>NC_083401.1:63009863-63313124 GCF_020745735.1 Hemiscyllium ocellatum | reverse complement strand
TCATCTGAACATCAGATTACATGGTATTGAACCCTGATGGAAGAAGGCACAGGAGAAACCTTCCTCTACCATACTTACACAGAGAGTTTGTAACAGTCTGCAGTAAGCTTGCGTTTAGCTTTCATATGTTTAGAGCTCCTAGAAGCATCAAGGATATGGGCCAAATGTTGTAAAAGAGGATTAAAATAATTAGGTGGTTGTTTTTGACCGACACAGGCTCAACATACTGAGAAGTCTTTTTCTTTGTTGTGGACCTCCGTGACTCTATCATATTCCTACTTCCTCATTCTTCTGGCATTATTTTCTTTGCCATAGGTTCTTGAAAAACCATGGATACCATAACCAATATTTTTTCTCCAGCTTCTCTGAGGATCCTCAATATTTCGAACAATATACTGACCTCTCTGTGTGCTATTGGCTCTTAACACAATGCACCAAGCATTATGGCAATATTTGGTATTCTAAACAAAAGGACCTTTATTGAAAAATAGCAGGAACCCAGGAGAGCTCTTCATACATATGTTCACTGTTGTTTAATACTAAATTGGACATTAATGTGCAATACTTCCTGTGATAAATATACCACTATTTGCATATTCAGCAGAGTATTATTTCTATCTGTTAAAGTACATTCATGACAAAGCCTTTGTTCTTGACTCTGATTATTTATCAATAGTGAGTAATGGTGCATTCAAAAGCTATACAATAGCCTGTTACTCTGGCGTCCATCCCTAAACCGGCACTCTATCAGCACTATTCAATAATTCCTATCTGAATACAGCCAAAAGATTTCTAGAAATGGCTTGCCCTTCACACTAATACTGCTGGAGTACCTTGAAGGCATTTTACAATTTCTTTTCCTCAATCATATGTTTTTCTGGTTACCTTTATCATTTTGTGCACTATCCTTCACTTCATTCCTTCATTGATAAATCTGTCATTGGTCACATTGATCTCAATATTTGCAATGCTTCCTAAAACAAGCCTGCCTCTCCACCACATTTTCTTTGAAATACTTCAAGTTTTTAGTTAATCATCATAGTCTCTTTTTCTCTGCAACCTTTTTCTTATTATGTATCTAAGAAACGCCTTAGGATAATATTTATATTCAAAGTGTTATATATGTTCAAGATTTTATTTTTGCCACAGTAGTGATTATAATGAGGTCAGCTTCATAGAATATGAGTTCTCTGATTGGGGATTTTGGTCAGGTCCAAACAGAATGTCCTGGCTGACATATAAGAACAAGGGTGTCAGACATTATGTTCACTCTGGGAGCTACCTCTGAGGAAGCTGGATCAGTGTCAAAGACTTTTGTTAGGCCGGAATCTCGGGATTCCGGTCTTTGCGAGTTCTTTGGAAGGAGAGACCGCACCAGCTTCTTTAGTTTGAGGCAGAGCACCGTTTATTTTACAGAATCACGACTGACAAACTATACAACGAATTCTACAGCATGCAATTCGTTGGAGAAGGCGTTCTGTCTTCCCCTTCGGACCTGGCTCAATTATACTTCGAGCCGCCAGGAGTTCCCGGTCAGTTCTCCCTCGTTCGTCCCCCTCATTGGTTGGTACACCTGAGAGCGAGGGGGTCTGCGCCTCCATTGGCCGTATCGAGGTGCCTGTCCAGCTCCTGCTGTGCCGGACAATGGTACAGCCATCCTGGGGTCGGCAGTTCCGACCCTGTAATCAATGGTCCATTGTTCCAAGTATCGATCTCATTACTATGCGTCTGACAGAGTCAATGGTCTTCCGCAAGCGAATTAACAAACATTATCATTTATCATGGGTTTCGATGGGAATCTATTCTGATAGGTACATTAACAGATGCTTTAGTAATCATGTACTCCGACAGCGCAATTCACACCGTTCGACAGTTACCGGTTCCTTTATTAGTCATGAGTTCTCAATGGGGCAGTCTGATACTGGCTGACATGATCTAATCAGTGAGGAATGTTACTTCAGACAGGTAGCCCTGCAGTTGCCAGGTTCTCCCCCATGGCTGCGATTAACTGTTTAGGGACTGGAGCTGGTAATGTCTGGTGTAGCAATAGTGCTACCTTCCCTAGCCCCACTCTTAGGCAATCTAGTGGTTATTCTCCCCAACATTCCCTCCCTTGGCCTCTTGTAGAGGCCACACACCCCCCATCGCGACGCCCGCATAACGAGGTACATACAGAGAATTTAAACAAAGGCATGCAAGTCTAAACTAAGGTGTTGCTCCGGGAGGGTTCTTCTGCAAAGGGAACAAAAGGACAAAGTAATCAGTTATGATAAAACGACAGAGAGAGGTCGGGAAAATGGTGAAGGTATGAAGGTATAAAACTACATGCAAATCTAAGTTAATAGATAAAACAACTCCGGCAGACTTCTGCGGAAAGGACAAAAGCACAGAATTAATCAAGCATGGCAAAAAACATGGCAAAAAGACAAACAGAGCACTGTACGCGAGTACATAACAGTCGCAAGAGATTTGGAGTGGAGGAATTGAAATGTCTGTAGTCCAAAGAGCCCCCAAGTGTAAACATGTTCTGTGAATTGTGAAACGGAATAGGATTAGAACAGTAGCAGCAGTTAGGTACCTGCTAGCGAGCAGAAGCCCAGTGAGGAAGTGTACTGTGCACCGGTGTCCCCGCAGATCAGAATGCTCTACAAGCCAGCAGCTCCGTCCAGACGTCCGACATGGAAGACAGAGGCCAGAGATCTTATTAAATCATGACGAACGTGGGCCACCAGTTCCGATGTCAATGCGCGACTGTGCCTGTCTTAGGTTGTCCCTCGCCCGAGGGATCGTACCCGTCATTGGCTAACCAGTCGTACTGCATTGAATTGTAGATACCGACATCCATTGCACCACCGTCAAGAATGGACACAGGCAGTGGCAACCGGCTCAATAGTGTGTTCAGTGGCCCTCGAGACCAGCTGAAGCCAACCGGGAGTACTGGAGATTATGTAGAAATCGCTTGTGTGAACAGCAGTGTTTCGAGTCCCGGGCACACAGTACATCTCAACCCCCCACTGTATGAAAGGATCAATTCACCTATCCCCAGGTCAAATGGGCAAAATAAGTAGGGACTCTTTGGACAACTAGACCACATTCATTGTTTATAAAGGAGAAAAGCTAGTACTGAGTAGCATCAAGAGCAGAACCGTAGCGCACCACCGTGGGCGACGCGATCGGATGAACTCGAAAGAAAGACATTGAGACCGCTGACATGCACCGGAGAGATAGTATTTAGTACGCCTGCACTCGTAGCCTATTCAGAGGTGGTAGTGCATGATTGGAGAGAATAACCGCCAGATCCCCACTCGCCTGACTTCCCATCGGGAGGCGTGAGTCACGTAGTGCAACCGGCCACACGGAAAACCGGCTCCATGGTTCATGAGTGGAAGTCACCTTACAGCATGTATTCCATATGTCCCTCCCTGTTTGTAGGAGATCACACGCAGGCTGTCGTGTACTCAGAGTTGGTGGCGGCGCAGGCATCTGTTGAGGAGTGCAGAGCCCGGCGTATGGGGGGTTCGGTTGAAAAGTAATGATACCACATTACATTTAAACCAGGGAGATGGGGCTGCAGAAATGTGGTGAAAAGTGTTCTGCCATCCCCAGGGTGACATTTGGTGAAATCAGCCAGAAAACATCCTACTAGTATGGGAAATGAAAGCATTGTATTTAACAACCGCCATTAGCACATTCCTGTGAAGGCGGAGACATTGGGTGAGCTGATCTCGAAAAGCTCCTTGCTATTAGACTCAATGGACATCACCATGCCAGTACTCCTGGAAGTGAAGTCTTTAGTCATCTAGTAAAAGAAAGAGGGGGCCAGTGCGAAACGTCCAATGCATTCACTAAGATTGCCCCCCACCCAGTTGTGCAACAGAACTGGAGAAACCAGATATCAATCAGGACAATGAGAGAGAGAAAAAAATGAAGGTAGGCCAAACCCCCAACCTTTCTCACAGCCCAAGGACCTGTACAAAGCTGTCACCTAAAGAATAGAGTGATCCCAGTGTGAGGTAAAAGGAGTGGTTCCGTCTAAAAGGAAGAAATAGTACCTTGTACAAAGGAGTGCAGGGCAATTTGTGAACTCCAATCAGAGAGAAGAAAGGTCCCTGACCACTGGCTGCCACAAAAGGCAATTGAAACGGGGGAAATAGATCATCCTGTAGAGGAATTGTTCGTCTTATTTTTGAAGAGTCAGAAAAAAAACGGAAAAAATGCAACCACCCCACTGACTCAGTGTTGGGAGAGGTAACTGCGGAAAAGCAGTCACGCAAAAAGATACCAAGTAGCAGCATTTCTCAATCAGAAAAAGGTAAAAAGTAAACGTGCGCAGGCTGTGGAAGACATTCAGTAGGAAAAGCTGCGGCCAATTGGGAAATGGTACTATACAGGGCAGATAAATTTCGGGACACTGATGAAAATGCAAGATAGTACGAGTCTCGGTTATAACTTGCTGTGCATCTGCACTAGCAGCTGCAGGCGCAAAAACGTCGTTATGCACGTGAAATAACCAATGTTGAAAAGTAAAAATATCCGGCCAAGAGCTCTACCGAAAAAGTAGGGTGACCCCCTAGAGGGGGTCAAAGGATTGGCAACAGTTAAAAGGGTAAAAGGGGAGAAATAGTACACTGTATAGGGGAAGGCAAACTATGTCCACTGTCACCACAGGTGATTAAAACAGATTGTCGTATGCGCAGGTTACTCCCTTAGGAGGCAAACCGAAAAACAGGAGGAATATAAAGTAGGTAATCAGTTCAGATGGGCTGGACATGGGTGAATGCACCACGCATCGTGCAGGAACTGTAACAACTGCAGCATGTACACCATGTAAATGACAAACCAGAAAGTTGTCGGGTGAGAGATCACGAACATACAGGGTCGGCTCTGCTGCAGTATGGGTGACCCGTGGCAACAGGAAATGGTGCCAGTTATTGTCATCCTCCGTTCAGACCCTGCACCCAAGTTTTCCATATGTTACCGCAGTCAGGGGCCCACCAGCGGTTGTGAACGGACTTACTGCCTTGGGCAACTCTCACATGTGTTGCCCCATGTGTTTTCAGCCCGTTCAGTATAAGGGATGATGATGATTATGGAGAGGGGGCCTTTGTCACGGGGACCCTGGTGAGTAATGTAAAACTCCGGGCAATTAGGAGATTTGCGGTGGGACGAAATTGGACTGTTTGCCTGAGGGGACTTGTCCCCCCGAACGAGATACAGAACGAGAGGTGCAAGTATAATCCTTGTGTATGCAAGAATCTGTGTGTGTGCAGGGCCGTGTGTCCTAGCCAAAAGAGAGTGCGCAGGTGCTGCGGGCATACCGGATGTCGTATCTATGTGAAACAGAGAGTGAGAGCCACAAGGGGCTGCTCAGCTAGCAGGGAGGTTAACACTGTTCTAGCTCGAAATCATCTGATTGTTAGTGAGTGGATGTGTGAGTGTTGTCAGCTAGAGCTTGCACCCCCCTTTTTGACTGTGATATTTATGGATGTGTAACATGATCTTCACAGGGAAGCTTCTGGTATCCTTGTAGCTTATTTAACGTGATAAAAGCCAGAGAATGAAGGGTAATTCAGATGAGTAAGAGTAAAAAATACGTAAATTGAGATGCATGTAACATCCCATTGAATACTCCCGTAAGAAGGGTATGAGTAGAGTGTCCTCATCCGCAGAGGATGTCAGCTCCTATGTGCAGAGACGAAGAGTGGAATACTGAGGGCGCGCAGAACACAAGTCCCTTCCCAGTTCAGGGGTAACCAATTGTACCCAATCTGCTCCCCACAATTTCACCACAAATCTGTGCGACTGACCGTTAATGCTGCCGCTTGGCTGCCCGTGAGTATCCCCGGGTAAGCCGTCCAGGCTGGGTGAATCAAGTGAAGTTTACTAGCGGGTGAAAAGCAGTGTTTCCCCGACCTGCACTCCGAGGTGGGGGTAGATCGTCGGGAAAACACATGTTTTTTGTTTAGATCGTGACGAGGAGTATAGAGAATGATGGAATTTCACAAGAGAGTTTGCTGCATCAACATCCAGCAATCGCATGCGGACTACCAATGCAGCGACTGACTTACAGGAGGTGGAATATTTCAGGTGGAGTGCAGTTGAGATGGAAAAAGGGAGGTTTGAGGTCATGCTCTGCAGGAAATAGGAGGTATTACCTGGTAGAGGAATACAGTCCATTGCCTACCGGCCAGAAAAAGAGGAGTAATCATGTAGTTCGGGCACATGGTGAATGACACGGGTAACGAGTTGTGAGTACAATCTATACAGGTCAGGACAGAAATCCTTTGTGTAGCACTGTCCTCTGTGTAAGGCAAAGTTTGTAGGTAGTAGGAGGCCTTAAGAGTTACCCGGGGAAAAGAATCATAAAAGAACCTGGTGACCCTGCCGTTTTCAGCGCGAATCTGCGCCTTGCAGAAGGTATGAACAGGTGAATTGGAAACAACTACTCGCAGTTGAAGAGACTGAAGGAAATGGGCAAGAGCTGAGCTTCGATCCCTATGCTGCAGACAAAAGTTGTTGCAACGTGTGCATTGCTAGGCTATTCACACTTGGCAGTCAGTCAGGGACAAATGGGTGAGAACAGAGCATGGCCACCGTGACCGCCTAAGATACAGACAAGTAGGTATAAAATCAAATCTAGCAGTCAGAATCTGGTAGCAGGAAAGCGTAGCGACCCAGACGTCCCAAGCCCGGTAAAAGGGTCTATTGTAGGACCATGAAAGAAAGTGTAAAGATAAGCATAACGTATTGACAAGAAGAATAACTGCACAAACCCTGCAGGATCTCACCCTCGTCCTCTGAGGAGGTAGTGTCAGGTGGGGAGGTGAGCTTATACCCCCCTGCACAAGTTCGCCCTGGAGGTGGGCTCCCGTGACTATTAGAGTGTCGTTTTATGCTGCAAGGGGGTGTACCCCCGTCGGGGCTTGTGAACTCTGCGGGGCAACAACAGGGGCCGCGGACAGTAGGGGAATGATAAGGACGAGGCCAAAGCTCTCTACCCCTGTGGGAGGCGATTGTATGTATGGCGCTTTCAAGCACAGGTGAAGGCAAAAACGCTCCGGACACTGTAGGTGCAGCGGAAAGGCAAAAGAAAACGCCGGCCAGGTCTGTGACAGAGAAAAATGACAGGCAGGCGTGAGCGCCTGCAGTGCAATAGTGGGGTCCGGAACCTTCAGATTTAAAGTGACTGTGGCCCCGTTTATTCTTTGGAGGTCATGTAACGAATCCTGGTAGCAAACCTCAGGGAGCGTAATACTGGGAAAGAGGGGATGAGATGCAGAGTACAGCAGCAGAAGCACAGTGAGTGAAATGCTTTTGATGGAGAGATGAGGCCAGAAGATGAGCCACTGTGACCTGGTAGAAAACCTCAGGGAGTATAAGACCTCAAAAAGGGGATGAGACCCGGAGACCAGCGGAATCTCAGGTCTGCGGACACCAGTTGAATTCAACGGATCAACAAGATGAGTGAAAGATAGAAAATGACGATAGAAACGACCTCAGATCCGACGGAGAGCATCGAGTGGAAATAAAAGGGTGAGCGGGGGTGTAGGATGGGGCACTACATGCAGCAAAAGAAGTCGGAATGAGATTTCAATGGGACAATTTGATACTAGGTGGCAGTTACAGGCTCCATGATCTAATTATCAAAGAATGTAGCTTCAGACAAGCAGCCCTGCTGTTGCTAGCTGCAACCCGCATGGCTGTGAATAACCGTTTGGGGACTGGAACCGGCAGTGTCTGTTGCAGCACTGGCACTACCCTCCCTAGCCCCAGCCTTTAGGAGGAGGACGAATAATAGTACGAAATAAGTGCGCATATACTCGTAAAAAGACAAAAAGAGCGCACATGTGATTGTAATGAGAAGATGAATGAGCGCGCATAACACTTTAGTGTAAGGGAAAATCTGTGGATCTGAGAGAAAGGATGAAATAGGTGTGTAAGATAGGTCAGTAAAAATTGGAGGACATAGGCGGAAAGATGAATGAGTGCCCCCATCTCGTCATTAAAGAATCTGTGAGCATGAAAGTGGAAAAAATGGCTTAAGCACCCATGTCGGCGGACAAAAGATGAGTGACTGGTCGCGAGGAAAAAGATGAATGAGCTAGGCCAAACCCTTTACTGTCTGCTGAGTCGCAGGTCCCGGTTGGAGACCTGAGATCTGCGGCCACCGGGAAAAAAAAGAAGGAACAGGCAAAAACAAGTGGGCTGGGGGATGTCAGAGCCTAATGCCGGCTTCGGTAATGCCGGGCAAACAGCGGACGCGTGAAAACCACTTTAAAAGGGGGCGAGTAGTAGTGGCCTCTGTGCCACCGTATGGTAATGCTGCACTGCGCATATTGTTGGTCGGTATTTTCTATTTAAAAGTAAAAAGGGTACAACCTGTCGAATAAGATGTAGTTAGAAGCATGATTCATGTCATCATCATGATAATTTAAGAAGACCTTCCCATCGGATTATCCCATGGACCAGGACAATCGCGCCTGAGTGTCTCTCCGATGTTAGGGTCGCAGACCCCTGAAAACGAGTTGCCCCTCACAGAGCGAGCAATCCCGCCAAGAGTGAGCATTCGCGCCAAAACTAAATGGACCCCGCCCAAACTGAGCATTCGCGCCAAAACTGAGCAAACCCGCCAAAAGTAAGTTGACCCACCAGAACCAAGCTGACCCCGGGACACCCCGGGATTTACCGTCTTGGGGCGGAACAACCGTAATGGTCCGACAATTAAATGCTCCACCATCCCTTACTGTGCCACCTTTCTGTACCCATCTCTACCTTTTCAAGTAAAAGAGTAATTAAAAAGGATAGTGGGGCAGTACATAATGTTGGGGGGACAGAAGTCATTAACCCTAAAAATCAATGTGAGCCTACAGAGAAAAATCCCAGCCTGTTAAATCCAGGGAACAAAACTCACATACTCACAGAGCTGCAAATCTGCTCCTGTTTCCTGGACAGCTTTCCACGCTCTCTCTCTCTCAGAGGCTGCCGGTGCAGGTCCGCTGCACCCCGATGCCTCGCTGCCGACGCGGTCTAGCAGGTCCAGACCTGGGAGTAAGTGTTCCTGCAACACCCCCGTTCGCCACGTCCGTCAGAATCACAGCACTCACTCTTTCTCTCTCACTGGGCCGGCCCCACACTGGTTGTCACCCGCATACATGCCAAGCCACGCATACTGTCGGTGTCTCTGTATCCCCGTCTCAGCCTGACGCAGTCCCCTGCCCTCTGACTTAGTAAAATGCTCCGAGGCGTTACAGCCTCGGCGGTCCGAGATCAGGTCCCCCATGTCAGATCTCCCTGATGGGAACCATGATAAAAACAGAGCATCTTTCAAAGCCTGACCGTCGCATGGCAGATCTCTGCTCTTAACAACCGGTCTAAGGCAGACGCCTGTGCGGATAACCCTGTTCAGAAGATGAGATCCGACCTCTGTCACCCCGGGGTTTGGTAGATGCTAGCAGCAAGTGTGTATAGCAAGATTCGTCGGTCTTAAGTGCTTTGTAACGTGGATCCAAGCAGTCAAGTACGGTCAGCGCTGCAATAGGTAATCTCAGGGACGCGCTCGGCTCCGAAAGCCACGCGATTAAAAGGCAACTAGGGGCGCGCTCAGCTCCGAAAGCCACGCGAATCAAACTGGCAACAAGGGGCGCGCTCAGCTCTGAAAGCAACGTGAATCAAACTGGCAACAAGGGGCGCGCTCAGCTCCGAAAGCAACGTGAATTAAACTGGCAACAAGGGGCGCGCTCAGCTCCGAAAGCAATGCGAATTAAACAGACAACAAGGGGCGCGCTCAGCTCCGAAAGCAATGCGAATCAAACTGGCAACAAGGGGCGCGCTCAGCTCCGAAAGCAACGTGAATTAAACAGACAACAAGGGGCGCGCTCAGCTCCGAAAGCAACGCAAATTAAACAACAGGGGTGCGCTCAGCTCCGAAAGCAACGCGAATTAAACTGGCAACAAGGGGCGCGCTCAGCTCCGAAAGCAACACGAATCAAACTGGCAACAAGGGGAGCGCTCAGCTCCGAAAGCAACGCAAATTAAACAACAGGGGCGCGCTCAGCTCCGAAAGCAACACGAATTAAACAACAGGGGCGCGCTCAGCTCCGAAAGCAACGCGAATTAAACAGACAACAAGGGGCGCGCTCAGCTCTGAAAGCAACGCGAATTAAACAACAGGGGCGCGCTCAGCTCCGAAAGCAACGCGAATTAAACAGACAACAAGGGGCGCGCTCAGCTCTGAAAGCAACGCGAAATCGAACCGGTACTAGTTAAAAGGTTGGTGGTGGCTTACCAGTCAGGATTCTGCGATGCTGCTGCCAAACTGATCAGTTTTTTGGGTTGGTGAGGGTCAGAGAGCAGACAAGAGACTAACTAAAGAAATTTAACTACTGGAAGCCTTAGGTTTAACAGGCGCTTTCTCACCTTAGAAGGTTTCGGCCGAAAGTTGTCTGCCCCCTGATCCGCCAACGTGGCCAACTTGCCGTGGTCTCTTTCCCTTCCCACGTCAGGCTCACCAGATGTTAGGCCGGAATTTCGGGATTCCGGTCTTTGCGAGTTCTTTGGAAGGAGAGACCGCACCAGCTTCTTTAGTTTGAGGCAGAGCACCGTTTATTTTACAGAATCACAACTGACAAACTATACAACGAATTCTACAGCATGCAATTCGTTGGAGAAGGCGTTCTGTCTTCCCCTTCGGACCTGGCTCAATTATACTTCGCGCCGCCAGGAGTTCCCGGTCAGTTCTCCCTCGTTCGTCCCCCTCATTGGTTGGTACACCTGAGAGCGAGGGGGTCTGCGCCTCCATTGGCCGTATCGAGGTGCCTGTCCAGCTCCTGCTGTGCCGGACAATGGTACAGCCATCCTGGGGTCGGCAGTTCCGACCCTGTAATCAATGGTCCATTGTTCCGAGTATCGATCTCATTACTATGCGTCTGACAGAGTCAATGGTCTTCTGCAAGCGAATTAACAAACATTATCATTTATCATGGGTTTCGATGGGAATCTATTCTGATAGGTACATTAACAGATGCTTTAGTAATCATGTACTCCGACAGCGCAATTCACACCGTTCGACAGTTACCGGTTCCTTTATTAGTCATGAGTTCTCAATGGGGCAGTCTGATACTGGCTGACATGATCTAATCAGCGAGGAATGTTACTTCAGACAGGTAGCCCTGCAGTTGCCAGGTTCTCCCCCATGGCTGCAATTAACTGTTTAGGGACTGGAGCTGGTAATGTCTGGTGTAGCAATAGTGCTACCCTCCCTAGCCCCATTCTTAGGCAATCTAGTGGTTATTCTCCCCAACACTTTCTACATATAAATAAAGTGTGACTTGGTGATGGGATACCAGCCTCTGTGGAGTTATTTCAGACATCAATTCCTTAACCAAAAATAGTCATTCCTTGAAGTCACCCAAGAAGCTTGTAACAGGTAGAATAAATTACAAATTAGATTCAGGTTAGCATGATAGACTCAACAATTTGCATTTGTTAGATGAGCCAATGTATCCCTCCCTCCTTCCCAAGTCAAAGAGATCTGCTTCCCAGTCTGATATTGCCGATTATCTTTACCCAAGCTTGTTCAGCTTTAGAAACACCTAAGTAAATCCTATTTTAAAATGCACAAGGCTCCTAAGAATATGTCAGCGTGTATGAGGTTAAGTTAGGCCAAAGTTCCATTATTGTGACTAATTATCAAATCGTAACATTAGATAACAAAAACATAGGACATTTTCCTAATGCAACCACCCTCCCCCCACCCCAACCCCTGACGTTAAACAGAAATAAAAAGTAGTGTAAATGTTTTATAATCACAGTTCTATGAACCTAATAAAATTTCATGCAGATGCTAGCAAAAAAAAGTCCTTAGCTCTTCAAATCTTGTAATACTATAAAGGCACATTTATCACTGCCAAGTTGTCACCCTAAAAAAATGGCTGGTGCACTCTCCATAGTCTGTGAGACAATGGGACTCAGTAATGCTGAGGTTATGCTGAAAATCCTGGTGTGTATGTGCTTAAACTTATCCCACAATGTAATTATATTGAAAGCACAGTAACATCAGCATATTCTATAGTCTTACTTTATTGAGGGTTTAGGTCTGTTGCTCAGATTGATGCAATATACAGTTTAAAACTGCATTATATAACAGTCATTTGGGCTAAATGATATGCTTTATTGGACTTAATGAAACTCCTTAAGATATATTGATATTGATTAAGATACTGAATGTAATATATTTGAGTTTACTGTCAGTAAAAATTTGGTACATTAAGGTGCAAGGAGAATATACAAAGAAGCTCAATTGTAATAGGTGCGATCAGTCTGTGACAGGAAACATAAGTTGCAAGTAATAATGGTAAATCCATTATGTATGATGGTATGATGGTATCAAAAAGCACTTGACTGACCATCTTCAAAGCTGCTCCTCTGAACACCATAAAGGAGCAAGTATTCAGTAACAAAAATAAACAAATGGCCTGCAAACTCGTATATTCATCTCAGTTACACGCAGATAAAATATTACTAATTGCGTACAGTGTCACTACACTAGCAGAAGGATGTCAGTGTTTTGGAGAGGGTACAAAAAAGGTTTACCAGAATGCTGCCTGGTGTGGGGAATTTTTGCTATGAAGGAAGGTTGGATAGACTGGGTTTGTTTTCACTGAAACACAGCAGGTTGAGGGGCGACATGGAGGTCCTGAGCCTCCTTCACCGCCGCTCCCTCACCACCCGACGCCTAGAGGAAGAACGCCTCATCTTCCACCTCGGAACACTTCAACCCCAGGGCATCAATGTGGACTTCAACAGTTTCTTCATTTCCACTTCCCCCACCTCACCCCATTTCCAAACTTCCAGCTCAGCACTGTCCCCATGACTTGTCCTACCTGCCTATCATCTTTTCCACCTATCCGCTCCACCCTCCCCCTGACCTATCACCTTCATCCCCTCCCCCATTCACCTATTGTACTCTATGCTACTTTCTCCCCACCCCCACCCTCCTCTCACTTATCTCTCCACCCTTCAGGCTCTCTGCCTGTATTCCTGATGAAGGGCTTTTGCCCGAAACATCGATTTTACTGCTCCTCGGATGCTGCCTGAACTGCTGTGTTTTTCCAGCACCACTCTAATCTAGACTCTGGTTTCCAGCATCTGCAGTCATTGTCTTTACCCTGTTAGTGTGGGCAGGATCATCGGATACAGAATTTACAGTCAAAGATCAAATTGTCGTACAACTGATGTGAAGAATTGAACAAACCTAGATTGCTGTTAAGCCTTTAATCACTTAGAATGAGGATACAGGTTTCAATTGATTAATATGTAAATACCTGTCTTAACAGCAGTCTAGGTTTACTGCCTTTATTCCTGATAAGGGCTTTTGCCCGAAATGTCGATTTCGCTGCACTTTGGATGCTGCCTGAACTGCTGTGCTCTTCCAGCACCACTGATCCAGAATCCAGCATTCTCAGTTTGTTCAATACATTGCATCAGTTCTACAACACTTTGATCTTTTACTGTAGGTTCTATGTCCTATGATCCTGCCCCACTAGCTACCTGATGAAGGAGCAGTGCTCCAAAACCTGTTGAACTATAACTTGGTGTTGTGTGATGTTTTAAGAAAAGGCAGATCAAGGTTAGAGATGATCTTCTTCTTGTGTGAGTTTCCAGAAAATTGCAGAGAGCAACAAACACTTGCTTTTGTGCGTCTCTCAAATACATTTAGCACTGTGGACAGAGTAGACACAGCAAGGCACGAGAGAAACATCAGCTATCCTCCCAAACATTTTAGTCTCAGGCAGTCCTTTAATGACAACATGCATTGCACATTGGCTCTACCTCTAACAGTTTTTACATGAAGAATGGGTTAAAATGGAGCCACATTTTAGCCCACAATCATTGTTTGCATTTATTTCCCTGACCCTCATTAATATGGAAAGACTATCCTTCCACACATAATCAGATGGGAAATTCCTCAATTTGTTAGCCAAGACTAAACTGATCAAAGAACTTCTGTCTGGTGGTGACCTATGCCTATGCCATGTTCTTCCCCACCCCTATCAGCGTTCCGCAAAGACCACTCCCTTCGTGATATATTTCCCTCCCCTCCCCTATCAGCGTTCCGCAAAGACGACTGCCTTAGTGACTCCCTCGTCAGGTCCACACCCCCCACCAACCCAACCTCCACTCCTGGCACCTTCCCCTGCAACCGCAGGAAATGTAAAACTTGCGCCCACACCTCCTCCCTTACTTCTCTCCAAGGCCCCAAGGGATCCTTCCATATCCGCCACAAATTCACCTGCACCTCCACACACATCATCTATTGCATCCGCTGCACCCGATGTGGCCTCCTCTATATTGGGGAGACGGGCCGCCTACTTGCGGAACGCTTCAGGGAACACCTCTGGGACGCCCGGACCAACCAACCCAACCACCCCGTGGCTCAACACTTTAACTCTCCCTCCCACTCCACCGAGGACATGCAGGTCCTTGGACTCCTCCAACGGCAGAACATAACAACACAACGGTTGGAGGAAGAGCACCTCATCTTCCGCCTGGGAACCCTCCAACCACAAGGAATGAACTCAGATTTCTCCAGTTTCCTCATTTCCCCTCCCCCCACCTTGTCTCAGTCGGTTCCCTCAACTCAGCACCGCCCTCCTGACCTGCAATCTTCTTCCTGACCTCTCCGCCCCCACCCCACTCCAGCCTATCACCCTCACCTTGACCTCCTTCCACATATCACATCTCCATCGCCCCTCCCCCAAGTCCCTCCTCCCTACCTTTTATCTTAGCCAGTGTGGCACACTCTCCTCATTCCTGATGAAGGGCTTATGCTCGAAACGTCGAATTCCCTATTCCTGAGATGCTGCCTGGCTTGCTGTGCTTTGACCAGCAACACATTTTCAGAAAGACCTGAGGGGCAACATTTTTATGCAGAGGGTGGTTCGCATGTGAAATGAACTCCCAGAGGAAGTGGTAGATGCAGGTATAGTTACAACATTTAAAACATATTTGGACAGATGCATGATATTGGCTGACTGCAGGCAAGTGAGACTAGGTTATAGTTTGGGAAACTTGGTAGGTATGGACAAGTTGGACTGAAAGGTCTGTTTCCATGCTCCCATTCTATGACTCTTATAACCCCAACTCTTGACACCGATGTCAAGATTAGAGGGGTGCTGGAAAAGCACAGCATGTCAAGCAGCATCTGAGGAGCAGGAAAATTGACATTTCGGGCAAAAGCCCAAAGGCCACAAATATTCAGGCAGGTTCAGGACAAGCAGCAGAGTTCTGACCATCTGGAGAGAGAGAGAGAGAGCGTGAAGATCCATCTTGATCTTTGAGACCCACCTTTGTAGAAGAGAGCCAGCTCTGTATCAGAGAGAACCGAGATTCCAATGGCCCAGCTTAAATATGTGGGTCTTTGTAAGTAATATTCTTTCTAAGACAGGCAGAGCTACATAAATATTGTGGGAATTTGGAAAATGCTCACGTAGTGCTTTGATTAAGAATATTTTCTTAATAAAATGAGTGAACCACAAACTGAATTTTGTGTCCCTCTGTCTGCCTAACTGACAAAAGCGCTCAGGTAAAGTGTTTAAACAGAAATTGGTTGAAATAGCCAAACTACAGAAACTAAGAGGATTATTCTAATGAGTGTTAACAGGCTAGATACTGAGATATTTCCCTTAGCTGGAAAGAATTGGGTTATGCTCTCAGGATAAGGGTCACTTATTTAAGACCTGAGTGAGGAGGAATTTCTTCAGTTAGAGAGTTTTGAATCTTTGGAATTCTCTACTCCCTATAACTATAGATGCTCAATCACTGAACAAATTCAAGACCAAGATGTGCAGATTTTTGAGTTCTATTGGAATCACATGCATGGCAGTTAGAAGAGAAAGATCAAAGGTCTTGTGGAATCGCTCCAGAGATGAAAGGACTTCTATTATGTACGCTTGTTCCTGTGCTATGCTCTCATAGTTAGGAGAGGTTAGTCTTCTTGCAATCTACAAATTTATTGTACATTTGAATGGAATGTCTTAATTTGCACAACCTTTCTGTAAATATTAACTAATCTTAAAAAACTTATGAAGAATCCAATGCATCCCCAAATTATTCCATGCCATATTTTTCTTCCCATAATGTAGTCACTTACCTGACTCCTATTTCAAAGCTCAAAAATGAGGGGGAGTTATTAAATAAAATCAGAACAAATGAAACCTGTAACTTTTTTTTCAAATCAGCCTCAGAAACTGCTGAAAAACCCCAGCAAGTCGAGCAATCTGTGGAGAGTAATCAGAGTTAATGTTTCAGGTCCAATGATCCTTCGTCAGAACTCAGCCCTGAAATGTCAAGTCTGATTTCTTTCCACAGATGCTGCTTGATGTGCTCAGACTTTTCAGCAATTTCTGTTTCTGATTTCCAGCATCCACAGTTCATTCTGCTTTTTTTCCCCCTAATCGACATGTTAAAGGTGTTACTACACACCACTGTGGCGGGTAGGACTTGAACCTGAGTCTCTTAGTCTAGGGGTAGTTTCACTCCCACAGTGCCACAAGTCTGTAACTGCAACACTCATCTGACAAGAAATTAATTGCTCCTTTAGACCTGTCTTTAATTGTGACTAGAATTCAATGAGTTCCACTAATGAGTTCTACTCAAATTTTACCAATCTTGAAGGTAATTCAAGCAAACTACTGAAATAACTAATGATCACACAAGCAAAATCAAGTTCCAAGCAAAAAGGTAGGATTTGTAAAACTCACATGTTAATGGTGCAGATTCCTGAATCTCCTACCACTGGTGGACATCATTTCCAATAGGAGCTCATTGACTGGACTTGGGGTTCACTTAGGGTTCAACCTGAATACCACTGATGTCCACTTCCATAAAAGTGGCAGTATCATCCCATGTAGAGACTCACTAACTCTTTCAAGGCTTTCATCTTTCATTCTCCATCAAATTCAAACTATACAAATTACCTAATCCTATCCTACATCACACTCCATTCACCAATCATTTCTCTTCTTGTTGATATAAATTGGGTCATGTTCTGCTAATATCTCCAAATTGTCTGAATTGCATCTTCTTAGCCATGTTCCTGACTTTTTTCATTTGCTCTTGGCTTGTGAGCATCTCTGGAAAGACCAGCATTTGTCACCCATTCCTAACTGCCCTGGGGAAAGTGATGGTGAACTGCTTCATTGGACCATTGCAGTCCGTGTGATATAGGAAACCCCACAATGATGTTTAGGACAGAGGTCTACAATTTCCAGCAAGTGATGGTAAAGGGATGGTGAAATTGTTGCACGTCAGGATGGTAGCACATTTACATTTTGTAGTACAATTCTCTGTTCCTCTGATCCATGTGCATTTTCATTAAGTTCACTGCAATTCTGTTGGCTGTGCTTTCAAATATCTACGTTCTGCTCTGGAATGCCCTTCCTCAACAGTTTCTTCACTGCAGCTCCTCTGTTTTTATTATTCATTTACAGGATCTAGGCATCACTGGCTAAACCACCATTTATTGCTTAACCCTAATTGCCTTGAAAAGGGCACCCTTATATACAATCATCTTCATGAACTGTTCTTCCCTGTCTCCATATTCTCTTCAACCCTACAAACCTCTGAGAACACTTCTTTCCAGCCACACTGGCCTCTTGTACATCCTAAAATCCATTTTCTCTATCATTGGTCACAATGTCTTCACCCATTAAGGCTATAAGCTTTATTCATAGAGTGGAGTCCAAAACTAAATGTCATAGTGAATGCCCAGCTGACATTGTCTGCTATTCAGCTACCTAATCCTCAAAACCTACATCAGTTTAATTTCCATTGCAGTAAGATGTGTGAGTAGAAGAGGATGTGGTGTAATTCTCAAAATGATATCACAGTGTTACCAGTTAACAGATGAATAGCAAAAGCGAAGTAGAAAAAAAAAATTACAATAATGCTTTTGCTCTTAAAAACAAAAATAATATACACTGGAGGATACATAAATGCTGTTTTGAAATAAAACACCCACATATCTTGCCATTGTTCAATTGCACTTTGGATGCATCTTGTTCAGTAATGGAGACACAACTCCTGGTTACAAATCAATTAAGAAACAATTAACCTTTCTGACTGGAGGACATACAGTATAAAGTGAAGCCCTTCCTACTCCAGTTTGTCCTCAGTGAAATCTAACCTAATCAATTTTGTCACTATTTATGTCATTTGCAAAAACTAATATACCCCACTACAAATATCTATTGGCTTCTTAGATCCAATGTAAGCTCACAGGTGAAGAAATAATTGGAATTAGAAAAAAGCTGATTTTTTTTCTTGATTTAATTGCTCTAAAAAAACCCTGCATTTTGTGCATTCATGCCAGGTATCAGTGTACCTATTCTCAGAATACATTGTACAATAAACTTTTTATAGTGTCCTGAAGTAGATGGTGATTTAGAAGGCTTTAAAAAGTGTCATTGAGCTTTTAAGGACTAAGTCCTTTCATCATTGCACAAAGAAAACTGGTTGAACTCATCATACAGCATTAAATTATGACATGAGTTTCAAAACAACTTTTAACTTAACTATCAAAAGACTTGCAATCCCAGTTGTTGGTTCCTCCTCTCTCCCTCCAAACCCCCCTCTCCTCCGAGATAGTATGAACTACATGTGTTTCAGATGCTGCCCCGACTGCATTAAAATTATGGAAAGTCTAAAAAAATCTGAAATGGATGTGCCTACAATGGAGCCAGCAATACATAAAAGCACTTGGAGAGGATTGATTAGGGATAGTCAGCATGGTTTTGTGTGTGGGAAACCGTGTCACACAAACTGGTTTGAGATTTTTAATGAAGTAACCAAACAATTGATGAGTGCAGAACGGTGGACTTTAAAAAGGTTCCACATGATAGACTAATTAGTAAAGTTAGAACACATGGGATTCAGGGTGAGATTACCAATTGCATACAATCTGACTTTATGGTAAGAGACAGAGAGTGGTGGTGGAGGGTTGTTTTTGGACTGGAGGCCTATGACCAGTGGTGTTCCACAGGCATCGGTTCTGGGTCCACATTTTTTTTGTCATTTATATAAATGATTTGGATGAGTATATAGGAGGCATGGGTTTGTAAGTTTGCAGACAATATAAAAATTGATGATATAGTGGACAGTGAAGAAAGTTATTGAAGATTACAAGAGATCTTGATCAATTGGGTCAATGGGCAGAAGAGTGGTCGATAGAGTTTAACTTGGATAAATGTGAGTTATTGCATTTTGGTAAAACAACCAAAGGCAGGACTTATTCCTGATGAAGGCTTTCACCCGAAACGTCGATTTTGCTGCACTTTGGATGCTGCCTGAACTGCTGTGCTCTTCCAGCACCACTAATCCAGAATCTAGTTTCCAGCGTCTGCAGTCATTGTTTTTACCTTATACAATTAATGGCAGAGTCCTGGGTAGTGCTGTAGAATAGATAGACTTAGGGGTTCAGGTACATACTTCTTTAAAATTTGTATCACATGCAGACAGGGCAGTTAAGAAGGCATTTAGTTCACTTGCCTTCATTGCTGAGACCTTTGAGTACAGGAGTTGGGATGTCACGTTAAGGTTATACAGGACATTGGCGAGGCCTCTTCTGGACCACTGGGTGCAGTTCCAGTCACCCTGATATAGGAAGGAGATTATTAAACTGAAGAGATATCAGAAAATATTTGCCAGGAATGGAGAGTTTGAGATATAAATATGGACTGGAAGGGCTGGGATTTTTTTCACTGGAATGTAGGAGGTTGAGGGGTGACCTTATTGAGGTTTATAAAATCATGAGGGGCATAGATAAGGTGAATGATAAGGGTATTTTCCCTATGGTGAGGTATTTCAAAACTAGGAGTCATATTTTTAAGGTAAGAGGAGAAAGGACATGGGGAACAACTCTTTTACATGGAGAGTGGGACATGTGAGGAATGAACTGCAGGAGAAAGTGATGTTTGCAGGTACAGTTACAAAGACATTTGGATAAACATGAATAAAAATGGCTTGGAGGGAAGTGGGTCAAGTGCAGACAGGTGGGACTAGTTTAGTTTGGAAACATGGTTGGCGTGGACTGAAGGGTCTGTTTCTGTGCTGGATGACTCTATGGCAGTGCTACCTGTGGGCTTGTGACCTGCTTCCCTTTGCCACCATGCTAATATTTACTACTGATAGGAAAGAGCATGGGACTTCTGCATTCAGGCCTCACCTATCTCTTTTCTGTTCACTCACAGGTTTACCTGGTGTCTATTTGAGATAATATGGTTCTGGGAATACTTCACACCCAATATTTTCCTTTTTGATCCAAGGCTTCATTCTCGCCACAACACCATGGTTCCGTGTGGCCATTTGCACCTGCAACTAACCAACCAGTCAGGGAGAAATGGCAGTGATGAAGTGATGACAGAGGAAGGACATGAAATATTACAGGGATGGAAAAAGGTTGTCTCAACAAACAAGCAAACAAGGTTAAGAAACAATTTGCAAGAGTTGTACAGAGTCATGTTGAAAGTTTGACAGAGTAAATAAAAAGTAATTAAATCTAGTGGCAGAAGGATTGACAGCCAGATTTAAGTCGATTGGCAAAAGAAGCAAAGATGACAGTAAGACATTACTTTTCTACTCAGCGGGTTGATGTGATCGAGGTTGTGTTGTTAAACAATGTAGTCGAAGTACATTCAAATCAAACTTTCAAAAGGAAATTTGATAAATACTTGAAGGGAAACAAAATTACAAGGACATGGATGCAGCAGAAATATGGAAACAATTGTATAGTTCTTTCAAAGAGCTGGCATAGACATAATGGACTGACTAGCTTCCTTCTCTTCTGTATCATTTTGTAATTCTAAATGGAGGATGGATAGGACAGTTCACAGTCACACAAAACTCCAAGGTCCTTCGTTCCTCCAGATCTGTCTGAGGGAAAACTGGAGCAAACTGGTTAGTGAATTAATTTTTCTGATGTTAAACAGAAAGAAATGCTAGTGCTTTGCAGATCTGTCAGCCAGCTCATAAGTTAATAAGGCAATTCTTTTTGAATTTAAGATAGTGGAGAAGTAGTGTCAAGTGTCATGGCCATAAATATGAAAGCTGACTCTTTAATTGACAGCACCTCACAGCTCCACACACTCAAGTACCGATCAGGGAAAGAGTAGCATTGTCTTGTACATGTCATCACGTCCAAGTTCCTCTCAAGGTTATGCATTATTCTGACTGGAAAATGTACCGTGTTTCTATCATTACTATCTTAATCATCATTGAGGAGGTTTTGTGGCATTGTGTGAACAGATACGTTTCCAAACATAAGAATGTGTGTTGTGAATATGGATGTTGGAGGAGGGAATAAGAAGAACAGCACAAGAGGAAAGAACAGAGCAGAAGAGCAGCCAGCTACAACTGATGTCCTAAAACATTCAATCATGTTGGTAACTTTCATAAAGTATTACAATAATTTCACTGCTTTACTCATTATTAGTATTCTCCTTAACTTCCATGATAATCCTGAAATAGTGGGAAAATTTGGAA
This sequence comes from Hemiscyllium ocellatum, assembly GCF_020745735.1. Classification (NCBI taxonomy): domain Eukaryota; kingdom Metazoa; phylum Chordata; class Chondrichthyes; order Orectolobiformes; family Hemiscylliidae; genus Hemiscyllium; species Hemiscyllium ocellatum. Next base: position 63,291,587 of record NC_083401.1, on the reverse strand, counting down.
GGAATATTGCTGTTAAGAGATGGCAGCCAGTTCTGGCAGGAGATAGCCAGGTCAGTCAAGCTCATAAATATGGCTGATGAAAATTATTGGTGAACTGGGGAAAGAATAGTGGTGGAGGATTTTCAGAAAATCAATGACATTATGAAATCATTGGTGGGGCAATATAATTAGTAATGAAAATCAACAGGATTATTAATCTCACAGTCAGTAGAAAGTTAGAGGAAGGAAGGTCAGCAGCTGCTGAGTGAGGTAGTGGAACATTTTCTAGTGACAGAAGGAATGGGTTTGGTTTGTGACAGATGTAGGTGAATGAGTGCATGATTGGTTGTGGCAATTAGAGATTGGAGATGTGATCAATGAATTCCTAGAATTAAAATTTACAAATTGTCGATTGACAAAGTTGTGGGAATAAAGTCTGTTGAGAAAGAAACTGATGTAAAGGATCAAGACATAGGAAAGGAAGCTGCTGGAGAACTGATGAGAGTTGGGTCATAATTTTCAAGGCAGACTCACTCAGTGCAAAGATCACCCATAAAAATGTTGGGGAACACAGGTATTAGTCTGTGCTGCCAACACAACAAAAGCAAGAACAGAAGCAGGGAGAGAGGGCCTGGGAAGATATGAAATAGGTTGAATATGGGACCTGAAGACAACTGTACTATTGCCAACAAGTATTTTTGAATATGGAGATATAACAAGGGGTTTTACTTTGCCACTTAACTTTGGTAGAAAGGAAATCAGTGCATCAGGCCTCAGTCAGTGCACTTCTCGGCACCAAAATTTGGAGGAACAGTAATTAGCCATTAATTAAACTTGGATGTAAGAAATGAAGTGGCTGTGATTATATGCTTAAACTGAATCTACACAATTAGTTAATATCATTCTGAATGTGGATAAAATGTTCCATAATTGGTTGAATTGGTGATAATTGACCCTATCACCATTTTTATTAATTGGAAACATTAGCTGGACTGCTGGCTGCAGTATTACAATACAAGTGCTTAATGAATTCATATCATGTTACTTTACTATCTTAATGTTGAAAACTTGTTTATTCTAAATGGCCATTTCATGACTAAATAATTAATAATATTTATTTAAGACAGAAAACCAATAACTCCTCCCTGGCCAGATTATCCTTTAAATTGTGTAGATCTAGGAGATTTCAAATAAATTATACTATACTTAAATTATACTTTAAGAAGAGTGAAGAGAAGTCACTTGTTTTTAGGAAGGGCTTGTGGGTATGTTATCAGAATTAGCCATTGAGGGCAACCATATGAAAGAGTTCAACTTACAATGGGTTAGAATTTTGTGGTGGAAACAGGAAGATTGAGTCAGCCATGACACAGAGACACATCCCACTTAAATGAGGCCCTATCTGCTATATTTCAGGAGATCGATGTGGAATGTCATTTGGATCACTGCCTCCAGAAACAAGCCCAAGGTGCCAAGGATGCAACTGGTTGGCAAGATTGGGACATTGTAATGAAGACAGGCAGGCATCAATCACTCACTTCTCACCTCCAGCCCATTCCTTACCCACCCTCATACTCCCATTACCCCTCATCTACCCATGACCTTTTGTACCCCTCATGCCCCCTCTTATTGCTCTATACATCATCATGTGCTTCCATTTAGGCTGCATTACCACTCACCCTGGATTCACAATGACAGATATTAGAGGCTATTTCCTAAAAATGGCACTTTGAAAAACAATATTCTACAATATAATAGAGTTGAAGAATGTGTTGCTAGAAAAGCGCAGTAGGTCAGGCAGCATCCAAGGAGCAGGAGAATTGACGTTTCGGGCATAAGCCCTTCTTCAGGAATCATAATAGAGTTGTCAGTCAAACTTATTAATAAACAAATACACATTCCAAAAGGACATTCAAAAATGTGAAATTCTTTAATGTGTTGACTGCTGCAAAAACAAATAAACATAATTTCTCTAACTGCTTGAAAGACAGATGATCCTTTGATAACATCTTAAAATTATCAATCAAAATGTGAACAGTGACGTATACTGAAGTTGATTCTGAAGTATACCAAATGGGATCAGCTGTAATAAAAGAAAGTTCAGCTCACAAACAACATTAAAATTGCAATAATAGATGCCTATACTTTTGCTAAGTTACACCAGATGGCCTTTCAATCAATTTGTTCTATCAGCCTATCAGCTGATTATGTGCTATTTTGTCAAATTGCTTGAAAAGTGTAGAGGGGTTTCTGGTAATACAGTGGTAGTGTCCCTATCTCTGGACCAGCAGACCTGGATTCAAGTTACACCTACTGTAGAGGTGTGTGATAACATATGTGAACAGGTTATGTGTAAGTAAATAAATGAAAACTGCAAATTTTTTTTAAAAGGAATGGGAATTTAAATCACTTCAGATCATGACACCTGGAATTCCCAAGAAATGTTTCCTTCACTTTTGAATGCATAACAGCAATCCTTGGAAGGGAAACATACTTCAATGCATCTCAATGTCTATAGAATGTTGCTTAATATAATGTTCAACTGATCATTGCAAGTCAGGGGCCTATAAGCAATCATTTCAGTTAAACAAAAACCTTGAAAATATAGCATCCATCTTTTGACACAGAAAGGACTTTTTCATTTGGATTTCAAAGCAATCAATAAAAGAACTCCATAAGCAGGTCATTGATTCCTTTCTGGTCTCCCACTTACCTGAGCATCCTTTGGTCCATGGTTGTGCTGAGGAGCCATCAACCAGTGCGAAATATAGAAGCAGCTTCACTCCATGACAATGGCAGAGTTGCGGCAGGGAGGATTTCAAAATGCTCTTCCCTAAAATGGAGCCAGGAAGACTGAGAGATCCAACAGCAGGAAAGCTATTGTATTCACTAGAATTGACGGAAATGGGAATGTGGATGGAAATCCCCAAATCAGGGTACCATCCACCATCCACCAAGAGCTCCCGAGTTGGGACCTCCTGACTGCACAGAAGTTCAGAGCCATTTGGTTCAACAGTCAGAAAGGTTTCATTGCTTCTGTGAAAAAGTAATAGGTGAGGATATGATCAATCAAAAATGGTGGGATTATTGCAATAATCGATACTCATTTCCGAAAATCCACAGGTTCAAATATCTTCAGGTGCTTGATCAAGGACCTTTCCTCCAACATCGGGTCAGAAGTGGCAATGCCACCTGATGATTTCACAATGTTTAACACCATTCACAACTCCTCAAATACTAAAGAAATCCAGGTCCAAATGCAGGAGAAATGGAATGATATTCAGGCTGACAAGTGTCAAGTAACATTTGTGCTAGACATGTGCAAGAGAGAACTTAACAATTGTCTCATGACATTCAGTAGAATTACCATCACTAAATTCCCACTAATAACATCCTGGAATTGTCTTTGACAACAAAGTGAATTGGAACAACCAAATACCTACAGTGGCTACAAGAGCAAGATTAAGGCTAAGAATGCTGCAGCAAGTAACTCAACTCTGACTCCTCAAAGTTTATCCATCATCTACAAGGCTGAAAATGTGTTGCTGGTTAAAGCACAGCAGGTTAGGCAGCATCCAAGGGACAGGAAATTCGATGTTTCGCTTCATCATCTACAAGGTACAAGTTAGGACTGTGATAGAAGATGCATTGCAAACATTCACGAACACTCCTTCAATAGCATCTTCCAAACTCACAACCACTTCCACCAGGAAGGGCAAGGGTAGCAGATACATGAAAACTCTTGCAAGCCACTTGTTGTCCCACCTTGGAAACATACCATTGTTCCTTCACTGTCACTAAGTCAATATCCTGGATGTCTATTCTTGACAGCAACATGGGTGTTCCTATAACAATGGAATGCAACAATTCAAGAGGCAGCTCACCACCATTTTCTCCAGAGTAATTAAGGATAGACCTTAAATTGTTGGCCCATCCAGTGACAACAACATCTCCTGAATGGATTAAAAAAAAGGCTTGCTTCACATTTGACAATAGTCTCATCCAGTGTCAGTTGCAACTTGTAGAACATCAACAGACTGATTAAGCTCATTTATCTATTTGCCCTGCTTTCTTCAACATCATGACACTTTGGTTAGGGTGAAGATGAGTGATTTTTTTTATGAAAACAGAAGTGCTTTCCAGATGGATGAAAGTAAAATAGTCTAAAGTTTCCACATGTGCACTGGCATTGAGCCTTGTTACAAAATCTCATATAAGCGCAGCCCATGGTTTTCTCTCCATTAAAAAGCTACGAATGGAAATTTGTGACTGGTAAGTGATTATGTGAAATGCACTTAACTAATAAATAAAATACTGAATTCAACTTAAACTCTAACTGTAGCAACATAGTTATACCTTGATACCTTTTTCTTACAGGTGAACAAATATTCAAACCACTGTGGCATAAAATGGAAGCTAAATACTTGCCTTATTAGTTGTATCATGATAAGATTAATTGGAATCAGGTGTATAAAAATGGATTGCTAGAAAAGTGCAGCAGGTCAGGCAGCATCAAAGGAACAGGAGAATCGACATTTTGGGCATTCCTGAAGAAGGGCTTATGCCTGAAACATCGATTCTCCTGCTCCTTTGATGCTGCCTGACCTGCTGTGCGTTTCTAGCAACACATTTTTAAGCTCTGATCTCCAGCATCTGCAGTCCTCACTTTCTCTCTGGAATCAGCAGTATGTCTAGAATGAGGTTTCAGTGAAGGGAGCTGCACTCAATATGTTCCATGTTTTACTGTCCACACTAACAAACCTTTGGATTCAGTTTTAGGTTTATCAAAAAGGTGCGACAAAACTTCTGCCAAAGGTCTATCAAATAGTTTAAAATCCTTAACCTGGAGCTTTAAGTATCTATTGTCTACACAGAAAATGGCACAACTAAGCTTAATCAAACATAACATGCTGTAGTAAATGTTACTCTTGAAAGTGCTCTTGTCATGACTGCGGATCTCAACTGCAGATCATTTACAGACATATCAAACTTTACTTCCAACATATGTGCTTTTTCTAAAAAGGGCATAAGCCAAACTTTGATGTAAATACAGTGACTGCCTAGAGAGAGAAGCTCTGGATTGTCATACCTGACAAGGTTTCAAAGACATGTCTCAGGGGAGAAAATACTCTACACACTGAATTTATATTTTCCTGGGAATAGCTTAGGCTATGAACACGATGGTTAAAAAGGTAGTCATCTGAGTGAAAGGCAATTGCATTTTCCCCTTTTCAAGAGTACACAAGGACATGGTTAAAAGTGAGATTTAACCCTTGTCTGTGAGTGTTATGGCTTGATGTACCTAATCTGTAGACCGTGTGTTATGAGATCAGAGCTCTGCAAACAGCATTCACTCAAAGAAAGGAAAAGGCTTTCTCTCAATCTGAGTGCTGCTGGTCAGCCACTGCTGAAAGGAACCACAACAAAAGAGTTTTGTTTAATCTACAAAGCCAAAAGTCTCAAAATCAACTGTCAATATCCAATGTTGCCGATAATATTGACTGCAACAAAGCAACATTCATTGATTCACACTTATATGCCATTCAGAGATTCATTGTGTTGGAAATATGCCAACAGGGCAGATTGTAATGCCAAACAACTATTAATGCTGACTGGGTCCATGATCTACCATTTGGTTCATGATCTACCATTTTATTTAAAAAGCTCGTCTCTCAAATTCCAGGTGATGTGCTTTGATGAACTTTTGCTAGTGTAAAGTTAGCTGAATTAGCATGCTCTATCTTACTGGAGGAATTTTGTCAACTTTTACTACAATCAAGTGGGTGGTGATGATCTAGAATTTTGAATTTGAATTAGATTTATTGTCACATGTACACAAATGAGTAGAGTGAAAAGTTTATTAGTTGGCACTTATAGCACCATCTTAGGTATAACGGTACCTAGGTACAGCTTCATCAGTTACAAGATTAGTTACAGTGTAACATTATCACCAACCCACAGTGCCAGCTCCGGTACAGAGAACCTAGGTACAATCCTTAGTTATGGAATAGAGATATGAAGAAAGAAAAGTTACATTACAGCTATACACAATATAACCAAAGGTCAGAAAACCAAGAAGCAATGTTGAAAAGATAAACATTATAGTCTCTCTCCTAGAACACTCACAGTAGACCGGTGCAGGCTTCCATCACACTCCACACCAGGCCTCTGTCAGTATGCTCCACACTGGTATTCTGTCAGTATGCTCCACACTGGGCCTCTGCCAATATGCTCCACACAGGGCCTCTGTCAATATGCTCCGCACTGGGATTCTGTCAGTATGCTCCACACTGGGCCTCTGCCAGTATGCTTCACACTGGGCCTCTGCCAGTATGCTCCACACTGGGCCTCTGCCAGTATGGTTCACACTGGGCCTTTGCCAGTATGCTCTACATTGGGCCTCTGTCAATATACTCCACACTGGGCCTCTGCCAATATGCTCCACACTAGGCCACTGGCAGTATGCTCTACACAGGCCTCTATCAACATGATTCACACTAGGCCTCTGCCAACATGTTGCACACTGGGCCTCTGCAAGTATCCTTCGCACTGGGTCTCTGCCAGCAGGCTCCACACTGGGTCTCTGCCAACATGCTCCTCACTGGGCCTCTGTCAGTATGCCCCGCACTGGGTCTTTGCCAGCAGGCTCCACACTGGCATCTGCCTCCGTTTCGCATTAGGCTGCTGGTCGTGGTGTCCTTGCTTCAGAACACCGACCCTACATCGGAGGCTAGGGTCCTGGGTCTGAGGCCGACAGAAGGGAGACAAGGGAGGAAAAGAGGGAGAATAAAACAGAAAAGAATGGACAGAATGGACAAGCTCAAGTTTGAGCATCCTATTCTGCTGCCATATTACTGGAAGTCAAAGAGGTCATTGGTTGGTTTGTTAGGAGAAGGTCTGCCTCAGTAATACTACCTGGATCAAATATGGAGATATTCATTACAACATGTTATAATGCTACAGTGGCACCGATGGTTATGGAGCATTGTCAGTATGCTCCACACTGGTTGCCATTTGATGTTGGTACTAAAGTACTCAGATCTCCAACAGGAAGCTAGCCAGATACATCATACTTTTTGTTGTTGCTATCGAAATGATCCTTTCCTAAAATACAAGCAGGAGAAAGTGAGGTCTGCAAATGCTGGAGATCAGAGCTGAAAATGTGTTGCTGGAAAAGCGCAGCAAGTCAGGCAGCATCCAAGGAACAGGAAATTCGACGTTTCGGGCGTAAGCCCTTCATCAGGAATGAGGAAAGTGTGCCCAGCAGGCTAAGATAAAAGGTAGGGAGGAGGAACTTGGGGGAGGGGCGATGGAGATGTGATAGGTGACCTTGACCTCCTTCCACCTATCACATCTCCATCGCCCCTTCCCCAAGTCCCTCCTCCCTACCTTTTATCTTAGCCTGCTGGGCACACTTTCCTCATTCCTGATGAAGGGCTTATGTCCAAAACGTCGAATTTCCTGTTCCTTGGATGCTGCCTGACCTGCTGCGCTTTTCCAGCAACACATTTTCAGCTCTAAAATACAAGCACCCAATGTTATACTCTTAGCTTTAACAATAAAACAAAACAAAAGTTTAGATAACAGAGATGAAGGTAAACAAGGAAGAAACCTATCTACTAGCTTATAATATAGATTCAAAGACTTTAAACACAGTTGAAATAAACCAAACACACCATGCATTAAAAATAAAACCCTACAGCTTTGTATTGGGATCAATACATCCTGGAATAGCATACCAGCATTGCTTCAATTCCAAGAACATCTAGTGCTGTTCTAATGCTGTAATGCTAGTAACATTCAGATGGACTCATTTCCAATGGAGACAGGTGGAGACTCTTTTCTTTCCAATATCTTGGTGAGCTTAAAGTAATGAAAGTTTCAATTAATACACTGGGACTATAAATAACGTTTTCTTTACTATTATTTTATTTTCCTGGATCAGCTTTGTTCCAGTGCTATACTATCCTTGATATACTGTTCCTTCTGTATCATTGGGTCAAAATCATGGAATCCCTTCTACAACAGAAGAGTCGATGTCTCTGACCAAGTGGACTTCAGTGATTTACCAGAGCAATGAGGGTTGGACATTAAATGCTGGCCCAGTCAGCCAAGTACACATTCCATAAATGAAGAAAAAAGTGCTTGGCTAGACTCCTCAAAAAAAACTAAGCCTATCATTGTGAGGAAATTGTTTACTTTAACTTGAAAAAAAACTCTATTTTATTCACTTTTAATCAATTGTTCAATTCAGCCTTTGCCCACAATATCCCTGCTTGCTAGGGTTGAATTCTGTTATTGTCCCCAGATGTGTCTTTAGTGCTATTTTCAAATGACATATTCTGCTGAGCCAATCTACACCTGAGTGCGATGCGCACAGCGATTCATCCTCAGGTCAAATTTAGGAGATCCAAAAACATGTCACTGTGTTCTTGAATCCTTAAAACAAAATGTAAAATAAATTTCTATCCCAGCAATGTTGCCATATTTTTGTTGTACATTGCACTGGGTAAGATAATCGCCTCTCAGCTGCAGGCAATCTTTGTTGAACTAACTTTATTCACAGCCCTCCAGGAGAGAGGACAGTATGGGTAGCTTTATAACAAAAAAATGCTGCATTACACTACAGTTCTTATTAGTAGAACAACTAATGTTGCATTTCCCAACAACTATCATTCATACATCAGTACCAGATACAGTTAGTTAATTAACCTATTTAATATGCTAATCAGAGTCCTCCAATAAATCACTGGTCGGGTAAACAAAAGGCCCAAACCAGTACTCTGAGACATGGGTACTTATCCCACACAGCAGCTTGGGAAATTTAAATTCAAATAATAAATCTGGAATATAAAGCTAGTCACAGAAACAATGCTAAGACCCATTGATTGCTGTGAAAAACCATCCAGTTCACTAATATCCTTGAGGGAAGCTATCCTTACCTACGGTGTGGTCTTCATGTGACTCCAGATCCACAGCAATGTGTTTAAATCAGTACATATCTCTCAAGTGGTCTAGCAAGCCACCCAGTTCCAAAAATGGACAAGAAATGTTAACCTTTCTAGAGACATCCCCATCCCATGAAAGAATAAAGAATGATATACGTGGATCACAAATTGTCATTTTCGGATTAAGTGTGGATTAGCACATCATTCATATAAGCTAAGTTTTAATTTGTGGCAAAGGGGTGAGAAGGATTCCTCTTTCAAGGTCCGTAAAAACAATGTGCCACATCAGCTTCCCAGTCTCCTAAAATTAAACGGAAACACATGACCCCATCAACATTTATCCAGCTTTGAAGTCAGTTGGGCTGTTCAGCGGTGCAGAGGCTTGACCAGATGGGCTGCAATAGCAATTGGTAATTTTTGCAGCAATCTGCCAGTACAGACGGTCCACTTACGTTGGACACCCTGTCAATATTATACAACCTTTGGACCTCAACATTAAGAAATAACTTTTAGAATGGAAAACCATCAACTCTCCAGCTTCCTGTCCTGGAACTAAAGTCCAGCCCTCAATCTATTAGCTTGTCAGATGCCTTCCCCAACTTGATTAATTAGAGTTCTTTTTCTTAAAAAGATTTTGATCAATAACATGATAAAATTTCAAGGAAATACTGCATTTGGTTTTTTTCAATACTCTATTATATTTGTTCAAATTCTTATGAAAAGATGGGTTTGATAATCTAAATCAGCATTGCTATTTAATTAACATCCATTGCCATTAAGTATTCTTTCAAATTGCTGATCATTATCATGTCATAAAATATCGTACTAGTATCTCCTCCCAAATTATTAGTGCTTTTTTTTTGGGCAACAAAGTATATACAGAAATTCTGAAATGGAGTTTTTCATTATCTGGAGAGTTGAAAAGGACATGTCATAGATCTTTGCACAGTGAATAGTATAATTTTCATTTAATTTATTGCCATTATATATCCTCATTTGTAAAATAAAGCTTAAAACAGATAGGTAGATTAAATAAGATGACCCCATCATGAAACTACTGAAATAAAATTTCATAGATTCGAAGCAAACATATAAACTATTAATCATTATCTTTAGAAATCTAGGAATAGGAATGAACTGTTTAGACTCTTGAGCATGTTCCTTTGTTCAATGAAATTATGGCTGGTCTGCACCTTATACATTTTAAATAATGGAGCAACACTTTCAACTTTCCCTTTTATCTCAAGCCACTATTCCTGAACAACCACCTGATGAAGGAACGGTGCTCCGAAAGCTAGTGCTTCCAATTAAATCTGTTGGACTATAATTTGGTGTTGTGTGATTTGTAACTTCCTGAATTGAGAGCGCTTTGGAAAGTTATTACCAAACACCAACAAATTTATCACCAATTATGGGAACTGCATAGTTAGGGGGACAGATAGGAAGTACTGTGGGAACAAGAGAGACTCACAGTGAGTGTGTTGCCTCCCAGGTGCCAGGCAGTGTGATGTCTCAGATTTTGTTTTCGGGATCCTTTAGGGGGAGGGGGAGCAGCCCTAAGTCGTGTTCCACATTGGCACTAATGACATAAGTAGGAAAAGGGATGGGGTTTTAAGGCAGAAATTCGGGGAGCTAGGGTTGAAGCTTAGAGCTAGAACAGAGTTGTTATCTTTGATTTGTTGCACATGCCACATTCTAGCAAGGTGAGGAATAGGGAGAGAGAGGAGTTGAATGCGTAGCTAAAAGGATGGTGCAGGAGGGAGGATTTTGGATACCTGGATAACTGAGACTCATTCTGGGGTAGGTGGGACCTCTACAAACAGGATGGTCTCCATCTGAACCAGAGGAGTACCAATATCCTGGGGGTGGGGGTGGGTGGAGTTTGCTATTGCTCTTCAGGAGGGTTTAAACTAATTCAACAGGGAATGGGAACCCAAATTGTAGTTCCAGTGTGCAGGAGGTTGAAAGTAGTGAAGTCAGAAATATGTTTTCAAGGTTGCAAGAGTGTACCGGCAAGCAGGAAGGTGGTTTGAAGTGTGTCTACTTCAATGCCAGGACCATCTAGAATAAGGTGGGTGAACTTGCAGCATGGGTTGATACCTGGAACTTCGATGTTGTGGCCATTTCAGAGACATGGCTAGAGGAGAGACAGGAATGGTTGTTGTAGCTTCCGGGATTTAGATGTTTCAATAAGAACAGAAAAGATGGTAAAAGAGAGGGAGGTGTGGCATTGTTAATCAAGGACAGTGTTACAGTAGCAGACAGGACGTTTGTGGACTTGTCTACTGTGGTAGTATGGACTGAGGTTAGAAACAGGACAGAAGAGGTCACTCTGTTGGGAGTTCTCTATAGGTCTCCGAATAGTTCCAGAGATGCAAAAGAAAGGATGGTAAAGATGATTCTAGATAGGAGCGAGTGTAACAGGCTGGTTGTTATGGGGGCTTTAACGTTCCTAATAGTGACTGGAAATACTATAGTTGGAGTGCATTAGATGAGTCAGTTTTTGTCCAATGTGTGCAGAAGGGTTTCCTGACACAGTATGTAGACAGGCCAACCAGGGGTGAGGCCACATTAGATTTTGTACTGGGTAATGAACCCAACCAGCTGTTAGATTTGGAGATAGGTGAGCACTTTGGTGATAGTGACCACAATTCATTCATGTTTACTTTAGCAATAGAAAGGGATAGATATATAGCACAGGGCAAGAGATAGAGCTGGGGTAAAGGCAATTATGGTGAGATTAAGCAGATTTAGGATGTATAGGATTTGGAAGGAGACTGCAGGGAATGGGCACAATTGAAATGTGGAGTTTATTCAAGGAACAGCTACTGTGTATCTTTCATAATTGTATACCTGTCAGGCAGGCAGGAGTGGTCAAGGAGGGAGCCGTGGCTTATTAAAGAAATTGTATCTCTTATCAAGAGGAAGAAGAAAGTTTATGTAAGAATGAGACAGGAAGGCTCAGTTTGAGCGTTTGAGAGTTACAAGTCAGCCACGAAAGACCTAAAGAGAGAGTTAAGAAGAGCCAGGAGGAGACATGAGAAGTCGTTAGGCAGATAGGATCAAGGAAAACCCTCAAGTTTTCTATTGGTAAATCAGGAATAAAAGAATGACTACAGTAAGTTTAGGGCCAATCAAGGATAGTAGTGGAAAGTTGTACATGGAGTCTGAGGAGATAGGAGAAGTGCTAAATTAATATTTTTCATCAGTATTCACACTGGAAAAATACAATGTTATCGAGGAGAATACTGAGATACAGGACTCTATACTGGACGGGGATTGAGGTTCACAAGGAGGAGGTGTTAGCAATTCTGGAAAGTGTGAAAATAGATAAGTCCCCTGGGTTGCCAGGGAGGAGATTGCAGAGCCTTTGGCTTTGATCTTTATGTTGTCATTGTCTAGTGCCAGAAGACTGGCGGATAGCAAATGTTCTCCCCTTGTTCAAGAAGGGGAGTAGAGACAGCCTTGGTAATTATAGACCAATGAGTCATATTTAAGTTGTGGATAAAGTGTTGGAAAAGGTTATAAGAGATGAAGAATCTTGAAAGGAATAAGTTGATTAGGGATAGTCAACATGGTTATGTGAAGGGTAGGTTGTGCCTCATAAACCGTATTGAGATTTTTGAGAAGGTGACCAAATAGATGGATGTGGTTAAAACAGTTGATGTGATGTATATGGATTTCAGTCAGGTGTTTGGTCAGGTTCCTCATAGTAGGCTATTGCACAAAATATGGAAGTATGGGATTGAGGGAGATTTAGTGGTTTGGATCAGAAATTGGCTCATTGTAAGAAGATGGATGATGGTGGTTGATGGGAAATGTCCATCCTGGAGTTCAGTTACTAGTGGTGTACCGCAAGGATCTGTTTTGGGGCCACTGCTGTTTGTCAGTTTTATAAGTGACTTGGATGAGGGCATAGGAAGATGGGGTTAGTAAATTTGAGGATGACTCCAAGGTCAGTGGAGTTGTGGATAGTGCCAAAGGATGTTGCAGGTTACAGAGGGACATAGATAAGCTGCAGAGCTGGGCTGAGAGGTGGCAAATGGAGGCTAATGCGGAAGGGTGAGGTGATTCACTTTGGAAGGAGCAACAGAAATAAAGAGTACGGGGTAATGGTAAGATTTTTGGTAATGTAGATGAGCAGAGAGATTTCGGTGTCCATGTACACAGATTCCCGAAAGTTGCCACCCAGGTTGATTAGATTGTTAAGAAGGCATACAGTGTGATAGCTTTTATGGTAGAGAGATTGAGTTTTGGAGCCATGAGGTTATGCTGCAGCTGTACAAAACGCTGGTGCAGCTGTGCATGGAGTATTGTGTACAGTTCTGGTCACTGCATTATCTGCATTATGGGAAGGATGTGGAAACCTTGGAAACAGTTCTGAGGTGATTTACGAGAATGTTGCCTTGTATGGAGGGAAGGTCTTATGAGGAAAGGCTGAGGGACTTGAGGCTGTTTTCATTAGAGAGAGAAAGGTTGAGAGGTGACTTAATTGAGACCTATAAGATAATCAGAAGGTTAGATTGGGCGGACAGTGAGAACCTTTTTCCTCATGGTTAGCATAAAGGGACATAGCTTTAAATTGAGGGGTGATAGACATTGGACAGACGTCAGAGGTAGTTTCTTTACTCAGAGAGTAGTAGGGGTGTGGAACATACTGCCTGCAACAGTAATAAACCCGTCAACTTTAAGGGCATTTAAATGGTCATTGGATATACATATGGATAAAAATGGAATAGTGTAGGTTAGATGGGCTTCAGATTGGTTTCACAGGTCGGTGCAACATCGAGGGCCAAGGGGCCTGTACTGCGCTGTAATGTTCTATGTTTCTATGTTCTATGTTTCTTCTGGAGAATGACAAAGAGTGCTAATACTGGGTGGGATTTCTGTGCAAAGAGATGGCGGTATGTTAATGAAAAGTGAAAATCAGGAGTTCCTCAAATGATATGCCATGGAAGCAAGCATGATTGTTAGGTTTGGTCCTCTGTGGATGGGGAATACTGTAAAAGAGATCACAGTCCAGGAATTGGTAAGAGGTGGAGGTAGTGGAGGATGGTGATGCAGCATGGTGTGGACAGTTTGAATGCCTACATGCTTTTAAGTTTCCCTTCCTGCTTAAATGCTAGCCCCGTCAAAAGCAAAAATATCACATGATTTCAATCTCCTGCAGTATGTTTGATCCCAGGAGATTATTTCTGGGAGTTAGCAAAGGAATCCCATGGTCCATCCAATCTCTAATGGAAAGAATTATAACTGGAATTATCTTCCCTCAAATATTAATTTTAAGATCTTCTGATGTATTGTGTAGCAAATATAGTTACTAAAATCACCCATGATTATTTTTCCTTATACATTTGAAGGTCTGCTGGATTACATTACTTGATTGCTTCTTTGAACATTAATAAGAAATTCCCTTTCTGCATTATAGCTACTGTAACAGATATAAAAATTGCATATATATGTGTGCAGTTTACTGTTACTTACTACAATGTAACTAAACCAATTCTGTTCTATTGAGGTACATTCAGAACTCATTTTGATGGGGTGAAACCAACCTGTATAGATCATTAATAATAATATTTCTCTCTTGTACATAGCACTCTATCACATCAATATGTGTTTCAGAAAACTGATGATTTTGTGACATAGTTAAAGTGGTGCATCTTTAATCAAGATTAATTAAAACTGACAATTCAATCTCACAGTCTTGTTAATATTTAGTTGCAAAGAAACTAGCAAGGAAAATAATTTCTAATTATGAGAAGGAGCATTGATCATTGGTGATATAGTCAATCGATTTGTGATGCTTACACTAAATTACGATTAAGGTTTTAAATGTTGATTTTTAGCATGGACAAGATAAAGTTGTTTTTACCACAATACCCCTATTTAAAGGCAAGTACATTTGGTTGAATTAGCCATACAGTAAGTCAACAATTCCTGAAAAGAGTATTTATTTTCTCTCAATTTTCCTTCACGTAGTCTCCTCTATGGAACTATAAATAAAGAGAAAGGTGATGTGACAGCATCCTGAAGTTTTGGTTCTTCATCTACTCTGCAGTGAAATTCTTGGCCTCTGATTTGTCAGCTTTTTATGCGATCATCATATGAGAATAGGGAACTGTTATATAAGAGCTGACTTTGTGAACAGGCAAGTAAATAATTTATGAGGCAGCTTGCTGGTGCTCCACCTCAAAAAGCAATTGAAATCTGCATTTTTAATTACAATTCAACATATTAGCTTCATATTGTTATGTAATGCAAAATGCATATAAAATCATTCCTTCGGGTGCCATTAAATTAAAAATGGGGACAAAAGGGTTGAATGTTAATCATGAAGTTAATGAGGTTTAAAGATTTTAATCATAATTTTGCCAAATATGCTTGTGCATTTTTCATTATTCTTTTCCTTGTCAACGTTTCTGCTGTGCTCTCATGTTCTGCAAAGCAAAGTGCAGGATTGCAAAATCAAGATATCCTTCAGTTAATAATTAAACAAGGTCAGGCCAATATGAGTGAGTGTAGGAGTATGTCAGAGACATTGAAATCTACAGTGGCTGTTTCTGTCTGGGAACCAGATGATTGTCAGCATAGCAGCAATGTGTAAACCACTGCAAATGCTTTTCAATCCTCTTGCAAAGCATGCATATCAAGACCAGTCAAAAATTCCATAACTTCCTCGAGAATCATAAAGTCAGATGGCACAGAAGATGTCCCCTCAGCCCATCAAGTCGGTGCTGACCTTTCTACACTAATTCCACTTTCCAGCAGTTGAACCATAGTCTTGAATGTTATGATATTTCAAGTGCTCATCTACCTGTTTTTAAAGGTTTTGAGGTTCCCTACCTATCAGATTCCGACCACCCTCTGGGTGAAAACATTTTCCTTAAGTCCCCTCTAAACTTCCTGCCTGCATCTTAAAATTATGCTATCTCATTATTGACCTTCAACTGAGGGAAATAATTGCTTCCTATGCACCTTGCTCACACTCCTACTAATCTTATACACCTCAATTGGCTCATCCCTCAGCTTTCCCTGCTACCAAAGAAAACAATTTGAGCTTATCTAGTCTCTATTCATAACTAACCTACTCTAACCCATGCAACGTCCTAGTGAATCTCCTCTGTACCCTCTCCAGTATTATCATATCCTTCTAAGGTATGGCAACCAGAACTGCACTCAGCACTCCAGCTGTGCCCTGACCAAAGTTTTATATAACTCCAACATAACTTCCCTGCTCTTGTGATCATTGCCATGACTAAAAAAGCAAGTGTTTTGTGTCCCTTCTTAACCACCCTTCTTCTGCCTTCAGGCATCTGTGGCCAAGCACCTCAAGTTCCCTTTGTTCATCTGAACATCCCTGTGACCTGCCATTCATTGAGTACTCCCTTGTCTTTTACTTCTTCATGTCAGTTACATGCATACTCATTCCCCCTCCACATTCTCTTCTATATCATGAATGATAAGAGACCCAGCATTGATCCCTAAGATATGCCACTGGATACTGGCCTCCATTCACACAAACAGCCTTCTACTACACCCTCTGTCTCTGACCACTAAGTCAGATTTGGAGTCATCTTGCTAAATTACCCTGGATCCCATGCACATTTACCTTCTTAACAGTGTTGCGTGTGGGACTTTGTCAAAGGTTTTACTAAAATTCATATGAAGTCCATAACTGAACTACCCTCATCTACATACTTGGTCACCTCCTCAAAACATTCAATCAAACATTTCAGGCATGACCTCCCTCTGATAAGGACAAGCTCATCATCCCTAATCAAACCTTGCCTCTCCAAATAGAGGTTGGCTGTCTACTTCAGACTTTTCTCCAATAGTTTTCCGACCACTGATGTGAGGTTCACAGGTTTGTAATTCCTTGGTTTACCCCTACCAACCTTCATGAAAAGTGGAATTATATATGCTGCTTCAGTCATGAGTGCCAGTCATCTCCGTTATAACAGCAGCACCATGAGCAACACTGACTCTCAGGTTGTCAGGTATATCTGTGGACATGTGGTGGGCTAAAGTTGAATATATAGTGGGAGTTGGTTGAAAATTTTTAAAAATTCACTCATGGGATGTTGGTATTGGTGGTTAGGCTAGCACTTATTGAACATTCACAACTGCCCCAGAGAAGGTGACCGTGAGCTGCCTTCTTGAACCACTGCAGTCCTTCAGGTGGAGGAAGGCCCACAGTGCTGATAAGAAGTTTCCGCAACACTAAAGATAGGATAATATGGTTCCAAGCCCTTTATCATTACTTGGAGGGAAACTGCAGAAAATGATGTTCCCATCCATCTGCTGCCCTTATCCTTCTAGATGTTTGAAGTCATGAGTTATGAAGGTGTAGTCTAAGGAGCCTTTGTGAAGTTTTGCAGTGCATTTATAGATGGTACAACAATTGAGCTTCTGTGGTAAACAGAGTGAATGTTGAAGAACATTAATGTGGTGCCAGTCAAGTGGACTGCTTTGTTCTGCATGGTGCTAAGGTTCTTCAGTGTAGTTGGGGAAGTGGGGAATGTTCCATTACGGTTCTGACACGTGCCTTGGAGCTGGTGGACAGGCTTTGGAGGTAATAAGTTGATGTGGTGCCACTTCCACTATCACAGTGTAGGAGGACATTGACATCACAAATGCTGAGGGGACATTTCTGCTTATGGAAGAATCTCAGACCAGAGGGCATGGTCTCAGAGTAAAGGGATGCCAAGTTAAGACTGAGATTAGGAGGAACTTCTTTTCCCAAAGAGTTGTGGTTAAGTTAATAACAGACTTGCCCATGATTTAGGGGATGGTAGGTTCAAATCATGCAGGAAGGTATTGGGATAATCAAGTACAGAATTGACAAAAACACGAGTCAAAAATTCAATGACAGGCTGAGAAAAAGACACAGGAGAACAAAGCTGCAGAAAACAAGGTAGTGGGCTATCTTTGTCTTGGAATGTATATAAGGATAGAACATTAGATCATGATTAAACAGAATAAAAAAGATCATTGAGACAATGGAAAATGGTAGAAGTGAAGTGATAGTATTGCTAATATAATTTCAATAGTTTTTCCAATATTGATCTCCTCAAAATGTACAGATGTTGACAACAATGATATCCCTGTTTATCTGAGTTTGTCTTTTTGTGCACTTGATCTACAATTCAATACAGAGTCATTAGTTACCCAAAGTTTCTTCTTGATCCCTCCGTTGATTTAATTTTCTTCCTACCTTCTGAAAACCATCTCTTTTGCTTAACCTTTGTGATCTCCATTTTCTTTATGCTGACCTAGGAACACAGCAGCAGGAGTTTGGCATTTGGCCCTTCAAGCCTGCTCAGCCATTTAGTAAAATCATGGTTGATGTAACTGTGGTCTCAATTTCACTTTCATTCTGACCACCAGCTCTGCCTCAGAATCTTTGAACATGTCCATTGTAAGATCTACCTAATTCAGCTTTGAATAAATGCAATAACCCAGCCTCCGCTGTTTTCTCAGGAAGAGAATTCCACAGACCACAACAGTGAAACATTATGTGACATTTTTCACTTTGAGGTTCTTTTGACGTAAATAGTGTTAGATATTCAAAATCATAAGAAATAGAATTAGGAGTTGACGGTTTGCCCCCTTGAGCCTGTTCCACCATTCAGTGGGATCAAGGCTGATCTGATATTCCTTATATCCCATTTCCTATCCTTTCCCATAACACTTAATTTTGCTACCGATGAAGAATCTATCAACCTCAGCTTTAAATATAGACTCTTTGTCACCTCAGCTCTCCGTGGTAAGGACTTCTAAAGACTCAGACTCCCTGAGAGAAGAAATTCCTCCTTAAATTGGTGTCCCCTTTATTCTGAGATTATGCCCTCTGGTCCCAGACTCTTCCACATGGGGAAAAGTCCTGTCAGTATTTACTCTATCAAGGCTCTTAAGAAGCCTGTATGTTTCAATGACATCACTTCTCACTCTTTGAAATTTCAGTGAATAGAGTCCCAATCTGTTTAGAAATTGCTTAAAAGACAATCCCTCAATACTGGGCATCGTCTTAGTGAACTGTCTCTGAACTGACTTCAATTAAATGATATATTTTCTTAAATTAAAGGACTAAAATTACTCATAGTACTCCAGATGCAGTCTCACCTGTTCCTTGTACAGTTGCAATAAGACTTACCTTCTCTTACACTCCAATCTCTTTGAAATAAGGTCCAACATTCCATTAGTCTGCCTGATTACCTGCTGCACCTGTGTGCCAGCTTTCTGTGTTGTGCAGACACGTACCCCCAATTCCCCTTGTGTTGCAGCTTTCTGCAGTTTTTCTCAATTTAAATTATACTCTGTTCTTCTGTTCTCCCTTCCAAAATGAACAACTTCATATTTTCCCATTCTATTCAGAAGAAACTCGATTATCCGGCATTTGATTATCCAAATATCAGATTATCCGGCAAGATCACAAGATCCCAATGTTTGGCTAAACTATATTATCCAGCATTCGATTGTCCAGAATTTGATTAACCGAAAGAAGTACTCCTTCAGATAATCGAGGTTCCTCTGTCCTCATTTGCCAACGTTTTGCCCATTCACTTGAACTACCAATATCTCTCTGTAAACTGTTATCCTCTCAACTTATCTTTCCACCTTTCTTTTTGTCTGCAAATTTAGTGATAGTACATTCACTTCCTTCCTCTAAGTCATTAATCTATATTGTAAACAGTTGTGATCCCAGCACTGATCCCCGTAGTACCCTAATGGTTACAGGTTACCAACCTGAAAAAGAACTCTTACCCCACTTACTGTTTCCTGATCATTAGCTAATTCTCTATCCATGTTAATATATTATTTTCAACACTGTGAACTCTTATATTTTGACTTAACCTTTGTGAGGTATCTTGCTGAATGACTCCTGGAAGTCCAAATACAATGTACATACTGGATCCCCTCAATTCACTCTGGTTTAGGCTTCCTTGAAAAACTCTAATAAGTTAGTTAGGCATGATTCCACTTTCATGAAGCCATGCTCACTCTGCTTCATTGCATTATCACTTTTCAAATGTTCTGCTATTATTGCCTTAATAATTAATTTCTATTTTTCCAGGGATTGCTCGCCAAAATTATCGCAAACGGATAAACCAGAGGGAAGAAAATCAGGCAATGTGCCTATTTTACAACCTCACTGATATTGTATTTTAACACAATTCAGTCTAGAGAAAAGTTAATGCATTTGTACGCCCTTAGGATAAAAATGATATACAGATTTAACTTCATTACTACATAAGCCACTATGTTGAAGCAAAATACTGTTCAACATTTACTTAAACTTGTCTCTGAAGCTGTCAGCATTTAAAGTGGCAAATTAACTAACGTTGTTTTGAATCTGAGTTTGGGACTTGAAGAATTTTGATATCTTTCACAATCCAACTATGATAACAATGTGAATCAATCAATCACATTGATAGAAGCGGTTTCTTCAGAATCCAGAAAACCACTCAACACATGAACATGGCTGTCATTAGTGAACACCTTAATGAGACAAAATTATGTAATAAAAGTGTTATAGAGATTGGAATTCCAACATGTGAATGTTAATAATGGATGAATGATAGAATTAAGAGGAGTATCATGCATTAACTGTGATTGAAAAAGTTTATTAATATTGAAAACAACAAATATTGGAGATTATATTAGGTCAGACAGCATCCATGGAGAGAGAGCAAGCTAACATTTTGAGTCGAGGTGACTCTTCATCACAGCTTATTAAAATGTTCTCCAGTCAATGGACAATGGAGCAAGAAATTCAAAGGGGGCTCAGCAAATATCATCTAAACATTAACCTATTTCAGACACAAAACCCCAGTGGCTAAGATAGCACATTGAATTTCCAATAGGATATAGAGCCATTGGGAACACCAGCAGCAGCAAGTTCCTCTCCAAGCTATTCACAATCTTGACATGGAAATATATCACCATTCCTTCTTTGTTGCTGGCTCAAAATCATGGAATTCCCTCCCTAATGCATTCTTAGTGCCCCTGCACCTAAAGACTGAAAAGATTCAATAAGGCAGCTAATCAACACCTTTTCAAATGCAATTATAGATGAGCAATAAATGCTGGCTTAGTCAGCAATGCCCACATCATTGTCATGAATGTCATGAATTAATGAAATAAGATAGGAGCAGAATGTGGAATGTCATAGTGTTGGGGTTGGGGGGTGAGGGTCTTTCCATCTGATTTTCTGTCTACACATTAATAGAAAATCAATGGAACCTTAAACAATAATTTTCAATTGTTTATGTTGTTTCATCAATGGTTATGTTGACCATCCTCTGATGTTACAGCAATTTATCACAGGAATCTCCACAGAAATTCAAAGCATGGATATTTGTCCATTTATAATATGTTGCATCAAATCAGGAAGGTAAACAAATAAAATATCCAGTAAATATAAATTTTAATAATAGAATCCTCCTACAACATTGTTTTTTATTCACTCATGGGGGTGAGGGCATCACTCGCTAGGGCATAATTTCTTACCCATCTCTAATTGCCCAGAGGGCAGCTAAGAGTCAACCACATTGCCGCGGGTCCATGGTCATATGTAGGCCAGACCAGGTAAGGATAACAATTTCCTTCCCTAAAAGACATTAGTGAACCGGATAGGTCTCTCCCCAACAAGTAGGAGAAAACGAGGACTGCAGATGCTGGAGATCAGAATCCAGAGTGTGGTGCTGCAGAGTAGGTCAGGCAGCATCCAAGGAGCAGGAGAATCAATGTTTTGGGCAATAGCCCTTCATCAGGAATACAGCTTTCCCCAAGCAATTGTCACTGGTTACATATCAGCATTATACTTAGTTACAAATTTTATTGAATTCAAATTCCAGCATCTGCTAGGGCAGGATTTAAACGTAGGTACCCAGAATATTATTTAGGTCTCTAGATCAATATTCAAAGGATTAATACAACTAGGCCATCACTTCCTCACCAGACTAAACATTAGGTTATGGCAGGCCCTTAGCAGTAATGCAGAGATGGAATTGCAGGTCTTAGAATTTTAGCCAAGTCACTATTTAGCTGGTCTGTAGGTCTTTTCTCTACCATCATGAAAATGTTTTAAAATTGAACTTAGCTGATCTTTAAAACCCATTGATGTTTTGAATTTCAGTGCAGAAATTTGAACTCTCTTTATTAAACAGAAAAGTATACAGGTTTTGTTTCAGCTGAGTTGCAACTTATGTCTTCTTGGATGAAAGCATTGTAAATCGATCTGTATATCATAAGGCGAGGAGGGCACTCAGAGAGCTTAGGAAACAACACTGTATCAACAGAAGCTGTGGAAATCTACTTGTTACAGACATATTCACAAGTTTGCGATTCATAAGAAAGATACTTTATGTTTCTGAGACAGAATCAGCTTGGTTCACAGTCCACTGCTCTGAGTCTGAAAGTTATGTGATCAATGTTAGTCTCCAATTTTGAGCACATATGTACATTGACATTTCAGTGGAGTTGCACAGTCTCAATGCTACTGACTTTAAATGAAATAAACGTCCTGCCTTGGCAACTTGTTGAGGTGAATCAATATTCTTCCATATTACCTGTTTAGTTCTTTCTTTGTGTTGGTCTGACTTTATCAAATCACTAAAATAGATAAAATTGATAATATTCGTTGTGTGAGATTTTGCTCAGCACAAATGATCTTCCATTTGCCTTTGTAACAACAAGTGATTAAAAAAACAAGAAGGCACTCAGATCATCTTCAGAATGGAAAAGAAAATGTATTAGTATATTTTTAAAATTTAATTTTAGATCTGATTTTTAGTCAGATAAAAATGTATTTCTGTCATTGCTGCTGGCACAAGGATCATATTTGGTTCTGTGTCCATTTCATACTTAATTCAATTAAGAAAACAAAAACATAGAGTGTCTGGTCATCTATGTCATTGCATCAAAAGCTAGACCAGTACTTCTCTTAAAGACCCTCGAAGCTTAAATATACTGTTCTGAATTCATCTGAATGATATGGAGGCTACAAGGGTTAAAGTATAAAGATAGTGACAGGACTGATTAGGCCCTCCTTCCATGCGTTAATTTAAATTATAGCATGATGAACCAAATATAACAGGCACTCTGCTTCACAAATGAGGCCAATATTGGAAATCTACTTCCTAAAGTTCAAGGATGGCCTCTTGTGCAGGACCTAACTTCTTCTGCCTGGATTTTCAGCCTCCATTCCCATTGTCATTTATCACATAATGTTAAGATGGTTATTGCACAGAAAAAGACTATTCAGCCTGTTATGTCTGTGCTAGCTCTCCAAAGGAAATGCTACTCTCACATTCTCCCCATCGCCCAGCACTTTCTTCCCTATCAGACAATAATCCAATTCACTCTTGAATGCTTCAATTGAACCTTCCTCCACCAGACTCACAAGCGTTGTGTTCCAAATCCTAACCACACACTGTGTACTTTCTGTTGTCCTTCAGCCTCAAAAGCAAAGCTATCAGACCATTCATGGCTGCGGTAAAACCATTGTAAAAGCTGCCCAGCACAGCAAATAGTCAGAAATCAGATCTAGAATACAGAAGTAAATAAAATTGGCCAAACATTCACCAGGAGTCTGAAAGGGTAAATCTGTCCTAAATCTTTTTGCAGCAAAGTTATTGAAGATTCCTTCCTACCTATTAGTAGTATGAGGTATTTCATGATAGCTAGTGTGGTCAGCAGAGTTCACAAAAAAGGTAGAAAACAAAGGGTGGTGGTGAAAGGTTGTTTTTCAGACTGGAGGCCTGTGACCAGTGGAGTGCCACAAGAATCGTTGCTGGGTCCACTACTTTTCATACTTTATATAAATGATTTGGATGTGAGCATAAGAGTTATAGTTAGTAAGTTTGCTGATGACAACAAAATTGAGGTATAGTCGACAGCGAAGAAGGTTACCTCAGATTACAATGGGATCTTAATCAGATGAGCCAATGGCCAATGAGGTGGAGTTTCATTTCGATAAATGCGAGCTGTTGCATTTTGGGAAAGCAAATCTTAGCAGGACTTATACACTTAACAGTAAGGTCCTAGGGAGTGTTGCTGAACAAAGAGACCTTGGAGTGCAGGTTCATAGCTCCTTGAAAGTGGAATCGCAGGTAGCTAGGATAGTGAAGGCGTTTGGTATGCTTTCCTTTATTGGTCAGACTATTGAGTACAGGCGTTGGGAGGTCATGTTGCGGTTGTGCAGGACATTGATTAGGCCACTGTTGGAATATTACATGCAATTCTGGTCTCCTTCCTATCAGAAAGATGTTGTGAAACTTGAAAGCATTCAGAAAAGATTTACAAGGATGTTGCCAGGGTTGGAGGATTTGAGCTATAGGGAGAGGCTTAACAGGCTAGGGCTGTTTTCCCTGGAGCATCGGGGGTTGAGGGGGGAATTTTGTAGAGGTTTATAAAATCATGAGGGGCATGGATAGGACATATAGACAAAGTCTTTTCCCTGGGGTCGGGGAGTCCAAAACTAGAGGGCATAGGTTTAGGGTGAGAGGGAAAGATATAAAAGAGACCTAAGGGGCAATGTTTTCACTCAGAGGATGGTACGTGTATGGAATGAGCTGCCAGAGGAAGTGGTGGAGGCTAGTACAATTGCAATATTTAAAAGACATCTGGATGGGTATATGAATAGGAAGGGTTTGGAAAGATATGAGCCAGGTGCTGGCAGGTGGGACTGGATTGGGTTGGGATAGATGAGTTGGTCCAAAGGGTCTGTTTCTGTGCTGTACATCTCTATGACTCTATAACTCTAAAAGGCTTTTTACAATGATATTTAAGTGTGTTATTTTAAACTTCTCATAACTCCTATATGCCCTGGATGGTTACAGAGGAGCCCAAATCAGTTTGACAGTTGTTCCTCTTCTTGCCAGTGGTATTGAACATTTAGATGCACTTCTTCATCAGCAAAACACATATGGGAGTGACCAGATTTCGAATGCTTTGAGTTAGTTGTAAACACCCTTTTTAAATAATAAAATAAATCAACTATTTCTCAGATCTTTTTTCACAGATCGCGCTAAAATTCTGGAAAAAAAATCTTAATTCTTAATTCTTAATTCTGACAACCGAACATTTACTTGGATGAAAAATAACATTAAATAAAAGGATCATTTGATGTTCTTATTAGCTGCCTCTGATAAAGCCATCACTGGTTAGCTGTTGATCTAAAATTTACACGAATACGCAAAGTTCTTCTGTGTAGGATTACATGGCCTTCTGTTCTGTGAGCTGGAATCCCAGTGACATAGATTGCTTAATCTGCAGGTTGGGCACTTTCTCATTTCTTCTGGGAGTTGTCTGATGGTTAAATGCCAGCAGGTATTTGTTAAAATATCAGTGATTCTGACAACCGATTTCTTGTTCTCGAGAGTATTTGTCACAAGATACTGCACTACATTCTCGCTCATCAATAAAAGTCAAACAACTACCTGTAGTCCATGTTATGCTGGGGATGGGTGATATGTGTATGGCTGCTCTCATGGGTCTCTCTGACACATGGATATGACCCTATCTTCTTCTGTCCTCATGAGTTTGACCTACCATGCGATATGGAGAAGGAATGAAGAGCTTCTGCCTGAACGTTGATTCTCCCTTTCAGACACTGCCTGATCGGCTGTGCTTTTCCAGCACCACACTTTTCGACTTCTACCATGAGATGTGGCCAATAGAATTAAGTATTGCACTGTCGAGGCTGCTCACCTGGACTACTGACCCTACTCAGAAACCACTGCTTCTCTATCTTTGCCTTTTCAAAGCATGACTCAATCTGACTCTCAGGGGTTCCTACAAACACTCCTATCCTAGTGTGCAGAATACTAATCCTTGCATTACAGATTTACAGCTCGTAATTATACTTGGCCCATTCCTCTCTTCTCCTAGTATTGATAGCATGTGATTGTTGATGTCTGGGTTACATCATTTCATTAACACTTATATTCTCATTATATATTTTCTAAACAATCTGCTCAGAGATTTTTTTATCCATCTCTAGAGCAGTTGGGACTTGGACCCAGGCTTCTGGTTCAGAGGTAGTGACATTACCACTGCATTACCAAACCCTTACATTGTCAATACATTTACATCATGTATCCTGTCCTTAAGTGGACAATTAACAGTCACTTCAGAGAAAGTGAGGACTGCACATCCTGGAGATCAGAGCTAAAGCGTATGGTGCTGGAAAAGCACAGCAGGTCAGGCAGCATCCGAGGAGCAGGAGAATCGATGTTTTAAGCATAAGCCTTTCATAAAGAATGAGGCTTGTGGGCCAAGGAAGCTGAGAGATATATGGGAGAGGGGAGTGGGCTGGGGGGAATGGCAACTGGGAATGCAATAGGTAGATGAAGGTGGGGTGAAAGTGTTAGGTTGGAGAGGAGGGTGGAGCAGATAGGATTAACTGCCAGTTGAGCACTTCATTCTGCCTGCTGGGGTAGAGAGTAGTCCAACAGCTTTGATAGGTGCAGACTGCTGTTGGGCAGGAAGTTAGGCCAGGGTGTTAAATCTCCAAAAACATACCCCTTTAAGCCTTCAGAATCAAAACAAACCCAGAAATTTCTGGAGAAACTCAGCAGAACTGGCAGCGTCTGTAGAGAGAAAGCAGAGTTAACGTTTCAAGTCCAGTGACCTTTCTTCATAACTGATAGTAGCTGGGATACTGATCAGAGTGGAATGGAGAGGGGAAGAGAAGTGAATAGATAGAGATGGAACCCAGAGAGAAACAATGTAAGTTAGGTAGACAACGTTTTGTTATCTTTATAAATGATCTAGAGGAAGGACTTGAAAGCTGGGTAAGCAAGTTTGCGGATGACACAAAAGTCGGTGGAGTTGTGGATAGTGAGGAAGGAAGTGGTAGGTTACAGCGGGATATAGATAAGTTGCAGAGCTGGGCGGAAATGTGGCAAATGGAATTCAATGTAGCTAAGTGCGAAGTCGTTCACTTTGGTAGGAATAACAAGATGATGGATTACTGGGCTAATGGTAGGCTACTTGGTAGTGTGGATGAGCAGAGGGATCTTGGTGTCTATGTACACAGATCTCTGAAAGTTGCCACCCAGGTAAATAGTGCTGTGAGGAAGGCATATGGTGTACTGGGCTTTATTGGCAGAGGAATTGAGTTCCGGAGTCCTGAGGTCATGTTGCAGTTGTATAGGACTCTGGTGAGGCCTCATCTGGAGTATTGTGTGCAGTTTTGGTCGCCATACTATAGGAAGGATATAGAAGCTTTAGAACGAGTGCAGAGGAGGTTTACCAGGATGTTGCCTGGAATGGTAGGAAAATCTTATGAGGAAAGGCTGAGGCACTTGGGGCTATTCTCATTGGAGAAGAGAAGGTTTAGGGGAGATTTGATAGAGGTGTATAAGATGATTAGGGGTTTAGATAGGGTAGATACTAAGAACCTTTTACCGCTAATGGAGTCAGGTGTTACTAGGGGACATGGCTTTAAATTAAGGGGTGGTAGGTATAGGACAGATGTTAGGGGTAGATTCTTCACACAGCGGGTTGTGAGTTCATGGAATGCCCTGCCTGTATCAGTGGTGAACTCTCCTTCTTTATGGTCATTTAAGCAGGCATTGGATAGGCATTTGCAAGTTATTGGGCTAGTATAGGTTAGGTAGGATTCGGTCGGCGCAACATCGAGGGCCGAAGGGCCTGTACTGCGCTGTATCCTTCTATGTTCTATGTTCTAAGGGGTGACTTGGGGACCTTGTAACCATCAGGACTTTATGCCAATTTCAAAGATTTTACAGCCTGAACCTTTTCATTCACGTCCTTTATCCAACCCACACACCATGCCCTGCCATAATGCAGCCAACCCATTTTCACCTACTTATGAGCCCCACCATAAGATTTTCTCTTTCCTTGGTTTATTATCAATCATCCTTTTGTCTGCCTATATTTCTTCCTCTCTCTCTGGGCTCTGTTTCCACCAATTCACTCACTCCTCCCCCACAGCCCCACCCTATCTCCTGTTATCAGCATAGATGCCATCTTTTCCTAGCTGCTATAGCTTCTGAAGAAGAGTCACAAGACTCAAAATGAACTCTGCTTTTCCTCCACAGGTGCTGAGTTTCTCCAGCAATCTCTGCTCTTGTTTCAGATTTTCAGCACCCACAGTTCTTTGTTTGCTTCCTTTAAACTTCTCCCTGGTCTTTCTAACACATTCTTTCCAAACTTGCCTTCTCAACTGAGATCTAGCAGCCAAGCCAAAATTCCTTTCATCACCTTAAGCCCAGTATCCGTCTTCATTTCTTCTTTTGGACTGGTTGTAATGCCAGCAGCCACTGCATCTGAGACGACAAAGCTCAATCGCCTGGAAGCTCCTTATGGACTGAAGTCCAACTCTGGACTAATTAAAGCTTCCTCTAGCATATTAACTTCAACATATTGCTGGATTTCATCTTTAGGACAGAATCTTTAGGATAGAAATAAATGAGTCACTAACCCAAGCAAATGTATCCTATAATTCAGAGCAACATAGTTGATAATTGAAATAAATTCTTTTGGTTTGGAAACTGGATACGGGGTGTTTGGATCAAGGTCAGCCAGATCAACATTATAGGATCTGAGTTCCCTGATTGGGTCCATCATCCTGGTCCAATCAGAGAGTCCTGACTAACAAATATAAACAAGAGTGCCTCATTTTAGGGGACTGACTCTGTGCTGGCTGGGCCACAGTCAGTGTGTTACTGCTGTTGTTGGTTTCTGTTTGTTTTTGGAGGAAACCTGATTCCTGAATTGGCTGGTTAAAAAAAAAGGAAAACGAAAAAGAAAAATATAAACAGGAGTGTCAGGGGTTTTGCTAACTCTAGGAGCTGGTACTGAACAAACTGGGTCAGTGTGATGTATGATGCACATGTAAATAAAGAGTGACCGACTGACAGGATACCAGCCTTTCATGGAGTTATTTCAGGATATGTTAAACTACGAAAGCTGCCTTAGGTAGTTTTGTTGCACAATCCTATAATTTTGATGGCTGTACAAGCTGAAAAGAACAGCACCAAAGCTTTTGAGTATGTTACAGATTCTTTTACCTCGACTAACAAACATTGGGGGATATAAACTCAAGTACATTTTTTTTGTAAAATTACTATTTCCCAGCTATATCATATAAAATTGCAATTTATATGTTGCCACCAGCACTGGTTGATTTCATACAAAACTGTGAGATATTTCTCTGCGACAGACTGTCTATCAGAACAGAAGGAAGGTTAGTTGTTCTTAACCAGTAACCATGGAGAATGTGAACACTTTGGTGATAAGCTAATGAAAAGCAGCACATCTGCAGTATAAAAAAAGTCTAAAATCTACATTTAGTACTCTAGTTGTACACAAGAAGCCCAAAATATTAAAATAGTTTCAAAAGGAATAAAGAAAAGTTTAACTTTTATCTTATAGCAACAGCCTTTTAAAACAAAACACTGTAATATGGCTGCAGGAGCAGTGGAATTGTACAGCTTCAATGTATTTTGAGCAATTGTTCCACTCAAGGATTCAGTCAGGCTAACTGTCTTGACCTGAGGAATCACGAATCAAAATCATGAAAAACATCGCTCGTCATCAACAGTCTTCCTGCTGAAATGTGATTCAAGCCAATTTAAAGAAAAAATGCTCAAGATGATCTCCTATGGTACCTTCAAGTTCTAACTGAATTGCTTTCAAAATGAAGCTCTTTGGAATGCTAGAGGCAAAAAAAAAACTGCAGATGCTGGAATCCAAAGTAGACAAGCAGGAGGCTGGAAGAACACAGCAAGCCAGGCAGCATCAGGAGGTGGAGAAGTTAGCGTTTCAGGTGTAACCCTTCTCCGGAATGAGTGTGTGTGTGTGTGTGTGGGGGGGGGGGGGGGGTGGGGGTGGGGGAGGGAGGGGGAGAAGCTGCAGACAAAAGGAGTGGTGGGGGCAGGGTAGTGAGGTGGGGATCAGTGAAGGCAGATAGAGGCCACAGCCTGGTCGGTCACTGGGAGGAATGAATCTGGTTGGTGGCAGGGAGCACAGGAAGTGGTGGAGGGCCTGTGAAGGGAGTCGGGGGATGGGAAGAAGGTTATTTGAAACTGAAGAACTCAATGTTGAGTCCGCCGGGCTGTCGGCTGCCCAGGCGGAAGATGAGGTCTTGTTCCTCCAATTTGTGGTTTGGTTTGTTGTGGCAATGGAGGAGGCCAAGGGTGGTCATGTTGGAAAGGGAGTGGTTGGGGAATTGAAATGGGCAGTGACTGGGAAGTCCGGTCGGCCTGTGCGAGCTCGTTTTGCGATGCTCAGTGAAACATTCACTAAGTTTACATTCCATTTCCCCAATGTAGAGAAGACAACACCGGGAGCACCCGATGCAGTAAACTAGGTTGGAAGAAAGGCAGGGGAACCTCTGACTCACCTGGAAGGACTGTTTAGGGTCCTGGATGCAGGTGAGGGGGTCGGTGTACTGGCAAGTTTTTCACCTTTTCTGATTTCAGGGGAAGGTACCTGGGGGTTGTCAAGCAGATAACAACAAGAGATTAGACTGTCACTAATTCCCTGCCTATAATAATGTGGAAAAGGGCAATCGTGGTAAATGGCACAACGTCAGTTTATAATCCAATAGGTGTAATTAGTTTGGTTTAATTGGAAGCACACTAGCTTTCGGAGCGCCGCTCCTTCATCAGGTGGTTGTGGAGGACACAATTGTGAGACACAGAATTTATAGCAAAAGTTTACAGTGTGATGTAACTGAAATTATACATTGAAAAATACCTTGATGGTTTGTTGAGTCTTTCATCTGTTTGAATACCATGATAGTTTCACTTCTTTCATGTGTAAATCACAAAACCTTTTTTTAAAAGTTACTTTCTCAGGTTAATTGTAACAATTGGTGTTAGCCAGATAATATGTTGAGGGTGTTATCCCCCTGTGTTCTCTGTCTGTGCCATAATGTTTAGACTGATTCTAATCTAAAAAGGGAGATAACAGAATCTTACACGAATTCATACAGTTTTTGAGCAAAGTGCAATGTAACTCTGCAAGTACAAATTCACCCCATAAACGTATTTGTATATGTGCGCATGTGTGTGCGTCTCAGATGGGGGATGGTGAGTGTCTGTGAGAGAGAGAGTGTATATGTGTGTGCGTGAGTATAGAGTGGACAAAGTCTGTGAGAGGATGCATGTGCGAGTGTGGGAGTGTGCGTGTCTATGGGAGTGAGGTTGTGTGTATGTGAATGTGTCTGGAGTGGGGGGTTGTGAGTGTCTGTGAAAGAGTGCATATGTGTGTGCGTGAGTGTAGAGTGGTCTAAGTCTGTGAGAGGATGCATGTGTGAGTGTGGGAGTGTGTGTGCCTGTAAGGGTGTGTGTGCGTGTCTACGTGTGTCTGTGTGTATGTGTGTGCATAGGAGTGCCAGTGTGTGTGTGTGTGTGTGTGTGTGTGTGTGTGTGTGTGTGTGTGTGTGTGTGTGTGTGTGTCTATGTGTGTGTATAGTGCAATGGTGGTCACCTGTAATGTGACATGAACCTAAGGTCCCGGTTGAGGCTCTCCCTATGGGTACAGAACTTAGTTATCAGCCTCTGCTTGGCCACTTTTTGCTGCTGCCTGTCCCGAAGTCCACCTCGGGACTTCGGACGTTCGGGTGACCATCCTCCAAGGCAGACTTCAGGACAGGCAGCAGAGGAAAGTGGCTGAGCAGAGGCTGATAGCTAAGTTCTGTACCCATAGGGAGGGCCTCAACCGTGACCTTGGGTTCATGTCACATTACAGGTGACCACCATTGCACTATACACACACATACGCACACACAGGCACTCCTACACACTCACACACACACACACACACATATACACACACGGACACATGTATACACAGACACACACACACACTCCCACATGCACACACACACACACACATACATATACGTTTGTGGGGTGAATTTGTACTTGCAGAGTTACATTGTACTTTGCTCAAAAACTGCATTAATTCATGTAAGACTCTGTTATCTCCCTTTTTAGATTAGAATCAGTCTAAACATTATGGCACAGATAGAGAACACAGGGAGCTAACACCTTCAACACATTGTCTGGCTAAAACCAGTTAGAGTCATAGAGATGTACAGCATGGAAACAGACCCTTTGGTCCAACCCGTCCATGCCGACCAGATATCTCAACCCAATCTAGTCCCACTTCCCGGCCTATATCCCTCCAAACCCTTCCTATTCTTATACCCATCCAAATGCCTTTTAAATGTTGCAATTGTACCAGTATCCACCACATCCTCTGGCAGCTCATTCCATACATGTATCACCCTCTGCGTGAAAAAGTTGCCCCTTAGGTCTCTTTTATATCTTTGCCCTCTCAGCCTAAACCTATGCCCTCTAGTTCTGGACTCCCCAACCCCAGAGAAAAGACTTTGCCTATTTATCTTATCCATGCCCCTCATAATTTTGTAAACCTCTGTAAGGTCACCCCTCAGCCTCCGATGCTCCAGGGAAAACGGTCTCAGCCTGTTCAGCCTCCTGAGAATGTAACTTCTTAAAAAAACTTTTGTGATTTACACATTAAAGAAGTGAAACTATCATTGTATTCAAACAGATGAAAGACTCAACAAACCGTTAAGGTATTTTTCAATGTATAATTTCAGTTACATCACACTGTAAACTTTTGCTATAAATTATGTGTTTTACAATTGTGTCCTCCACAACCACCTGATGAAGGAGCGATGCTCCGAAAGCTAGTGTGCCTCCAGTTAAACATGTCGGACTATAACATGGTGTTGTGTGCTTTTTAACTTTGTACACCTCAGTCCAACTCCAAATCAGGGATAAATAGTGCCTCAATGAGTGATACCTAAATCTACCAGAGATTAAACCTTTTTTAAATATCAGCTTTGCAAATTCAACAATTCTGATATTTGACGTGGTCTGATACAATCTTTCTCTATTCTGTAGTGATCTGACACATTAATTCACATGGTGGAAGTTGTGAAGGATCTGTTTAACTTTGACAACTGCATAAAATGGATTATATCAAATCAGCTGCCCTTATTATCCTCTCACAATCTCCTTTCAATTAAAAAAGCATTTAAGCTTATTTGCTCTGTATATGGAGAATTTAAAAAATGTGAATAGTTAAATTGACTAGCAAATACTCTCAATAAATTCAACACCAGTATTGACATTTTCATTTTAATTGTTTGGAGAGTGACTTGCATATATATACCTGCTGCACCATTGACCATGAAGAAATAGAGTGCAGGCAGATGACATTTTTAAAAATCCTAATTGTAACTAAATGCCCAACGACCATTTGACTCAATTTTTGAGTAGATCTTAAAGTGGATGGGCAGCAATCACATCCAAATTCTATACTGTTCTTTGCTCATCATTTTTCTTTGCTCAAAACAAATGGCAGCCTTTCTGCAATACATAAATCAAGGACCTAGGCCTGTATATAACTTGTC
This sequence comes from Hemiscyllium ocellatum, assembly GCF_020745735.1. Taxonomy (NCBI): domain Eukaryota; kingdom Metazoa; phylum Chordata; class Chondrichthyes; order Orectolobiformes; family Hemiscylliidae; genus Hemiscyllium; species Hemiscyllium ocellatum. The sequence continues at coordinate 63,258,233 of NC_083401.1, read as the reverse complement.
AGAGACACAATCCTTAGTTACCATTCACTCAGTGCACTTTCAAAATTACCAGAAAGGTTTAACTTGCACTTTGGATTCATGACAAAGCAGATTTTATTCAGTGTCTTTGCGCTCTTGCAGTTCAGGTCGGTTAGCTCAGGCAGCTGAATGGCTGGTTAGTGATGCACAGTGATGCCAACAGCATAGGTCCAATTTCCACATTAGCTGAGGTTATTAATTAAGGACTCTCCTTCTTAACTTCTCCCATCATCTGAGATGTGGTGGCCCTCCAGTAAAACCACTACCAGTTGTCTCTCTAATGAGAGAGTGGCACTATGGTGTCATAAAGTCACAGAGTCACAGAGCTGTACAGCATGGAATCAGACCGTTCGGTCCAACTTGTCCATACTGACGAGAGATCCTAAATTAATCTAGTCCTATTTGCCAGCACTTGGCACATATCCCTCTAAACCCTTCCTATTCATATACCTTCAGATGCCTTTTAAATGTTGTAATTAAATCAGCCTCCACCATTTACTCTGGCAGCTCATTCCATACTGCACCACCCTTTATGGGAAAAAGTTACTCCTTAAGCCCCTTTTAAACCTTTCCCCTCTCATCTTAAATCTACGCCCTAGTTCTGCTCTCCCCTCCCATGGGGAAAAAGCCCCGGCTACGTACCCTATCCATGTTGCTCATGATTTTATAAACCTCTATAAGGTCACCTTTCGGTCTCCAACATTCCAGCAAATACAGCCCCAGCCTGTTCAGCCTCTTCCTAAAGCTCAAACCCTCCAACCCTGGCAACATCCTTGTAAATCTTTTCTGAACCCTTTCAAGTTTCACAACATCCTTCCTATATTAGGGAGACTAGATTTGAATGCAGCACAGTCAGTTCTGCTATAACATGTGTTTCTTCAATGTGAATTAGCTATAACACGATTGAAGAAGTTAGACCATTATTTCTGGAATGTGAACTTTCCTTCCCTGTATTGGCTATAATACGATTCACATCCCATTAGTTTAAATGGTGCTGCTATTATGAGATTTTCTTATAATGCGGGATTGCATGGGAACGGAACTATCATGTTATACCATAACAGGCTGTATTCTAAAAGTGGTCTAACTAATGTCCTGTATAGCCGCAACATGATCCCCCAACTCCTATACTCAATGTTCTGACCACTAAAAGCAAGCATACCAAACACTTTCTTCACTATCCTATCTATCTGAGACTCTACTTCCAAAGAAATATGAACATGCACTCCAAGGTCTCTTTGTTCAGCAACACTCCCTAGGACCTTACCCTTATGTCTATAGTCCTACCCTGATTTGCTTTTCCAAAATGCAGCACATCACGTTGATCTAAATTAAATTCCATCTGCCACACCTAGGCCCATTGGCCCATCTGATCAATGCCTCTTATTGTCTGCAAACTTACTGACCATACCTCCCAAGTTCACATCCAAATCATTTATACAAATGACAAATGGTGAGAGCAAACCAACTCTGATCTCCAGTATCTGCAGTTCTCACTTTCTTCTAGTCGCTAAATTCTAATGAGGTCCCATTAGAATGATGTGTGAGTGCTCGATAGTTTTTGAGCTCCGTTGGACTTTAGGTTCGGCGCTGGCCGCTGAAATCCCAGAAAGTCTGGGCAGGTGGAATACTGTGTGGCCGATAAAGACACAATTGTATGGGTGTGGTGTTGTAGAGGAGTGATGCATACAAAATAAAGTAAGCAGTAGGGAGTTGTATGGCTAACTCACCAAAATCCATGGAACAAAATTCTTGGTGAAACTTCCTGAAATTGGCACAGCCACGTTTTGGTAAAATTAGCCCGATGTATGAGTTTTAACAATAGAGGAAGAGGGCAAATTACCAGCTCCACAAGAGGAAGCTCATAATAAGTCAAAGGGAGGAACTTATTTGATTACATATAATAAAATGTTAATGGTAAAAATAATGAGACTTAAAATTAATAAATGTAGTCAGATTCATAAAGGTCTACAGCACAGAAAAAAACATTCAGCCCATCAAGTTTGCACCAGTCAGGAAAAATCACCTAACAATTCGAATCTCATTTTCCAGCAACTTTTCAGTATTCGGTCCATGGCCTTGTATCCCTTGATATCCATGAACCATGACATGTTCCTGAACCAATGCTACCTCTTTACCTTTGTGAGAGAAAGTGATATGAGAGAGGAAGAATGTTTTGGGGTGATTGAAGAGCAGCCTGATGTGACATGCAGGGAACAATCCCTTTGGAATACTGAAAACAGAGGGATATAAAAGAAATGTTTGATGTTGGCATCACACTGACAGAGAATGACCTGTTGAGTCCAGAGGCTAGCGGAATGAAGGATGGTGATACGGGAGGCAAAGGTAAAGGGCAATATTAATCATAATGGAAGAAGTGGACTGTTCAGTTTTCTTTTTCTCTAGAGAATACTGACAAACAATCATGAAGAAGAATAATTCCCATAGTGACAAACGTTGAATGTATCATGTGTTATTTGCAATTGTAAAATGCATGAATTAACTGAGACCATGTTTAAAACAAAGTAAACAAATTTTCAATTTCAAATTTCCACAGATGCAATAAGGTCTGGACAATATCCAGGCTTGGGCTGATAAGTGACAAGTAACATTCACACCACACAAATACCAGCCTATGACCATCACCAATAAGAGACAATCTAACCACCACTCCTTGACATTCAATGGTTTCATTTACTGAAACCCTCACTACCAAAGATCCTCAGACAGCCCTTCCAAACCTATGACCATTTCAAAAGAGAAAGACAAAGACAGCAGATATATGGAGACACCACTACATTCAAGTTCCCCTGCAAGCTACTCCCCATCCTGACTTGGAGATATATTGTCATTTCTTCACTGTGGCTAAGTCAAAATCCTGGAATTCCCTCCCTAAGGGTATTATTGGTCACCCCACAAAGGTAGACTGTAATGGTTCAAGAAGGCAGCTCACCACTACCTTCTCAAGGGCAATTAATGAAGGGCAATAAATGCTGGCTCAGCAGTGACACCTATATCCCATAAATGAATAAAAAAGGAAGATGCAATAACTTGGTAATGATTACAATTGTATCAGTACTTTGGTTTGAATTATGTGGGTGATCTTTTGCATTTACAAAAGGCATGTTTTAATTTATATCTTCATAAGGTATTATCTAAATTAATTTTCATTTAATTGTCTTCATTGTTAATCTTGACTTATGGTAGTACACTCACTTCTGAGTCAAAAGATTTTAAATTCAAGCTCCAGTCCAGTGATTTGAAACATAATCTGGAATGGCACTTCAATGGTGTTAAGAGGAAGTGCTAGACAACAAAACATGTTGTCTTTTAGATGAGATGGGAAATCAAGGCTCTTTCAAGTAGACACAAAAGATTCCAAAGCATTTTCAAAATTACCCACGTCCTCAACAATATCAGCTGATGTTACCTCACTGTGAATCTTGAAGACTAACAGTACCCTTATGCTCTGGCCCTTGTTTACAAATGTGAATATCTTATAACTTCTTTCCAATAACTTAATGTGGTCCTCATGTCCCACCCAACAATTCACACAGGTTTTCACATGCCACCTTCAATCCTCTAATGTGCTTCACTTCTTTTTTAGAACATCAAAAGCATAAATTTCAATGTTAACATCTGCAACAATACTAATTATATTTAGATTTTTTTAATATCATTAAATTTAATTGTTGGAGTTACCCACCCCACCTCTCTCAGACAGTCTATCAAACTCTAGATTAATGAGAAACCTGTGCTCCTATGTCTTATGGTCAAGATTAGAGTGGTGTTGGATAAGCACAGCAGGTCAGGCAGCATCCGAGGGGCAGGAAAATCAATGTTTCGGGCAAAAGTCCTTCATCAGGAATTCCTAATGAAGGGCTTCTGCCCAAAACGTGGATTTTCCTCCTCCTCAGATGCTGCCTGACTGGTTATGCTTTTCCAGCACCACTCTAATCTTGACTCTAATCTCCAGCATCTGCAGTACCCACATCCTCTTATGTCTTATGGTCTAATGGTGAAAAATATTGGCCAAAACATGGAGCTGGATTGATTTCTGTACATGACTGATAATGGATTACCAAGCAATGGACACAAAAAAGCTTTCCTCAGATAGCTTGCCAAACAACAGGCAACAAGAAATGGTCTGCATGGGTTTTAGTCAGGCTTTCGACAATGTCCCTCATGGTACGCTCATCCAGAAGATTAAGATGCGTGGGCTTCATGGTGACATGACCATGTGAATTCAGAATCGGCTTGCCCATAAAAGGCAGATGGTAGTGGTGGAAGGGTATTTTTCATGCTGGAGGTCCATGTCTAGTGGTGTTCTGCAGGGATCCGTACTGGGACCTCTGCTCTTGTGATATATATAAATGACATGAAAATGTAGATGGGCGGGTTAGTAAGTTTGCAAATGATACAAAGATCAGTGGAATTGTGGATAGTGTAGAAGGTTATCAAAGGACTACAGTGGGATATAGATCCATCTGCCATATGGGTGGAGAAACAACAAATGGAGTTTAATTTGGGTAAGTGTGAGGTGCTGCATTTTGGGATATCAAATTTAAGGAAAAGTATACAGTTAATGGCAGGGCCCTGAATAGCATTGATGTGCAGATGGATCTTGGGGTTCAAGTCGATAGCCACGCATAGGTAAAGAAGGCATATGGCATGTTTGCCTTTATTGGTTGGGAATCGAATAGAAGAGTTAGGATGTCATGTTGCAGTTTTTTAAGACTTTGGTTAGGCCACATTTAGAGTATTGCATTCAATTCTGGTCATCACATTACAGGAAGGATGTGGAGACTTTGGAGAGAATGCAGAAGAGGTTTACCAGGATGCTGCCATGATTAGAGAGTATGTGGGAGAAGGAGAGGCTAGAAAAACCTGGGTTGTTTTCTCTGGAGTGGCAGAGGCTGAAGGGAGACTTGATAAAAATCCATAAAATTGTGAGATGCATAGATAGGGTTGAGAGACTGAATCTTTTACCCAGAGTTGAAATGTCTAAATTTAGGGGGCATGCATTTAAGGGAGGTGGAAAGTTCAAAGGAGATGTGAGAGGCAAGTTTTTCATACAGAGGGTGGTAGAAGTCTGGAAAGCCATGCCAGGGATGGTGATGGATATTTAAGGGACTACCAGATAATGACATGAATATGCAAGGAAGGAAGAGATATGGACCAAGGGCAGACAGAAGGAATTAGTTTAATTTGGCGTCATGTTCAGCACAACATCGTGGGCCAAATGCCTCAGTCCTGTGCTGTACGTTCTACATTCTTTGGCTGCTGCACCAATGGCAATAGTCCTCACAATGTCATTAAAAGAAAAATAGAGAATGGTTAATTGGGAATGGCCACAACAGGGCAAAACATTCAACCAAAAAAAGTGTACAATTGGGAGGAGGAAGGCCCAGAATGTGGCCAGATTTGGGTAAAACAAGATTGACTAGTTTATATTTCATGGCATCTTTCCCTCTTTTATAGATATTATCCTAAAATTTGCTGGGTTAACTGAAATGAAGTTAAATTGCATCTGAATGAAATGAGAAGGAGAAAACATATGAAACTTGAAGATAACTTAATGATTAGAAAAGTTGCAGATATTTAAAGTGCTTGCATTTGGCTGAAGGAATGTGCATGTTTCTTTACATCGAGCCTTGTAACTCAAGCAGTAATGGACACAACTGTCACAGTAACTCTGGAAAAGCTGAAGCTTCGTTTAAAAAGGCTCAGTGAATCAAATGAGGTAATGTGGACTATTTATCAGCTGAATTTATGATTGTCTGGAATTATATTGTTTAAATATCTACAGTTGATTGGATCTTACATAATTGGTGAACAGTGAGCGTGAGCAAGTTTTATGTCAGAGTTCATTAAACGCAAGAAAAAAATTGCTTGGCCACAAGACACAAAGAGGTTTTAATAAGTTCATTGAACAAACTGATGTGAAAACATGACATCCTTGTGATGTTTGCTGATTATCAAACTGATCATTTTCTGGAGACTGGACAAAGTCAAGATTTAAAACACAGCTTCTTTCTATGGACAGATTATAAGCCAGGCACCAACTCGAAGACACCTCCTCCTACTGCCCCTTCGACCATCACCAAACCATCATCTCCCAGACCATATACAACCTCATCACCTCAGGCGATCTCCCACCCACAGCTTCCAACCTCATAGTTCAGGAACCCTGCACCGCCCGATTCTACCCCCTTCCCAAGATCCTTCACAAGCCTGACCATCCCAGCAGACCCATTGTCTCAGCCTGCTCCTGCCCACCAAACTCATTTCCACCTACCTCGATACTATCCTATTCCCCCCAGTCCAGGAACTCCCTACCTACATTTGGGACACCACCCATGCCCTCCACCTCTTCGTTTCCCCAGCCCCCAATGCTTCATCTTCACCATGGACATCCAATCCCTCTACACCTCCATCTGCCATGACCAGGGCCTCCAAGCCCTCTGTTTCTTCCTCTCCCGATGTCCCCAACAGTATTGTTCCACTGACACTCTCATTCGCTTGGCTGAATTGGTCCTCACTCTTAGCAGTTTCTCCTTCAAATCCTCTCACTTCCTCCAGACAAAAGGGGTAGCCATGGGCCCAAGCTATGCCTGCCTCTTTGTTGGCTATGTAGAACAGTCCATTTTCTGTAGTTACACAGGCACCTATCCACACCTCTTCCTCCGCTACATTGATGACTGCATCGGCGCCATTCATGCTCCCGTGAGGAGGTTGAGCAGTTCATCAACTTCACCAATACATTCCATCCCGACCTCAAATTCACCTGGACCATGTCTGACATCTCCGTCCCCATCCTGCACCTCGCCATCCCAATCAATGATGACTAACTGAACACTGACATTTTTTATAAACCCACTGACTCCCATACATACCTGGATTACACCTCTTCCCACCCTGCCTCCTGCAAAAATGTCATCCCATATTCATAATTCCTCCGCCTCCACCGTATGTGCACCCAGGAGGACCAGTTCCACCACACAACACAACAGATGGCCTCCTTCTTTCAAGATTGTAATTTCCCCTCCCATGTGCTTGAAGATGCCTTCCAATGCAACTCAAACACAGCCCACACCTCTGCCCTCAAATCCCACTCCTCCAACCATAACAAAGACTGAGTCCCTCCCCCCGCCCCCCACGCCCCCAGTCCTCACCTTGCACCCCACCAACCTCCGCATAAACCTCATCATTGGCTGACATTTCTGCCACCTACAAACGGACCCGACCACCAGGAATATATTTTCCTCCCCACCCCTTTCCACTTTCCATAAAGACCATTCCCTCCATGACTACCTGGTCAGGTTCACGCCTCCCAACAACCCATTGTCCCTCCTGGCACCTTCCCCTGCCAACACAAGAATTGCAAAACCTGCACCCACACTTCATCCTCACCTCCATCCAAGGCCCCAAAGGAGCCTTCCACATCCATCAAACTTTCACCTGGACATCCACCAATGTCATTTATTGTATCCGTTGCTCCCGATGCGGTCTCCTTTACATTGGGGAGACTGGAAGCCTTCTCGCAGAACACTTTCGGGAACATCTCTGGGACACCCACACCAATCAACCCCACTGTCCCGTGGCCAAACATTTCAACTCCCCCTCCCACTCTGCTGAGGACATGCAGGTCCTGGGTCTCCTCCATTGCCATGCCCTCACCACCCAACGCCTGGAGGAAGAACACCTCATCTTCCGCCTTGGAACACTTTAACTGCAAAAACTATGGAGGTATGGCATTGAGGGTGCATTAGAGGTTTGGATTAGGAATTGGCTGGCTGGAAGGAGACAGAGGGTAGTAGTTGATGGACTAGGTTCATCTTGGAGTGCAGTTACTAGCGGTGTACCACAGGGATCTGTTTTGGGACCGTTGCTGTTTGTCATCTTTATAAATATCTAGAGGAGGGGCTTGAAAGCTGGGTGAGCAAGTTTGCGGATGACACAAAGGTCGGTGGAGTTGTGGACAGTGAAGAAGGATGTGGCAGGTTACAGCGGGATATAGATAGGTTGCAGAGCTGGGCAGAAAGGTGGCAGATGGAATTCAATGTAGCTAAGTGTGAAGTCTTTCACTTTGGTAGGAATAACAAGAAGATGGATTACTGGGCTAATGGTAGGCTACTTGGTAGTGTGGATGAGCAGAGGGATCTTGGTGTCCATGTACACAGATCTCTGAAAGTTGCCACCCAGGTAAATAGTGCTGTGAGGAAGGCATATGGTGTACTGGGCTTTATTGGTAGAGGAATTGAGTTCCGGAGTCCTGAGGTCATGTTGCAGTTGTATAAGACTCTGGTGCGGCCTCATCTGGAGTATTGTGTGCAGTTTTGGTCGCCATACTATAGGAAGGATGTGGAGGCATTGGAACGAGTGCAGAGGAGGTTTACCAGGATGTTGCCTGGCATGGTGGGAAGATCGTATGAGGAAAGGCTGAGGCACTTGGGCCTGTTCTCATTGGAGAAAAGAAGGTTTAGGGGAGATTTGATAGAGGTGTATAAGATGATTAGGGGTTTAGATAGGGTAGACACTGAGAACCTTTTACCGCTAATGGAGTCAGCTGTTACTAGGGGACACAGCTTTAAATTAAGGGGTGGTAGGTATAGGACAGATGTTAGGGGCAGATTCTTTACGCAGCGGGTTGTGAGTTCATGGAATGCCCTGCCAGTAGCAGTGGTGAACTCTCCCTCTTTATGGTCATTTAAGCAGGCATTGGATAGGCATATGGAAGTTATTGGGCTAGTGTAGGTTAGGTAGGATTTGGTCGGCGCAACATCGAGGGCCGAAGGGCCTGTACTGCGCTGTATTTTTCTATGTTCTATGTTCTATGTAACCCCAGGGCATCAATGTGGTCTTCACCAGTTTCCAAATTCCCCTCTCTCCACCTTACCCGAGTTCCAACTTTCCAGTTCAGCACCAGCCTCATGATCTGTCCTACCTGCCAACCTTCTTTCTCACCTATCCCCTCCAACCGCCTTTCCGACCTATCACCTTCTCCCCACCCCCATCCACCTATTGTACTCTTGGTTACCTTCTCCCCAGCTCCACCCCTGTCCCATTTATCTCTCCACCCCGGAGGGTCCCAGCCTCATTCCTGATGAAGGGGTCCTGCACGAAATGTTGATTTTCCTGCTCCTCGGATGCTGCCTGACCTGCTATGCTTTTCCAGCAACAGCCTAATCTTGAATCTGATCTCCATCATCTGCAGTCCTCACCTTGGCCTATAAGAACAGTTTGCTTCACAATCAAGTTTTAGTCAGCTCAGAGCTGAGGGTGATTGATCAACAATGATAAAGTTGAGACATACAGACTGGTCACTTGTTCTGGCCTGATCACCGGATAGGTCCACATTATTATAACCATTGTAGAGTAAGATATTTGCAATTTCTCTTGTAGTGTATGATGCTTTAATAAAGAACCATTGAATATGTTTTGTTAAATCAAGAAGACTCAAGTTCTTTACTAATCCATCCTAGGTCAGCTTCTGGTCCATCTCTCTATTAAGATCAAGAGAAATCCTTCCAAATATGGAACATTGCTCTTACCTGGGGAACTACCTCTCACCTGAGGCTGATATCGGTGCAGAGATCCAACATCTCATCTAATCTGCAAGCACCATCTTTGGGTGCCTAAGGGTGGGTGTCTTCAAAGATCACAACATTTGTCCCAATAGCAAGGTTCTTGAAGATGCCCCCTTAAGGCCCTGGAGAAGTGCCCATCAATGCTATTTGAGTTGGAATCTCTGCATCAGCTAGGAGGATAGCTATACTAATATCAGTATATGAGGCAATAACACCAACATTGAGGCCGCAACCACTCAAAACTAACTCTGCTCAGCCAGCCATGTGCTTAGGATGCCTGTGTTCTGAATGCCAAAGCAAATCTACACACATCTTAAGGAAGGTACTCATATGAGAAGAGGACAAAAGAAGTATTTCAAAGAGTCCCTGAGGGCCTCCCTCAAGGAACGCAACATAGATTTCAATGCATGGGAGACCCTTGTTAGCAAGAACCTGACTTGGAGGGACCTGTTGGTTGAAAGTACACAATTCTTCAAGAACAGCCATTGACAAGAGGAGGTACAGAAAAGATGACTGAGAAAGGAATTCTGGTGGTCTGGAATTCAAGGACTAATGCCACCTCCCAGAAACACGTACCAAATGTGTGGTTGGAGATGTGGCTCTAGGATCAGGTTTATCATCCCCACAAGGAGGCACAAGACCCAGTGACCAGTGACATGAAATTTCATAGATGAAGAAACATACTTATTAATGAGTTATCATGATTTTTCGGTAAAGATCCATAGATTAGAATAGCAGGTAGAAGATATTCCTTTTTCTTGAGGAATATTTTCATGTCTCTAACCCCTCTTTCAGCTTCACCACTGGATTTCGTGGATCAAGGAGAACATGGATAGGGTAAGAATCTCGAGGGAATTTAGCCCCAGCCTGTTCAGCCTCTCTCTATAGCTCAAACCCTCTAACCCTGGCAACATCCTTATAAAACTTTTCAGAACCCTTTCAAGTTTCACAACGTCCTTCCTATAGGAAGGAGACCAAAATATCATTCGATATTCAAAAAGTAGACATTGAGGAGTGGCCTTATAGAGGTTTATAAAATCAGGAGGGGCAGTGGAATTCATAGATTTCCACATAGTGTGTGAGGTAGTCATTAGAAAATTGTGGAATGTTATTGGAGTTAGGCTGGTCAGGAATCTTATGTGTTGCAAGGATCTCCACAAAAGCTCTAACGACTGTTTCAGTAGATGTTGTATGCTAACATTTGACTTCAATTCACCTTGAAAAATAATCAGTCACAATCAGGAAGGAATTCCCATTAAAAATGAATAAATTCATCCCCAGATCTTCACGCTGAGTCAATGAGTCATATAGGTGTACAGCACAGAAACAGACCCTTTCATCCATGCCGATCCAATATCCTAAATTAATCTCATCCCATTTGCCAGCACATAGCCTATGTCCCTCTAAAACCTTCATTTTCATGTACCTCTTCAGACGCCTTTTAAATGTTATAATTGTACCAGCCTCCAAAACTTTCTCTGGCAGCTCATTCCATACATACACCACCCTTTGCATGAAAGTGTTGCCTCTTAGATCCCTTTTAAATCTTTCCCCTTTCTCCCCCAACCAAGGGAAAGGACCTTGTCTACTTACCCTATCCATGCCCCTCCTGATTTTCTAAACCTCTATAAGGCCACCCCTCAATGTCCAACACTCGAGGGAATTTAGCCCCAGCCTGTTCAGCCTCTCTCTAAAGCTCAAACCCTCTAACCCATGGCAACATCCTTATAAAACTTTTCTGAACCCTTTCAAGTTTCACAACGTCCTTCCTATAGGAAGGAGACCAAAATATCATTCAATATTCAAAAAGTGGCCTAACCAAAGTCCTGTACAGCCGCAACATGACCTCCCAAATCCTATATTCAATGCTCTGACCAAGAAAGGAAAGCATACTGAACACCTTCTTCACTATCCTATCTACCTTACACTCCACTTTCAAGGAGCTATGAACCTGCACTTCAAGGTCTCTGTATTCAGCAACACTCCCTAAGACCTTACCATTAAGTGTACAAGTCCTGCACTGATTTGCCTTTCCAAAATGCAGCACCTCACATTTATCTAAATTAAACCCCATCTGCCACTCCTGGGCCCATTGACCCATCTGATCCAGATCCCGTTGTAATCTGAGGTAACCTTCTTCGTTGTCCACAGTATCTCCAATTTTGTTGTCATCTGCAAACTTACTAACTATACCTCCTATGTTCCTATCCTAAACAATTATAGAAATGATGAAAAGTAATGGACCCAGCACCGATCCTTGTGGCACACCATTGGTCACAGGCCTCCATTCTGAAAAGTAACCCTCCAGCACCACCCTCTGTCTTCCATCTTCAATCCAGTTCTGTATCCAAGTGGGTGGTTCTCCCTGCATTCTATGTATTCTAACCTTGCTAACCAATTTACTATGAGGAACGCCGCCTGAAAATTCAGTCAAGACAAGAAGATCTCTTCTGGTCTGTGCACTTTGCATGTCTGAAAAATAGAAATCATTTTTTTTCTATAGATTTTAAAATTTCCAGCCACCACAAGGCCATACTCAGCATTTCTTGATATACATGTAACCTTGTACATTTTTCCAATGTGTCTGCATGGAGTGTGATGATGCCTGACCTGCTGTGTTTTTCCAGCACCACACTCTTGACTTGTCAGCCCAAGCCTGGATACTGTCCAGACCTTACTGCGTTTGGACACAGAGTGCTTCAGTGTCTGAGGAGTCGTGAATGGTGCTGAACACTGTGCAATCATTGGCAAATAACTCTCTTCTGACCATATGATGGAGCAAAGATGCTTGATGAAGCTGCTAAAGAGGTTGGGCCTAGGACACTATCCAAAGGAACTCCTGCAGAGATGTCTGCAGCCTCTTGTCCTTTGTCAGCAAACTGTTCACGACAGTAAAATCCTCCCTCTGCACAAAGATGATTTTCATCACTGAACTATTGTGATGCTGATATGTCTAACCTTGCGTGCAATATTGGTGAATATCAATACATTCCTCATTTTGCATCTGCACCTGGTGGACTTCTTGGAGATTTTTTGAGCTTGCTGGTGAGAGATAAAAGAATATGACTCAATCTGAATGGTGATATTAACATCCTCTTTTACGGGATGGTCAATGGTGTCTCTGGCCAATACACCTATTGTTGTTTGCAGTACATTTACCAAATCATGAGCAAATTTAATTAATTTCAGTTGGAATCTCTGGATTCTCAATGCTATTTTAGGGAGTTTTTTTTCCATCAAGTGAGGAAGTTAAGGATTTGTTGTCTGGGTTTATTATCACCTTTAAACCAATGGTATAATCTGAGGACCTTTCACAATCCCATCGATGTGCAAGAGCTTCTGTCTCTCTGATGACATACCTTATGCAATAGCAGACATGAGAGTCACAATAAACTAGTTCACAACATCAATCTTGCTGTGCTCAAAAAAGGGCTTCCCCAATCCTGAAGATGAAGGTTTTTTTTTCAGTCCCTGTTTGGTTTAAGAGAAGAGAAAGGAATTCTGCTCATGGCTGGGCAGAGTAAGTAATATCCAGTATTTTAGTGACAGGTGAGCTGAGCTTTTTGAGGACGTTCCAGGCTCCAACTGCAGATGCCATATTTAGAAGATACTTAGACAGTTCTTCAATCTCTGGAACCCAGGAGCACCACTAAACTTCTGCATATCACCCCCACTCACATGTGGACATGTCAAACTCAATGAGCACCTCAATCACTTAAAGCTGCTCTTTATTAACTCTTTCCAAGCAACAGAATTATCAATTAAATGATTTTTAAAAATTCATTTATGGGATTAAGGCGTCGCTGGCTGGCTAACATTTATTGCCCGTCCCTAGTTGTCCTTGTCCTTGAGAAGGTGGTGGTGAGCTGCCTTCCTGAATCACTGCAATCCATCTGCTGTGGGTTGACCCACAATGCCGTTAGGGAGGGAATGCCAGGATGTTGACTCAGCAACAGTGAAGAAACAGCAATATATTTCCAAGTCAGGGTGGTGAGAGGCTTGGAGGGGAACTTGAAGGTGGTGGTGTTCCCACATATCTGGTCCCTTGTCCTTCGAGATGGAAGTGGTCATGGGTTTGGAAGGTGCTGTTTGAGAATCTTTGGTGAATTTCTGCAGCGCATCTTGTAGATAGTACACACTGCTGCTACTGAGTGTCAGTGGTGGAGGGAGTGGATGCTTGTGGATATAGTGCCAATCAAGCAGGTTGCTTTGTCCTGGATGGTGCCAAGCTTCTTGGGTGTTTTGGGGGCTGCACTCATCCAGGCAAGTGGGGAGTATTCCATCACACTCCTGACTTGTGCCTTGTAATGGTGGATAGGCTTTGGGGAGTCAGGAGGTGAGTTACTCACAGCAGTATTCTTCGCCTCTGACCTGCTTTTGTAGCTGTTGTGTGTATGTAGTGAGTCCAGTTGAGTTTCTGATTAATGATAACTACCAGAACGTTGATATTGGGGGATTCAGTGATGGTAATGCCAGTGAATTTCAACGGGCGGTGGTTAGATTGTCTCTTATTGGTGATGGTCATAGCTTGGCATTTGCGTAGCGTGAATATTACTTGCCACTTGTCAACTCAAGAGGAAAGTGAGGACTGCAGATGCTGGATATCAGATACGAGAGTGTGGTGCTGGAAAGGCACAGCTGAACGGGCAGTATCCGAAGAGTGGGAGAATTGATGTTTCAGGCATAAGCCCTTCTCCTGATGAAAGGCTCATGCCTGAAATGCCAATTCTCCTGTCCCTCAGATGATACCTGACCTGCTGTGCTTTTCCAGCACCATACTCTCGACTTGTCAGCCCAAGTCTGGATATTGTCCGGACCTTACTGCATTTGGACACAGAGTTCTTCAGTGTTTGAGGAGTCGTGAATGCTGCTGAACATTGTTCAATCATTTGCAAATAACCCACTTCTGACCTTATGATGCAGGGAAGATGATTGATGAAGCTGCTGAAGATGGTTGGGCCTGGGACACTAACCTGAAGAACTCCTGCAGAGATGTCCCGGAGCTGAGATGACTGACTCCAACAACCACAATCATCTTCTTATGTGTCAGGTATGAATGAATGAAAGAATGAATGAATGAATTATTTATTGCCACGTATTTTACAGTGAAATTCAATAAAATACAGTGAAAAGCTTTCATTCGTCATCATAATCCAGCACCATTTTTATTGTTTAAGAATAAGAGAAAATGAAAAGATATCGCTTGAAGAGAAGTCCATCTATGTACAAATTCAGAGCTGGCTCTGAACCATCACTAATCTGTCAGGCTCAACTAATACACAAATTGCTGAACCTCAGGTGCCATCTTTAGCTGCTGGGCCAACTCTCTTTCACCACTGCCTGTGTTGGGCACACCTACATTGGAGACTATCGTCACAATCAATGTTGCTGTGGTGCTCTCCTGCTGCCAGCCCCAGCCCCAGCTCACAATGTTTATGTCATTGCATTCTGATCTAAGGTGGCAGTCATTGCTAATTGGTTTAAAGGTCATATGATCAATTTCTAATTGGCTTTTAAGGATAATAGACACTGAATGATGTCACCTCCCACTATCTCCTGAGTGGTTCCCTAAACTGTTAATTACTTGAGGGATCATCCTCTTCATTTTGGCGTGTTATTTTCACTTTCACATCTTTTTGCTAAAATAGGAGGATAGTTTAATGATATCTTACTTACTCATATGCTGTCAGACCACTATAATTGATACTTTTGAGCTCATCATCTCAATTTCTTATTTAATTAGAGTAGATTCCCATTAAATCAAAATCACTTATCATTGACCATTTCCTGGGACCATACGTGACAATTTTTTTGTCTCTGTAGTTGTGGATGTCTGGAATGAGTTTCTTGTCTTTTTTAAAGACAAAGATATAGTGGATCTCTATAAGATGATTTATAATTTCAAAACTATATAAAACTAATTCAGAAAATCACAAATTACTAGTAAAAACAAATTGTTATAAAAATATGTATAAAGAGTGAAGTGAGATATTCTTATGTATTCAGTCAATGCATATGTAGCTGAAAATGTGTTGCTGGAAAAGCGCAGCGGGTCAGGCAGCATCCAAAGAGCAGGAGAATCGATGTTTTGGGCATGAGCCCTTCTTTATTCCTGAAGAAGAGCTCATGCCCGAAACGTTGATTCTCCTGCTCTTTGGATGCTGCCTGACCTGCTGCACTTTTCCAGCAACACATTTTCAGCTCTGATCTCCAGCCTCTGCAGTCCTCACTTTCTCCCCAATGCATATGTAGCCCTGAATACTTAAATTTTAAAGATTAAACTATTGCAAATTTAAATACAAATTGGTGCAAGTTAATTCTAGTACTAAAATTATATTTAGTAAAATCTACTGGCTTCTTTTCTAAAAATCTAGATCAGTTAGAGTTAAACGGAATAATATATTAGATAATCAATGAATGCATTTTAATTGTGTATTAATACCTGAGCTAAGTTAATCATGAATTGTTAATTTTTTTTATCAGCTCCCTGGTGGATATGATATCTCCCCCCATGGAGGTAGTGAGGGGGATGGCAAGAAATAATAAGGGGAGTTAGCCCTGCAAAGAACAACACCTTTTCTCACCACCTTAACAAGAAATTCTCATTGAGAAGATCTATTAACAAATGTTTTCTGATCATTCTCTGCTGTTAGCCCTCCCTGGATAATGATCTTCTGTCACTCTTGTAGTTGCTCATGTTGATTACAACTGTTCATGCTGGTTCAAGCTAATGCCGAACAGGTCAACCTTGAGAATGCATTCACCTTCAATTAATTCACATTTTGTCTGTCTGCCACAGTGGACATGGTTTGAATCACATTAGTTGTGACTATATGGGGATCTGTGCATAATAGGTAATTTTGCTTTCCTTTCAACTATTCCCTTTCAAAAGCTGCTATTAAATCTGTTTCCACCAACGTATTGGGCAGATACATTTCAAATCAAAACAGCTTGTGACATGTGGTTTTATTTTCCCTTACATCTGCCAATTACCTTAAAATTCTGACCTTTGGCTACCAATCCACCCATCAGTGGAAATATTTTATTCTATTTGCTCTTCTCTGTAATGCTGGGAATGTGAGTTTTGAGGAGGAAAAAAAAGGGCTTTAAGGGGATTTAGGGAAGCTGATTGGGTAAGAAAGAGCATATCAAATAGAATATAATGAGAATACGTGTGAGAGGTTATCTACTTTTACTTTTTACATGTATTAATGGATATGGGCATTGCTGGATAGGCTAGTATTTATTGTCTTTCCATAATTACCTTGGAGAAAGTGGTGGTGAGTTGCCTTAGAACATAGAACAGTACAACAGGTCCTTCAGCTCACCATGTCTGTGCCAATTATAATGTCTTTCTAAACTAATCCCATCTGTCTGAATGTGGTCTGTATCCCTCTATTCCCTGCATGTTTATCTGTTGAAATGTCTCTTAAATGTTGCTATCATATCTGCCTCTACTATCTCTCCTGGTAGTGCGCTCCAAACACCTAACACGCTCTACCTAAAAGCGTGCCTCACACATTTTCTTTAAACTTTCCCCGTTCTTATTTTAAACACATTCCACCTCATATTTGACATTTCCACTCTGAGAAAAAGACTAATTATCCACCCTAACCATGCTTCTCATGATTTTATACACTTCTGTAAAGTCACTCCTCAGCTTCTGATGCTCTAGTGAAAATAATCTAAGTTTGTCCAACCTCTCCTTCAGTTCAATGCACTCCAATCCAGACAGCATCCTAGTAAACCTCTTTTGTATCCTCTACAAAATCTTCACATTGTTCCTCTGGTTCTAGTGACCAGAATTGCACACTTCAAGTATGGCCTAACTAAAGTTTTATACAGCTTCAACATGACTTGCTAACTTCTATACTCAGTGTCCTGGCTGATGCAGGTAAACATGCTGTACACCTTCTTCACCACCTTATCCACTTGTGTAGCCACTTTCAGGAAGCTATGGACTTGTACTCCAAGATCCCTCTGTTTATCAATGCTCTTAAGGGTGCTGCCATTTATTGTACACTCTCCTCTTGAATTTGACCTCCCAAAATGCAGCACTTCATACTTGTCCAGATCAAAGTCCAACTTCCATTCCTCTGCCCAACTTTCCAGTTGATCTAAATTTTGCTGAATCATTTGAAAACCTTCCTCACGAACCACAACTCCACCAATTTCATCATCTGCAAGCTTACTGATTAGAGTACTTATGTTTTCATCCAAATAATTTATACACATATTAGAAAGAACATAGGTCCCAGCACTGATCCTTCTGGGACACCACTGGTCACAGACCTCTAATCAGACCTCCACACCTACCCTCTGTGTTCTATAACCAAGCCAATTCCGTAACCAACTTACTGTGGATCTCATGTGAGTTAATCTTCTTGACCAGCCTCCCACGAGGGACCTTGTCAAATGCTTTTGCAAAGTCCATATAGAGAACACTCATTACTCTACCCTCACCTATCATCTTTGAGACTTTCTCAAAAAATGCAAACCATATTTGTAAGACAAGACCTCCTCCACAGACAGCCATGCTGACTAAACCTTAAAAAGTTCATTCTTTTCCAAATGCGAGTGAATTCTGTCCCTAAGAATATTCTCTAATAATTTTCTTATCATTGATATAAGGATCACTGTTTTATAATTTCCTGAATTATCTGTATTGCACTTCTTAAACAAAGGAACATGATTAGTTATTCTCCAGTGTTCTCACACCTTACATGAGGTTAAAGAGGATACAAAGATCTCCATCAAGACCCCAGCAATCTCCTCTCTTGCCTCCCTCAGAATCTTGGAATTGATTCCATAAGGCCCTGGGGACTTATCTACCTTAATGCTTTTCAAGATATCAACATACCCTTTTCTAAATCTTGCTATTGTCCATGTTCTTGTCCTTGATGAATACAGATGTGAAGTACTCATTAAGGACCTCACTCATTTCCTACAGCTCCATGTATAACTTCCCTCCTTTGCCCTTGAATGGACTTATCCTTTCCCTAGCTATCCTCTTGATTCTAATATACATGTCAAATTTACTTAATCCTTCTTGCCAATGACATTTCATAGCCCCTTTTAGCACTTCTAGTTCGTTGTTTCAGTTGTTTCCTGACAACTTGACAAGTGTCACAATACTCATTTGTTTAACATCTTTCCATGATCTGCTGACATTGAAGGTGGTTCAGACAAAGTTTATTACTTTGATATCTGGAATGAGGGAGTTGTCCTATAAAGAATGTTTGGATGGGTTGGGCTTTCTTGCACTCGAGTTGAGAGAGTGAGGATTATTTAATTGAACTGATCCTGATTGATCTTTTCAAGATAGATCATTGAACCTTAGAATCATAAAGTACAGAAGAAGTCCTTCATCCCATTGTGTCTGTAACACTAAATTATATTACTACCAACACTCGTCCCATTTTCCTGCATTGCCACAAATGTTATGATACTTTAAATGCTCATCTAAGTACTTTTTAAGGTTGTGCAGTTCCCCACCTCAACTACCCTCCTAGGCAGTGCGTTCCAGACCCTCACCATCTCTGGATGAAAAAGATTTTCTTCAAATTTCCTCTAAACCTCCTGTCTTTCACTTTAAATATAGGCCCTCTTTTTGATTGTTCACTACATGGAACAGATGCTTTCCCTCCATCCATATAATTATATACACCTCAATCAGTTTGCCCTGAACCCTGACTGTTCCATAGAAAGCAACCTGAGTTTACCCAGTCTGTCTTCATGGCTGAAATGCTCCATACCAGGCAACATCTCCTCTGCTTCCAGAGGCACTACATCCACAGTCAATGTACCTTATGAAGGACAAATTAGAGAAATAAGCATCAAATCAAGTGGAGAAGCCAATATACATCATGATATGACCTTTGTTGACACTTTGAAACAAGCACAATATGTCCAGATTTGTGTATAACCTGAATATGAAGGACAAAATGAATCAGGTTCCCTTCTCGGTTTCTGTAATGCTGTTACCAGTGGAGCTGTAGAAACCAATTCCATGCCCAATGAGTCCAAAGTAATCAGCCTTTCCCATGCTTGCTACATTTATGCCATACCTCAAAGAGAAAGGTTGTAGCATCAGTCCACACGGTTTTCCATTGATCGTTTCTGATCATTTCAGATAAGTTTTTGGCTTAAGGGCCCACCATCCCTTATACACAACTCGCTGACAATAATTAACCACCTATTTCACTCTTTTGTCTCATGGAACAATTACTAGTCCACTGACAATTTTCAGATCCTGGCCATTTCTCAGCTGAATGATATATAGCCAAATTGAAAATTGAGGGAATATCATGACCACTTCATTGACATCTGAAGTTTGGCTGAGGTAAGGATTTGTGAAATACCTTGACAGAGGTCTGCTTAAATGTTAAACTGGCAATTTTATATTTTAGGTGTAAAATATTAAGACATGCGTCACAGACACTGCTGATTGTAATAGGCATGAGGTGGACTTACCTTTTATTTGTTCATACATGCGGATGTCATTGGCCAGGCCAGCATTTATTGACCATCCCTAATTGCCAGGAAGGCCATTAAAAGTCAAGCACTTTGCTGTGGGTCTGGAGTCATGTGTAGGCCAGACCAAGCAAGGATAGCCATTTTCTTCACCAAAAGGCATTAGTGAACCAGATGGATTTTTCTGACAATTGACAGTGGATTCAGAGTCATCCTTAGACTCTTAATTCCAGATTGTCATTGAATTCAAATTACACCATCTGCATGGGATTTTGAACCTAGGTCCCCAGAACATTGCTTGAACCTTTGGATTAATGGTCCAGTGGTAATATTACTAGGCTATTGCTTCCCCCATAAGGTGGCTTCTTCGTTGCAGTCCTTAAGATTTGGAGACAAGCATCATGCTCTTCGGGGGGGGAGGGGGGTGGAATTCCAGGATTTTGCCCAGCCACAGTAAAGATACAGCAATATCCTTCCAAGTCAGGATGGTGTCTGGCTTGGACGGGAAATTGCAGGATTGCAGGTCATGGTGTTCCCGTGTAGCCACTTCCACTGTCATTCTAGGTGGTAGAGATCATAGATTTGGAAGGTGTTGTTGCAGTGCATCTTGTAAATGGTCCACACTGCTGCCACTATGCATGGGTGGTGAAATGAGTGAATGTTGAAAGTGATGGATGGTACACCAGTCAAGTGGGTTGCTTTGTTCTGGATGGTGTCAAGCTTCTTCAGTGTTGATGGATATTCACTCAACCAGACAAGTGTGGAGTATTCTATCACTCTATTGACTTGTGACGTGTTGACAGGATTGGGAGACACAAAGTGAATTACTCACTACAGTATTCTGAGCCTCTAATGTATTCTTATAGCCACAGTATTTATAGTGCTATCACAACTCAATAATGGTCAATACTGACTCCAGGATGTTGAAGGCAGTGACATAACACCATTGAGTGTCAAAGAGTGATGTTTAGATTCTCTTTTGTTAGAGATTGTCAATGCCTGCAAATTGTATGAGCTGAATCATACTTGCCACTTACTAACCCAGGTCTTGCTGCAAACAGACTTGCTGCAAACAGACAAGAGTTGCTTCAGTAACTGAGATGTCATGAATGGTGCTGAACATTGTGCAGTTATGAGTCTCAAACAGCAATTTTCCTTTGTGCTAGGTGTTAATTCAAAACTTTTGCTTATGTTTGGATCAAAGTTTTAATGAGGCCAGGAGCTGAGTGACGCTGACAGTCCACAAACTGTGTGGAAATAATCAGGTCTTACCTTTGCAAGAACTGCTTGATAGCAATGCCAAAGACCCTTCCATCACTTTGCTCATGATCAAGAGAAGACTATGATAGAGGTAATTCCTGGGTCAGATTTATCCTTCATTAGCAAGGATTAAAGAGGACTGCTAATCCTACTCTATTGCTTATGAAATGTCACACAGAAAGAAAACTCAAGAAATGTTTTAATTTTTATTCTTGTTGTTGCTTCCCCACTACCTCCCTACATTCACTCAGTCCACTTGCAGCACAGATATCTGGCTGCATTTAAACGAGGCTTAAATGATTTAGACCTCCTGATGTGTGGATTAACTGATCCATAATTTATTTTAAAATAGCACCATGCAAATCTATTTGATTAGTTTCTAGCAAAGAATGTCATGCACTATATTCGTTTTTGATTTGGAAAAGAACACACCAGATGACATCGGAAGATACACATTGAAACAGCATTGTTTTGATTCTCCTCATAATTTTATACAAATCTAAAGATGATCGCAACAACGGTCTCTGATGGAATTGGCTGATGGACATTTTGGCAGAACATATTGTCACCCTGAGAGGTAGGTGCTCTTAAACTGGCTGTCTCACATGTCTATCAATGGCCCAGCTACCAATCAATCCAACAGGAGGTTTCATTGGATCAAACTTTCCAGGGGATTGTAACAAAGCAGGAGTTTTAGTTGACATCTAATCATGAGAACATCAATCCATTTAGATAGACACGTATAGGAATCTGGTTACCACTGTAAATTTAGATATTAAGGCAATCAGTTTGTTTAGTACCCATGTCTCAACAGATGAGAACTACAGCTTTCAAACTCAGTGAAACACACACACACACAGAACATTTCTTCCAAGCAATTTTGATCAGAAATCCTTCCAGTTTGAACTATTTGGCATGACAGCTGTTTTTTGTCCTGCTACCGGCCAATTTAACAACTAGGTGACAAAAAAAATTTATATTAAATACCTAAGTGGAATCTCCTGGCACTCCAAAGAATAGTTTTGGATCTGCAGACGTTTGGCTGACTTTTCTGCTGTCTAAACATTTTTAGATGTTGAGGCCATTTGTGAGTTCTGTCACACACACACACACACACACACACACACACACACACACACACACACACACACACACACACACACACACACACACACACACACACACACACACGTATGAGGCCATGTTCAAATGGCAACCCAGTTAGGGATGAGGGGAACTGTACAGGTAAGAGGGCCAATCAGAGGCAAATAGAGGCACCACTGTCATCTTCACGTTCTGTCTCATTGCATAACATGGTATAATAGCATTAAAAATTACACAACACCAGGTTATAATCCAACAGGTATTTTGAAAGAACTAGCTTTCGAAGTGCCACTCCTTCGGGTTGTGGAGTTTTAGCTCATGCTCACAGAATTTATAGCCAAAGGAGTCCAGTGTCATGGAGATGCGATACAGTAAACAAACTTAGATTAAAACATTCATCTGTTAAAATGGCATATGCTATTATATGGGATATAATAGCTTGTGACCTGAGGGTATAAAGATTTTATACGCCACCTTATCTCTGATCACTTGAAGCATTTCAAGCTACAAGCATCATGTTTTTCTGATGCATCTGAACACACTAATACTAGCCCAGACACCTATGAGTCTGTAAGTGTCTTGATTGTATATAATATCCAGCCATTATAAACACATGATCGATCTTTCAATACCACCCTAGTTTCTTTATCCTGCAGAGATTAGGATTTGTTTAACATTCTCAATCTTACTTGAATAAGGAGTGATCTCATGGGTGTCGTACATAAATTTTAAAATTTTTTGGGTTGATATTGACCAGCCATTTCACACTGTTGAATGCCCATCCTTGTCATCACTCTGTTGCAGTCAGGGGGAGAAGTTTGAGGTTATATTCTGCCTTTGTCTTCCTATGACCTCGGTATCATCAGCGACACAAATACCACTGGGTATGTTCAGTGCCAAGAACTGTACACAATAATCCATCTGAGGTTTAACAGGTATTCTATGTAAGTTCAGCATTCCTACTCATATGAAAACAAGATACTGCAGATGCTGGAAATCTGAGAATGCTGGAGAAACTCAGCAGGTCTGGCAACATCTGTGGAGAGAGAAAACAGAGTTCTCTCAAGTCCAGCATGGCTCTAGCAATGACATAGTATACTGTGAATAAATCTGTGATGACTCTTCTAAACCAGCTCACATTTTTCAATGGGACTATTAATTCTATGCTGAATAATTGTTTCTATAAAGTTCTATACCTTTGAAGTTAAATTGCCTGGTACCTCTGTCAGATGTTGCCGTAATTGTCTATGAATCAGCATCATTCAGCAATGGCTGAACCTAGAGGCTCATTGTCTGTAATCAGCTCAACATTGGCCTGTTCACCAGCAGAATTGTGAGAGATAGACCTCAGCTGTAACTCACTGTGTTAGTGCCAGATTCGTGTTACTGATATGCTCACCATAGTGTGACCCCAAACCTACTCTAGATAGATTACGCACTGAAGTGCAGGCTTCTGCAGTGGGTGGAGATGAGGTGAAATGCCTTGATGATGCAGCTCCTGAGGGCTCCACATCGGTTCAGAAGGTGTGGTTGAGGTCTGTGAGAGACAGTCCTGTGTCTGGCACTTTTTCGCCTGGACTTGCAGTGGGACCTGGAGGCTGCATACCAAAAGTAAGGATTTGTTCGTGTCAAATGCCTCCACCCTGACCAAGATTTTTTAAAAACTATTTATGCTCCAAATGCATCTCGGCATTGCAGATTGAAGGCTCTGTCATGAAATGGGTGTATCTGTGAAATCTCTCTTTGAACAAAGGAATGGCTTCCTCGGTCTCTTGCCAGTTCTGCCTCTGCCTCCTTGCAGTGAGTCAGGAGCCTTACATCAGGCATTACTTCTATTTGGCAGATTCAACCATTAACATGTAAACATGGAATAAGGAACAATGATAGGCCACTTGACTCCTTCAAGCCTATTCTGCCATTAATAAAATCATGGCTGATTTGATATTAATCTAAATGTTCCACTTCCAGCCAGTCAAGTCCCCTCAGGATCTTATATATTTCACTTAAGTCTCCTCTGACTTTTAGAAACTCCAGAGGATACAGGCCTAGGCTGCTTAGCCTTTCCTTATGAGGAAATCTGCTCAATCCAAGTATTGGTTTGGTGAATCTTCTCTGAGCTGCCTCTGACATATTAACATCCTTCCGTAAGTACAGTGAGCAGTACTGTATGTAGTACTCCAGATGCCGTCTCATTAATCTCTTTATAACTGAAGCATAAGTTCCCTACCCTTGCATTCAATATCCCCCCATAATTCAACAATATTCTGTTAGCTTCCCTGAATATTTGTTGAACCTACATATTAACCTTTTGTGATTCATGCACTAGAACATTTAGATCTCTGTGCATCTCAGAGCTCTGCAAACTTTAACTTATTAGATCATAAGCTTCAATTTTATTCGTTCTGCCAAAATAGACAATTTACCATATTGCACTTCATTTGTCATATCTTTGCCCACTCACTCACCATATATAGTCTGTAGGCTCCTCTGGTCCTCTTCACAACTCACTTTCCCATCTGCCTTTGTGTCACTAGCAAATTTAGCTACTTTCCATTGGTAGGAACCTTCCTGAATATTGTGAGATTTGTTAAATTAAAACTAACACAAACAACAGGGAGCAAGAGTAAGCCATTCACCTTCTCAAACCTGTTCCACCATTCAATGAGATCATGGCTAATCTGTGACGTAACTCCACATACCTGCTTATAGTCCATATCCGTTAATACCTTGGCTTAACATAAATTAATTTAGTGAGTTTTGAGAAGATTTGTACTTCAGGTTGAGGTTCTGGATGTAGGTTTGCTCGCTGAGCTGGAAGGTTTGGTTTCAGACATTTCTGATGGTATGTGTTTAGGTTTCCTTGGGTTGGTGATATCATTTCTCACAGCAACATCATTTCCTGTTCTTTTTCTCAGGGTTTGGTAAATGGGATCCAGGTCAATGTGTTTGTTGATAGAGTTCCAGTTGGAATGCCATGCTTATAGGAATTCTCACACGTGTCTCTTCTTGGCTCTGACATGTGCAAGAATTCCTGGAAGCATGGCATTCCAACTGGAACTCTATCAACAAATACATTGACTTGGATCTCATTTTCTCATTGAGAAAAAGAACAGGAAATGACATCACCACAGGAAGCGAAGTCACCATGGGAAATGATATCACCAGACCAAGGAAACCTAAACACACAAATGAAAAGCTGACCATACCATCAATGCTTCATCCGGAGGCTCACTGATGAATTTACGTAGTATAGTGATGAAACGTTTGAAACCAACCTTCTAACTCAGCGAGCAAACCTACTTCCATAGCCAAGTTGTAAAGAGCACGTTTAATTAGAAAGGGGAAAGATTTAAAAGGTTCCTGAGGGGCAACTTTTTCACACAGAAAGTGGTGCGTGTATGGAATGAACTGCCAATGGGCGGCACAGTGGTACAGTGGATAGTACTGCTGCCTCACAGCACCAGAGACCCGGGTTCAATTCCCGCCTCTGTGTGGAGTTTGCACGTTCGCTCCTTGTCCGCGTGGGTTTACACCAGGTGCTCCAGTTTCCTCCCACAGTCCAAAAATGTGCAGGTTAGGTGAATTGGCCATGCTAACTTGCCCATAGTGTTAGGTGAAGGGGTAAATGTGGGGGAATGGGTCTGGGTGGGTTGCTCTTCAAAGTGCCCAACAATCTAATCTAAAAAAAGGAAGTGGTAGATGCAGGTTCAGTTTCAACATTTAAAAGGTATTTGGACAGGTACATTAATAGGAAAGGTTTAGAGGTATATGGGTCAAATGCAAACAAATGGGACTAGTTTAGTTTGGAAAACCTGGTCTGCATGGACAAATTGGACCAATGCGTCTTTTTCCTTGCTGTATGACTCTATTTTTTGAATCTCCTGAATGGTCTGGTCCTAATTGTCAGATTATGCTCCTTAGTTCTAGAATCCCCAGTCTGTGGGAATAGTTCTTGAGGACTTCGATCAGATTGTCCCTTAACCTTCTAAGTGTTAGAGAAAACTGTCCTAATTTGAATAATTGCTCTTTATACCCTCACCTCTGAAGTCCAGGTACCAATATTGTGAACCTACATTGTACTCCCTCTGAGGCCAATATATCCTTCCTAAGGTGTGATACCAGATCTGCTTACAGCATACCAAGTGGAGTCTAACCAAGATTTTGTGTCACTGCATCCTTATACTCTAGTCCTCTAGATAGAGGACCAGCATCCCATCAGTCTTCTTGATTATGTTCCGCATCTATTTGGTGCATTTTAAAAATCTTTGCAACTGAACCCTAATTCTCTTTGGATATCCACTGTATTTAATTTCATACCATCTGGAAAGTAACAACCTATCCTTTATTGGTTGAAAATGGATAACCTCATACTTGCCTACACTGAACTCCATCACAACTATCACACTAGATATTTCTTTTTAAATCCTAGGACGAAATCCATCAGGATCAGGAACTTGTCAATTTGTAGTTCCAATCACTTGCTCAGTCATACTTCCCTGGTGATTGTAATTTTCTGGAGTTTCTCATTTCCCTTCAATTCCTGATTTTCAACTATTCCCAGAAATCTACCTCCATCCTCTCTCATGATGACCAGAACAAAATAGCTATTCTATTTTTCTGCCATCTCGTTATCCTCCATCTCTCTGGCAATTCTTCTCCTGCAGGCAGGGGTGCTCAAAATTATTGGTGCTTCTGACTTGAGTAGGTCAAAGACAATAAGGCATTGTCCGATGTAGGTTCTGACCAAAGCCACACTATGTGGCTGTTCCTTGTCATATGTAACCCTTTGGTGCAAAGGTGTATATACCCCAATGAAATGATAAATCAGTCACCTGATGCTCCCTGAGCTTCTGAGTGATATAGTGCCTTTTACGTTTTAACTGTGAACCCTGGCAGATGTGTGAGAGCTTACATTAAACTCCATCAAAGCTGTCTCACAACGGTGCAGATCATCCTACATTGGTAGCTCCAGCTAACTGAAACATATTCAGTGTATGAGACATCTGATGGTGATATGTGGCACACTGTTTTTAGTGATAGTCCTCTGCAGTGGCAGACTGACAATTTTAACTCTCCCTCATTGGGCCAAGAAGCATCGAGTAGACTTAGCTTGTTGAATCGTTCGTCCTTTTGTGGCACATCCTCTTGACCAGCCCATGGCCTCAATCCAGACTGTTCTTGTCAGTAGGAGGGACTTCCTGCCACCTTCCCATTCTCTCCTGGAGCATCTAGAGGGCTGTCAATGCTGTATGGTATCAGACATCTCTGGGGATTGCTGAGAGTGACAAAAAGAGGTTGAGTGTTAGGAGCAAAGCTCCTTCATCAGGACTATCACCTGATGAAGAAGCGTCGCTTCGAAAGCTAGTGTGCTTCCAATTAAGCCTGTTGGACTATAACCTGGTGTTGTGTGATTTTTAACTTGGTGTTCTACCGACATGTATAATAGCATGAGCTGAGAAGAATGTGACCATAGAAAGCATTACAATCTGCCTTGGTCAGAAACATCTTCTACTTTTAGGCCAAATATTACATTTAGTTAGAAAAAAACTTGACTCTGCTCCTTGTTTCCCTGTGACTTCATGGAGTAGCACTGCTATTTTATGACAGTGGGAGCTGGTAGGTATGGGTTGTGGACCTATCTGCTTTTCTCCCATCTGAGTTCCTGTTTGTACGATCATTAGTAGAAGTTTGATTTTTAGATGGTAGCTGTATTTCCACTAACTAAACCAGGTATAGGTTGAGTATATTTCAAATGGCCAGCAAAGTAGCTTAATGTGGCTATATGGCATGGATATCTTTCAATAATAGTCTGAGTACCCACTGGAAGAGAATTAAGATAACTCTGAATAATGTTCCAGTGGCATCTGATACTGTCACAAACTGCAACCAATTTCCTCGGGTGAATGTCTAGGACCAGGTGTCAGAATTCAACGCCAACCATCATTACAGTGACTGCAGGCAAAGACTGCATTCTGAATATATGACTGTATGTGGGCATGTACATATCATTCCGAAAGGATGTGACACAACTATTAATTCTTTAAAAGATCATATGAAGATAATTAAACAAAGGACAATAGCTAAGGGAAAAACATTGAGTCCAGAAGCAACAATGCTTCACCTGCAAGAAGGAGTAGGCTGGGATGAACTCATAGACTGGAAAATGTTTGGGGGGAAGTCATATGGCCCAGTTTGAGAGTGGGCTAAGACTATTACATTTCTTTTAGAGGGAATTTAAGACCTGCTTAAAACAGGATAATCCCTTCTCTCTCTCTCTTTCTTTACAACTCCTCTTATATACATTTCCATACCACTTTCTCATGTTTCAGATGTCCCAGATAACTCACAATCATGCAGCCTTGTGGAGTGGGCTAGTAATAGTACACTTGAAGTGCAGCGTGATAACATTTTAATACAAATCAATGTTACAGCAGAGTTGCATACAGCATTACTCCACAAACACAGGAAGATAGAAAGTGGAGTTAGTTATTTAGCCCTTTGAGTTCATTCTACCGTTCACTAAGATCATGACATATCGCTATGTACCTCCATATACCCATCTTTGATCCATATTCCTAAATACATTTAATTAATAAAATCTACCAATTGTGGACATTTCCTCCACATTTTTTTCCAAAAAAATTATATTATATTGTACATTCACTTGATGGGGCATAGATGGTTTTACATCTCATCCAAAAGGTAGGATCTCCAATAGTTTAACACTCCTGCAGTATTGCATTAAAGGAGTCAACAAAAGTACAAGTTCAAAGCTTGAGAGCAGGACTTAAACCCACAGCTTTCAGACTGAAGAGGTGCCAGTGCTATCACTCAGGAAAAGCTGACTCTTGTTAAGAAAAATTTATTACATACAAATAACAGCAGATCCTACTTAAGATAGGGTGTGGTACTTACCAGCAGAGATTCAATTTATTGAGACAGCTGTGGAACTGCTTGGCTCTCCATATCTTCATTTTTCCTCACACAGTCCAAACACTCTTTAAACTCGAGAATGCTAGGTTTTATTCCTATAGTTCTCACCTATATTTGCCTGTACAATGGGAAATGATAAAAATCTGAAAGTAACTGGATATCATGTAATTTATTTCGTTAGCCGTCATTGTCTATGTGATGATTGATGCTTAATAATTGCCATAGCATCATGAAGCAGGAATCTTGTTAAGGAATTTAGGTGATATGGAAGTTATGTATTTCACACCACTTGTTGAATCCTGTCTTTAACACTCTCATGTGTATTTTCCTCCTAGTCCTTGATGAAAGATCCAACCTTCATTATTTATTTTGTTGACCTTGAATATTAACATTATTGTTCGCCACAGATGCTGCCTGACCTGCTATGCTTTGACAGCATTTACTATTTTAGTTTTATCGTGTTGGGCATTAAAAAAAGAATTATGCCTAAAACATTGAAGTAATTATTTTAAATACATAATTGCACAACCAAGAAAGGGACACAGTAGTATGGTGGTAATGTCACTGACTCCAGATTAATATTCTGGTTATATGAGTTCACAACCTATTGTGGTAAATAATGAAATTTGAATTCAAATTTTAAAAATCCGAAAATAAAAGTGAGTCTAATGACAACTAAGTAACTATTGCCACTCATGACCCTCAGAGAAGGAAATCAGTTGTTTTTACTCAGTCTGGCCTACAGAAGTGAGATTGACTCTGAAAAACCTTCTGAAAGAGGTTAACAAGCTGTTCAATTGTATCATATTGCTACGAAGCTGAAGAAAAGGAGTGGAACTGGATGGGCCATTTAGCTTTGAACTCAGCATCAGAAATCACATTACAAAACCAAGCTATTTGACACTGCCAAATCCTCCCTACTAACTTCCGAGGACTTACAATATAGTCATACTGAAGGAATCACCCCTTAATGACAATATCCCAAATAACTCCATCCCCATGCCTGCATATGTCTTGTTTCACAGTGCTCAACAGTCGAAAGGGAGTTGACCTGGGAGTCCTCAACTTTGAAGCCATGACACCATTTCAAAGGATAAGGTCTAAAGGAAACCTCCTGCCGATTCCCATGTACTATCCCTCCCCCAGCTGATGAAACATCACATCTCCATGTTGAACAGTACTTAGAGGAAGCACCAAGGAGGAAAGGATATGCAATGCCCTCTGGCTGGGGGATGCCAACGCCTATCACCAGAAGTGGTTCAGGAGCATTGTAACTGGACAAGCTGGCCAACAGCTACTAGACTGAGTCTGTGGCAGATGGTGAGGTTACCAACAAGAGGGAGCATCTTACTTGACATCATCCCCAACATTCTACCTGCTACAGATGGCTTCCATGACAGAATGACTGCTGCATAGTTAATGTGACAAAGTCCATTGAGGTTACCTTCCCCTGTGTTGTGTGGTACTATCATCATGCTTGATATGAGAAAACTTCAATCAGATAAAGTAACTAAAAACTGGGCATGCATGATGTGCCATTAGCAGCAGCAGAATCGCATTCAACCCCCATTTATAAATTTATGGACTGGTTTATCTCTCATTCTACCATTGCTGTCAAGGCAGGCCATCAACCCTGGTTTAATGAAGAATACAGGAGGGCATGCCAAGAGTAGCACCAGGAAAACCTAAAAGTGAGGAGTTGATCTCATGATCAGCCATGATCATGATAACTGTTTGAGTAGGCTCAAAGGGCTAAATTGCTGACTCCTGTTCCTAATTCCTATATTCAGATGACCTGCTGAAACTACAAGACATTGATAAACAACATGTGCAACAAGTGACAAAGCTAAGTGATCCCATTACCAAAGGATCAGATATAAGTTCTGCAGTCCTGTCACATCCAGTCTTGAATGGTGGTGGACAATTAAACAATTCATTAATAAGGGAGCCAGCACCTCAGTGCAAGAGATAAAGTTCAAGCACTTGCATCATCTTTAGCCAGAGTGTGGAGTAGAATGTCCATTTTGGACTCCTCCTAAAGATTGCAGTATCCCAGATACCAGTCTTCAACCAATTGATTCACTCCATGTGTTATGACATGGGGTAACCCCCCCTACTAATTTAAACAAGCAACACAAAAAAGAGATCTAACCCGTGTTGTAGTCTGTTTAAATTCAAGATGCCAAGAACTATCCCAAAGGCATTATTTAAAGTACAAAAAAAAGAACTTTATTCTTTTAAGTCTAATATAGAATATTAACTAACAACTATTTACAACTCCTTTCTCTCACGTATCTTTTACTTTCTCCTCCACAATACAGGTCCAATAAAAGCCCTGATTCAGATTTATAGCAAAATTCAAATTTTAAAACCAGCCAGCTGTCAAATCTTCTCTTGGTATTTTCCGCTATGGATTTGCTCACCTTTTTTAGCTGTTCAAATTCCTTGTCCAGACAGGTATCTCTCAGTGTTCTTACTAGCAGCCTACATCTGCAATTCTCCTCCAACTGTTCAATATTTTTTCAGTTTTACATCCCAAAGCATTGGATCATTTCATTGGCATTAATAATGTCAAAATACAAAATTCAAACTTGATTGGAGCTTGGTATTTTGGGGCATAATTTAAACTGATTGGCCACATTTGTTTTTTTTTAATCTCCAGGCAACCTAGTTACTCTAGCTGTTCGACGAAATGTTACAGTGTTACCTTGTTCAGACCACTTGGTGCTGTATCAGGTAGTTCTGCTAGCTTTTAACTCTCTTAAAAGTACAATGTCCCTTACACCTTCATAACACATGTGATATGCAAAATGGCTTAAGCTGCTGGATACTGAAAAGGTTATGGACCCTCATTGCACTGCAGCAGAGCTCAGGGCAGGAACATCAAGGCCTAATATGTGTGGCTTAGGCCACTAGGGGCTTGCTTGCTTGGATAGGGCTTGAATTGGGATTTTGGCCCTGTGTCAGGAGCATATTGGGGCCCGAGATTTATATCTCTGCCCTGTACACCAACACTTTTTGTTATTCTCTTGTGGAATTTGGTATTGCTAACTGGCATTAACCCATGCCACGTGATAGCCAGGATAGTGCAGGAGGGAGGGTTTCAGTTACTTGGATAATTGGAGCTCATTCTGGGGAAGGTGGGACCTGTACAAACAGGACGGTCTTCACTTGAACCAGAGGGGTACTAATATTCTGGGTGGGAAATTTACTGGTGCTATTTGGGTGGGTTTAAACTGGCTCAGCAGGGGGATGGGAACCTGAGGTGCAGTTGCAGTGCACTGGAGGAAGAGAGTAGGGAGGACAGGGACAGGATTTCACGGTCACAGGAATGTGCTGGCAGACAGCAAGTTGGTTTGAAGTGTGTCTACTTCCATGCCAGAAGTATCCAAAATAAGGTAGGTGAGCTCGCAGCATGGATAGGTACCTGGGATTTCAATGTTGTGGCCAAATCAGAGACATGGATAGAACAGGGTGAGGAATGGATGTTGCAGGTTCCAGGGTTTAGATCTTTCATTAAGAACAGGCAAGGCAGTAAAAGAGGGGGAGATGTGGCCTTGTTAGTCAAGGATAGTATAATGGTGGCTGAAAGAACTTTTGATGAGGACTCGTCTACTGAGGTAGTGTGGGCTAAGGTTAGAAAAAGGAGAAGTGAGGTCATACTGCATGGAATTTTTTTACAGGCTTCCACAGAGTTCCAGGGAGGTGGAAGAGAGGATTGGCAAAATTATTCTGGGTAGGAGTGAAAAGAACAGGGTGGTCATTATAGGGGACTTTAACTTCCCCAACACTGACTGGAAATGCTATAAATCAAGTACGTTTTTGTCCAATGTGTACAGGAGGGTTTCCTGACACTATATGTCGAAGGGCCGACAAGAGGGGAGGCCACACTGGATCTGGTGCTTGGTAATGAACCAGGTCAGGTGTTTGATTTAGTTGTAGGTGAACACTTTGGAGAGAGTGACCATAATTCAGTTACATTTAGTTTAGCAATGGAAAGGAATAGCTATATGCCACAGGTCAAGAGTTATTGATGGGGCAAGGGCAATTATAATGCAATTAGACAAGAATTAGGATGCAAAGAATAGGGTACTAAAATGCAGGGAATGCAGACAATGGAAATGTGGAGCTGGTTTAAGGAATAGATATTGCGTGTCCTTGATAGGTATGTCCCTGACAGACAGGGAGGAAGTGATAAGGTAAGGGAACCGTGGTTTACAATAGAAATTGAGTGTGGACCCTGTGGATATTGGAGAGGTGCTAAACGAACATTTCTCATTGGTTATCACTCAGGAAAAGGAGAATATTGTAGAGGAGAAGAATGAAATAAGAGATATTAGACTAGAACGGATCAAGGTTAGTTACAAAGAGATGTTATCAATTCTAGAAGGAGTGAAAGTAGACAAGTCCCCTAGGCCAGATGGGATTTATCTGAGGATTCTCTGGAAAGCTAGGGAGGAGATAGCAGAGGCTTTGGCCTTGATATTTGAGTCACCATTGTCTACAGGTTTGATACAAGAGGACTTGGGGATTGCAAATGTTGTGCCCTTGTTCAAGAAGGGCAATTATAGACCAGTGAGCCATACGTTTGCTATAGGAAAGGTTTTGGAAAGGATTATAAGAGACAAGATTTATAATCATCTAGCAGGCAACAATTTGATTTCAGATAGTCAACACGGTTTCATCAAGGGCTGGGCAGGTCTCACAAACCTCATTGAGTTTTTTGAGAAGGTGACCAAGCATGTAGATGAGGGTAGGGCAGTTGACATGGTATACATGGACTTCAGTAAAGCCTTTAATAAGGTTCCACATGGCAGGCTGTTGGAGAAAATGCAGAGGCATGGAACTGAGGGTGATTTAGCAGTTTGGATTAGAAACTGACTTTCTGACAGAAGGCAGCGAGTGGTGGTTGATGGAAAATATTCAGCCTGGAGTCTGGTTACTAGTGGTGTGCCACAAGGATTTGTTTTGGGACCACTGCTATTTGTCATTTTTATAAATGACTTAGACACAGACATAAATGGATGGATTAGTAAATTTGCAGATGACACTAAAGCCGGTGGAGTAGTGGACAGTTTGGAAGAATGTTACAGGTTGCGGGGGTCTTGAATAAACTGCAGAATTGGGCTGAGAGGTAGCAAATGAAGTTCAATGCAGCTAAATGTGAGGTAATGCACTTTGGAAAGAATAACAGGAAGGCAGAGTACTGGGTCAATGGAAAGATTCTTGGTAGTGTGGATGTACAGAGGGATCATGGAGTCCATGTACATAGATCCCTGAAAGTTGCCACCCAGCTGGATAGTGCTGTTAAGAAGGCATACAGTGTGTTAGGTTTCATTGATAGAGGGTAAAAAGTGAGGTCTGCAGATGCTGGAGATCAGAGCTGAAAATGTGTTGCTGGTTAAAGCGCAGCAGGTTAGGCAGCATCCAAGGAACAGGAAATTCGACATTTTGGGCTGTATGTTCTATGATACATTTATTGTTCACCTTTGTTGACCTTGAGAAGGTTGTGATGAGTTGCCTTCATGAACCTGTGCAATCCCTCAAGTATAGGTAAATTATCAAGGTTAACAAACAAGATAACTTTTTGTTCTCTTGTATGGTAGAGTCAGGAGATGGATTATAGACTACAGAGCTTAACATGGGTAAAGGGCTCACACACACACACACACACACACACACACACCAGTGACAACCTTGACTGGAAAGAACATCAGGAATCCCAGGATTTCTAGATTCACTGTTGCTATGGTCCATAAAATGATTCACGTTAAAAACCTATGCCTCAAGGATAAGTGAAAGCTTACTAACCTGAAATATTAATTCTGTTTTTCTCCACAGACCCTGCCTGACCTATTTAATTTTGCCAATATTTTCATTTTTCTCAGTTTGACATGAAAAGGATTGAGCCTAAATTTTTTTTATCATCCATTGAATTAGATATTCTGATTTATTTGAATGACCTGATGGCATTTTATACACTAATAAAATCTGCAATTTGATGTAACCACGAGAAACATCAAACAGTGAAGTATGCACATTTCTAGGCTACATGAAAGTTTATTCTTCACCAACCATGATCATATTCCATTCATGTGAACCTGATACCTGATTGACTTGTTGAGGTATGCATCCAAAGTTAAACTATGAATATTTGACTCCCTTATATAACTGCAATTTGGGTATTATTTCTTTGCAGGCAGCTCTCGATCTCCTTGCTTACACAGAATCTGGACACATTCCACATTAACTAGCTGAATTCTTTGCATAGGACACTGGGACACCTATTCCACATATCCATGACCTCACTCCATCCTCATCTATCCAACCATTGTCATAGAGATGCATAGAGGCTTCAGCAGGATGTGTGATGTCTGGTGTGGTTTTACATTTGAAAATTGTCCAAAGCTTTAATTTGTTTCCATAGGCCATGCATACTAGTACCATAACGAATCTTGTCTCCTTCTGGACTGTCATTTTCACAAGAATTGTTTGAAGCATTCCCACTCTCATTTGGCTGCTGGGTGTCTTGAAATTTATGGCCATTTGATCCATGTGCTGATGGGATTTAATGGTTCCTCGTATCTTAATGAGTGACTGATAATAAATTGCTGAAACTGGCAATTTTGACATCCAGGTCTATTGGTATTTTCTGAACAACACCCATCCTCAGGCATCATTCCACCAACTTGTCATTTGTTTGAAACCTTTGCTGGAGTCAGGACTTGACTTGACCCATGTACATACAATATACACATTGCATTTCTGGTAATGATCTAACCATTTTGATGATTTTCAGGACCCATTCCAATACATGCTTCTAAAGATCAGGTTGGTCTGATCGTACAGCTCATCTGGCGCACCTTCTTCAGGGTAGATTCCTTCTTGCTCCATTCCTGCTCCAGTCTTTCACACTAATACCAAATTCTCTTGCTATAGCAGCTATTTGTTTATTTAGCAAATGTTGCAACTTTTAGCTTGAAGATAGCTCCATTCTGTCCATCATTCACCGTGCTATGTGTGGCCTGCCTTGTGAAAACATATCTTAAAATTTTGTCCCTGTGCCATGTATCTTGTTATCAGCTTGATCTCATGCACTGTCTTACAGTGTAAGTACAACATGCAGTGCAGTGAGGGAGATTATAGCCTGCAGACCTGTACAAGGGGGGAAAGCTGTCTCTGTCTCTCTCTCTCTGTCTCTCAAGACAAAAATACCCAGTGACTGCCTTGTCTGGAAAGAAATATCAGGAAATCAAGGACCAAGAAACCACTAACCAACCAACCACTTTAACTTTTAGGCAGGA
The DNA here is from genome assembly GCF_020745735.1 of Hemiscyllium ocellatum. Classification (NCBI taxonomy): domain Eukaryota; kingdom Metazoa; phylum Chordata; class Chondrichthyes; order Orectolobiformes; family Hemiscylliidae; genus Hemiscyllium; species Hemiscyllium ocellatum. The sequence goes on along the minus strand of NC_083401.1, from coordinate 63,221,551 downwards.
AAATTGAGGTTGATGACTGATGCAGTATAGCATTTCCTAGCAGAAAAGGAAGTCAGACACATATGCTATATTTATGCATGATTTCTGAGACTAGAACATTTGCTCATCTTATTGTCCAGGTCAACTTTAAGACCCCACAGCCTACTCTATATGCACTTCAAAGTAATTCCAATTAAATGATAATAACTAAACTAAGTACCATGACAGCAACTCTATTTATGCATATCAGATGAAAACATCTTGTGTTTACTGTATTTCATATCAGCAAGCCCTCACTCCCTGTTGTCATCAATTTCCACCTCATTCTGTCAGCTTTTTTCAAAATGAATTCCTATGTTGACATTTATAGTGGAACATCTAATGTCAGCCAATAACTCTTGTGACCTAAATCTCCAACGTGAAATTAAAAACACAGAAAATGTACAGGAGGTCTGGCAGTGCCTGCAGAGAGAGAAACTATTCATCATTACTTGAAAAATTGTACTGAATTTTCACATAGTAGAATGTTTCCAGCTGTAAGGACAATGTCAGGCCATGTTGGAGTAATGAATCTTCCAGTTGCTCTTTCCAAGAGCAAGCCAGTGGAAAGCTTGCCTCTGAACTTACGAGTCAGATCAAGCTGGAATCCATGATCGATTTTGGGCTCCTTATTTCAGGAAAGGTATCCTGGCATTGGAGACAGTCAAGAGAAGGTTTGTTAAGATGATACCAGGTATGGAGGGAGTGTCTATTGAGGACAGGTTGAGTACACGTGGCATGTATTTATTGGAATGTAGAAGAATGAGAGGCAAACACTTTGAAGTGCGCAAGATTCTTAGGGAACTTGACAGAATAGATGCAGAAAGGTTGTTTCCCTTTGTAGGAGAGTCAAGAAACAGAGGGCATATTCTCAGAATGTGGGATTGAAATTCTAAAACAGAACTGAGGAAGAATTTTTTTCTATCAGCGGGTGGTGAATTTGTTGAATTGTTTAAGTTCAGGAGGCTGGTGAGGTTGGGCCATTAAATATAATCAAGGCTGAGATTGACACATTTTTAATCCGTGAGGGAATTAAGGGTTATGTGAAAAACGCAGGAGAGTGGAATTGAGGATTATTAAGATCATAGGAGAAAGTGAGGACTGCAGATGCTGGAGATCAGGGCTGAAAATGTGTTGCTGGAAAAGTGCAGCAAGTCAGGCAGCATCCAAAGAGCAGGAGAATCAATGTTTTGGGCATGAGCCCTTCTTCGGGATTATTAAGATCAGCCATGATCTCATTGAATGGCAGAGTAGACTCAGTGGGCTGAATGATCCATTTATTTTTCTACATCTTATGGCCTTACAGCTTTAAGGATGAGTTGGAAGGACTATTCCTTCATTTTTAAAGGAAATGTTTTTTGAAATAAGGGAGCATTGCTTTGCAGAATTGGATTTTTTTCAGGCTGTAGCACTCAAAGAAACAGTGAAGAGATCTATAGAGGCAACCCTGACTACCACACACCTGCCCTATTCATACCACAACCCAACAACCCTATGCTGCCCAGCTCTGCCAGTCCAAAATCTCCCCCTCTTACCTGGAGTTGCAGCTGAGGGATCTGAGGGGCTACAGTGAGATGAATTTACCTAATGGCAGGGTGATTAGGACAGCTTTAACTAGTTAGACCGAGCTAGAAATATCCAGTGATCAACCATTAACTCATAAACAGTAGCTCATGCGGTTCCGGGACCTTCGGGGAAATAACAGGTGAATGTCATAGTACTATCAGGTGCGAAACATCAAATTTTACAACATTCCTTTCCCTCAAAGCACATTTCAGGAGAACTCACCTTTTCTTTCCAGTCACTCCTCTCATTCAAGGATTTGCATGACCATCTGTGGTGTTTACGTTCATGCTGACACTAAACGTCAGCCTGTTGCCCACTCTCACTTATGCATTATAGTCACTGTTCACAAATATTGTCCTCTGTTTCCAAACTATTTCTAATACTCACACCTCCTTACCTTCTGTCCTCTGAAGAGCAGAAGTTATTCATCTCTGAAAGAGTCAGTGATGAGGATTTGTTGACGGACAGTAAGACTGCAATAAGAGGTATGGTGTGGGACACAGGCATTCATCTGATCCACTGTGAAGGTGAACTGGCACAATGAAGATGATAATGTCAGCAGAGCCTAGTCACAAGAGTCATAGAGTTGTACAGATGTACTGCACGGAAACAAACCCTTTCATCTAACTTCTCCATGCCGATCAGGTATCCTAACCTAATCTAGCCCCATTTGCCAGCATTTGGCGCATTTCCCTCTAAACTGTTCTTATTCATATACCCATCCGGATGTCTTTTAAACATTCTAATTGTACCAACTTCCACCATTTCTCCTGGCAGCTCATTCCAATCACGCGCCACCCTCTGCATGAAAAGGTTGCCCCTTAGATCCCTTTTAAATCTTTCCCCTCTCACCTTAAACCTATGCCGTCTAGTTTTGGATTCCCCCATCCTGAGGAAAAGACCTTGGCTATTTACCCTAACCATGGCCTTCAAGATTTTAAAGACTTCTATAAGATTACCCCTCTGCCTCCGACGTTCCTGGGAAAATAGGCCCAGCCTATTCAGCCTCTCCCTATAGCTCAAGCCCTCCAACTCTGGCAACATTCTTGTAAATCTTTTCTGAACCCTTTGAAGTTTCACAACATCTTTCCTACAGCACGGAGACCAGACTTGGACATAATATTCCATTAGGGATGTAACCAATGTCCTGTACAACTGCAACATGACCTCCCAGCTCCGATATTCAATGCACTGACCATTAAAGTCAAGCTTCACTATCCTGTCTAACTATGACTCTATTTTGAAGGAACTATGAACTGCACTCAGAGCCCAAATCTCCTGAAACAAAAATGACCACACATATCAAGATAACAGTTGAGAGTGTGGTGCTGGAAAAGCACAGCCAGTCAGGCAGCATCCAAGGACCAGGAAAATCGATGTTTCAGGCATAAGCTCTTCATCAGGAATGAGGTTGTGGGTCAGGGCTGAGACATAAATGGGAGGGGGATGGGGTTGGGATGTGGTAGCTGGGAAAGCGATAGGTGGATGAAGGTGAGGGAGAAGGTGATCGGTCAGAGGGGGCAATGATGTCCGGAGGTCGGTGCCAATTTGGAGGCTTGGGACTGGGATAATGTGGGGGAGGGGAAATTAGGAAGCTGTTGAAATCCACATTTATCCCATGTAGTTGTAAGGTCCCAAGGCGGAATATGAGGCGTTCTTTTTTCAGCCGTCCGGTGGTAATGGTTTAGCAGTGGAGGAGGAGGCCCAGGATCTGCATGTCCTTGACAGAGTGGGAGGGGAAGTTGAAGTGTTTCAGCCACTGGGCAGTGGAGTTGGTGAGTGCGGGTGTCCCAGAGATGTTCTCTGAAACAATCCACAAGAAGGTGTCCTGTCTCCCTGCTGTACAGGACACCACACCAGGTGCAGTGGATGCAGTAGATGACATTGGTAAATTTCTGATGGATGTGGAAGGATCCCTTGGGGCCTTGGGTGGAGGTGAGGGGAGTGGTGTGAGCGCAGGTTTTACAATTCCTGTGGTGGCAGGGAAAGATGCCAGGAATGGAGTGTGGGCTGGTGTGGGGGCGGGGTGCATGGACCTGATGAGGGAGTCGCAGAAGCAATGTTTTTTTCAGAACGCTGATAGGGGTGGGGAGGGAAATATATCTCTGGTGGTGGGGTCTGCTTTGAGGTGGTGAAAGTGGTGGAGGATGATGCGTTGAATGTGGAGATTGTTGGGTTGAAGGTGAGGACCAGTGGGGTTCTGTCCTTATTGCATTGGGAAGGATGGGGTTCAAGGGCAGTGGTTCGTGAAGTGGAGGAGATGCACTGGAGGGCATCATCAACCACGTGGGAAGGCAAGTTGCTATCATGGAAGAAGGAGGCAGTCTGGGACTTTCTTAGGTGGAAATTCCCCTCCCCCACATTATCCCAGTCACAAGCCTCCAACTCGGCACTGCCCTCTGGAACCCATCCATCACTGCCCCCTCTGACCGATCACCTTCTTCCCCACCTTCATCCACCTATTGCTTTCCCAGCTACCTCCCCCTAACCCCACCTCCCTCTTATTTGTCTCTCAGCCCCGGCCCACAAGCCTTGTTCCTGATGAAGGGCTTATGCCTGAAACGTCGATTCTCCTGCTCCTCAGGATGCTGCCTGACTGGCTGTGCTTTTCCAGCACCACATTCTCGATTCTGATCTCCCGCATCTGCAGTCCTCACTTTCTCCGAGTTGATATCAAGATAACAATTCATTACATGCAACCACCTTATCAAAACATTTTTGCTGTCTCACAGCTAGTTTTAAAGGTAAAAGTAAATGTAGAAAACTATGCTGTCAGCTTTTGGCTGCTGCAGAAATATATTTCAGTTTTGTTTTGTGGCTTTATTAATTCATTTAATTTTCTTTTAAATCAGCTTTACGCAGATGTCCATGCATTTCATCAGCCATATAATGACCTGAGAGAATATTGTAAACACTCTGCTGAGAATGGAACAGACTTCACTATGGCAATGCCTGTGTGAGCACAAATACAATTCAGTCTCTCTCTGACAGCACTGTTAACTGAGGATCCATGCCATGACAATGGGGCTGGTATTTTCAGTCCCCTCTCCCTGGAAAAGCATTGAAATATGCCTTCCAGAATTATTCAAGACATTCTAAAAATACTATAAGTCAACAAATGTTGATTTTTACCTTGTGGGATATTTGAGAATGGACATCTTTCAAACAAATGCGCAGAAGGCTTGGAGTGGGAGGTGTAAAAACAATCATCTACAACCAAAACTTGGGACCAACCTGCTGACTTCAAATTTCTGTGTAAGCTTCTTTCATAATTTTAGCAATCTTTATTAATAATTTTAGTGATAATTTTCATAATCTTTTTCAGAAGCATGAAATAATAAAAGTACATTTTCTTTGCAGACTTTACAAATTAGTAAAATATAGTATATCCTTTCATTTCCATCCTGGTTAGGATATTATGGCATTTGTATAAGACAAAGCAAAAGTTGAGTTGTACTTTTGGTTCTGAGAGGAACATTTAAAAAAATTTCTAAAGTTGTTGCAAAAAGTGATTTTATTTCAACCATTCATTCTTAATGAATAGAAGAAACTTGCATGCAGTAGCACTTTTCATGTTTTAAGAATGTACCAAACTATTGCAGTCAATTAAATATATTTTCCTCCAAAGGTACTTAACATTTGTACTTGGCAGTGAACATGTCTCTCCTTAGGGCACATGCAAGAAGGGCATTTTTCAAATTATCATAACAATGTATAACAGAGGAGGAAACAGCACTGATTGGTTGGCAAGTGGACTTTGAAAACACAAACAAATATCAGCACCTCAAGCCCACCAGGAACTGAAAAATGGTACACAAATTGATCATTGAACTGTTGTTTGTAGAGCACAGAGCCCTGTACTTGAATGTATGTCACTTCTAGCAAGCTCGACTGATTATCTTACATTGATTGTCAGCGTAGATATTCAGCGCATGATGCTCAAATAGAGAACTACTTTCAACAGGAGACACTTGTTTTGGGTTTTGTAAGTGTGGACTTATTAGGTATGGCCTGTAGTTTGCCCATTATGAACAACTGAAGGAGCATACATGAACAACAGATTTGGATGGATGGACAGTGATTTAAATTTAAATTTATGCCCTGCTCAAAATATGGATCAAAATGTTTGGCGCTGGAAAAACACAGCTGGTCAGAGGCAGCATCCAAGGAGCAGGAGCGTCGAAATTCAGGCATATGCCCTCCATCAGGAATTTGGCGGGGGGGAGGAAGGGGGATGGGCGAGGGAGGTTTCAAGGGGGCTGATATAAATGGGAATGGGTGGGGCTGGGGGGGAGGTAGCTAGGAATGCAATAGGTAGTTGAAGGTGGGAAGCGATGGTGATAAATCAGAATGGAGGGTGGAGTCAATAGGTGGGAAGGAAGATTGATTGGACATTAAAACCGTCCCACTGAGGTCGGTCGAACCTAACATGCATCAGTCAAAGGAATCCCATTATCTTTGGACAGCAATCATGACTGACTGCTTAGTAAATCGGGACAGAATTCTATTTGCTTAGCAATGGATTAGTAACTTGGGCACCCCTATGGAAGCCAGACCGGTAGGGTTAAAGACACACTACTATCATAAAACTTAGTGTATGAAATATTGAAATTGTTTATTTCCAGTCATTGCAATTGTGGCTTACATCCAAAATATCAGCAATTCAATTATTATTAAATCCAGTAAATTTAAAAACTGTAGCAAAAATAATTCCATCTGTACACTGATAGATTTTGGATCCCTTAGAGAAATAGAATGATTCTGCTAGTGAAGCATCCTTAAACAGTCCTAACATTCTTTATTAAATTAAACTAAACATAATTATATTGTAACTAATGGTTACCCAATTTAAGTCATAGCATTAAACAGTATGTTCAGTAGCTATCATGTTGATTATGTGTGATGTAGATTGAAGCACAAAACAGTTCACACAAACCCTGTTTTCAGACCAACTGACCACAGAGGGAGTTTACAAATAGAGGAGGCATTGTGTTTAAAACCTGTGTGGTTTCCCGGCATCCCCACTTCTTAGCATTTGGATTTCTGGGAAGAACTGCATAAACCAGAAATGTCGTAAGCTGTGGTTGCAGAGCGTGTGCCACTGTCAATAATGCACAGCTTGAGTTGTCATCGTCATGTGCAATGTGCACATGTGGACTGGGTGCTATGACAGCTGTGGAAAATCCAACAAGGCATAGCCTGATGCTTTTTCCAGATCCTCTTTGGAATGTTAATGGCCTCTCTTGGGGAAAGAAAAACAATATCGTTGGCTGACAGAGCTCTGACATGAATGCTGGGCTTGCCGCATCTGGCAGAGCTGAGGGGATCTGTTCCATTACGTCCTAACCTTAAGGACAAAAACTGTAATAAAGATAACTGCTAACCTTCCAGATGAATGTAAGGAGAAACAATAAATTACAAATGGTTATTTTGCATACAGGACCTAAAATTAATACAAAGTCAGGTTCTAAGCTGTGCAGGGGAATGTGTGCATAAAACATTCAGTTCCAACCTTGGGTGACTGTGTGGAGTTTGCACGTTCTCCCCGTGTCAGCATGGTTTTCCAATGGGTGCACCGGCTTTTATCCCACAATCCAAAGATGTGTTGGATTAGACGGATTGGGCATGCTAAATTGTCCCATAGTGTCCAGTAATGTGCAGGCAAGGTGGATTAGCCCTGGTAAATGTGAGGTTGCGGGGATAGGATGGGCGGGTGGGTCTGAGTGGGATGCTCTTCAGATGGTCAGTGTAGACTTGATAGACCAAATGGCCTCTTTCTGCACTGAAGGAATTCTATGATTCTATGAAAACCCAGGAGTCCAGAGATATAGATTCTCTAAAATTTATTTGGTTGACTTATAAACAACTTCACCATGATTTTCATATCGCCAAGTTGAGAACTGCGTGCAATGGCCATTTGTCAATGGTTCAAAATCAATGCAGAAATTGAATTTGGAAGAGCCAAGAGATATTCAAGATGTAGTGCAGGAATCATGACAGCATGCAAAATTGTTTCAGCTCAAAATGAGGTATGGGAGGCTTGCAGCCACATTGCTGTCAATCATTTCTCTTCATTTTTCTAATACACTTTAACCTCTCCATTGCAGAATATTTGGGACCAAGTCATATCTGGATGTCAGATATTTTTCGATTATAGGCTAGTGGTAGAATGCTTAATCAGAAGTGTATGATCCAGAAAACAATGAGGATATAAATATTTGTCAAAGAGCGTAGTGCTGGGAAAGTACAGCCAGTCAGGCAGCATCTGAGGAATTCCTGATGAAGGACTAATGCCCAAAACATCAATTCTCCTGCTCCTTGGATTCTGCCTCACTGGCTGTGCTTTTCCAGCACCACATTCTTCAATTCTGATCTCCAGCATCTGCAGTCCTTACTTTCTCATAGTTGTATATAAATATTCATCTGAAACATAAAACAATAATACAATATTGTAGAGCAGTAATAACAATTGTTCGACTTGTTGAAATTTACCAGTTTCTGCTCCCAGGATGACTGTATTAAAATGATGCTGATAATAGTGGGAGAATGGACTAGTCAAATAATTTCCCAACAACTAATTGTATTAATAGATTTCCAGGCTGGAGAGACTATGATGTAACAGTAAAGTATAATCCCTCCCACTACCCTTACCACTTCCTCCACCAGTTTTGTATAACTTGCTTCATTCTGAAGAAATCATATCACACGAAACATTAAGTCTGTTTCTCAGAGGCTGCAAGAGCTGCTGAATTTCTCCAACATTTTCTGTTTGTTTCTATATCACTTCCTTATCTCCTTAAAAACCCATCGCAAGACATCGCCATTTCTACAGTTAATTGTCGAGATGAGGGCATTGCTGACACGGCCAAAGTGTGGTTTAGGACATTTGTCTTAAACCAGTCAAGTATTGCAGTTTGTACAACTGTGTGGTTTGCTGGGCTATAACTGGGAATTGTTGAAGTATACCCATATTCATTTGAAATTGCAATACAAGCAGATCAGGCCAGGTAACAATGGCAGTCGTTCATCCCCAAGCAGAATTAATGAGCCTAATGGGTTTCTGTAACAATGTAACAGTTTCATAGTCACTATAACTACCAACAGCTGTATTTTCTCACCTGAATACAAATTTCTAATCAGCTATGGCGGGATTTGAATTTAGTTTTCTCCAGATGATCATCCAGCAATACAGTTTTTATAGACGAGGCCCCTCAAAACATTGCAAGAAGGTAGCCCAGCCCCTAACTTTGCTAGTCGTTTTAAGCAGGTATACAGCGGATATTCCAGGAGCAATGCAGCTGGTCATACCATTTAGTTTCATACAAAACAGAAATTATTTTCAAGATTACCAACTGAAACACAAACTAAAAAGAACAGAATATATAATAGCAACTTATCCAAAAACCCAACAGGTTATCCCAACTTGCAGCCACAGTATTTATGTGACTGGTGTAGTTCATTGTCTGATCGGTGGTAACTCCCAGGATGTTGATAATGATTCAATATCATAGTCTTGCACCATCAGTAAGACCACATGAATACTCACTTTTTCTGCAGTTTCTCACCAACTCTCACCCTCTCCTATGCCAATATCATGACTTAACTGAGAAAAGTACAACTGGGGAGAGGTAATGGCCTAGTAATAATATTGTCAGACTATTAATCGAGAGAGACACAGAATGTTCTGGGGACCCGGGTTCGAATTTTGCCACAGTGATGAATTTGAATTCAATAAAAATTTGGAATTAAGACTTTAATGGTGATCATGAAACCACTGTTGATTGTTGGATTATCTATCTGAAGGACATTAATGTCCTTTTGGGAAGGAAAACTGCCATCCTTACCTGGTCCAGCAGATCTGTGACACCAGACCCACAGAACTGTCCTCTGTGCAATTAGTAATGGGCAATAAATGCTGGCCTAGATGGAGATGCCCACATCTCATAAATTAATTTTTAAAAATCTTGCGTCACTGTTCAACAAGCTGTCACAATATGTATAATTCAGTATTAGACACCAAGATGACCAGTGTGCCTGACTGATTGCTATTTAGACAAAAAGCAGTTCACATCAGCTTTCATCATTAACAGAAAGTGACTGTATTTATTCTCAAAGAATTAAATCTAATAAATGACAGAGAAAAGAAAGGATTCCTTATGACTACTTCTGTAGCCTTAAATATACCCCTTTAGAAGTCCAGAAACCCTATACACTCGTTCGTACTAACAGACTCATATATAAAAAAGCAGATTGTTTGGCGCAGATATTACGGATGAAGAAAAAGGCAGGCACAAACAGTAGCTGATTACACATGAGGCCACAAATTGAGGATCTCCTTCCCATTCCTAACCCCGAATGTACCAAAGAAAAGTGTAATTGAACTGAAGATAATAGTGTAAATAGTTTATGTTCCAAGTTGGAAGGAAATAGCTCCTGCACCATGGAACATTGGGAGGTGATTAGTACTTTGACAACTAGGGTGAACATTTCCAGACACAAGCCTTTACTTGTGCTTTACAGTCATTAGTAGGATTGATTTGTAGTGTTGAATGACATGGTCAAGAGTGCTTGGGGCCAGGGATTTTAGTTGACATAGTAGGTCAATGTGTTGAAGTGTACATCCAGCATTATGGAATAACAAACGTCTTTCAACTATACTCTGTGGGTGTCTGTTCAATTCAATTGCCCTTTGAAGACACATTCAAAAACATTAATAACTCTACTCATTCAAGATGTGGTGACAGCCATTTTTCTTTCCATTTATGATTTGCATGAGGATAGAAGGTGCCACACGTAGTCCTTCATGGAGCAAACAGGGAGCTGGAATGCCAAGTATACGCCCTGATATTCGCATTAGGGATGATCGTGTTTAGTTTCTCTACAGTGCATAAAGAAGAAGAAGTTGTATATAAATTAGTTGAGATTATGTACTAATGAGATGTTAATTTATGCAAACAATTACTTTGTTCCTCACTAGCAAGATCCACATTAAACTTTCATTGGATAAATAGTCTTTGGGAATCTTATTTTTCTAATCTTGCCTTAATGTTCTTACTGACCGGCAATTGCTCACATCATTTAGGATCTGGGAAAATTCAGCACATTGTCTCAAATTGTTACTTTCTCCTTTCATGTGTCTCAGAAAAAAAACTCTTTCACCCAGCTTGAGAACATGAAGTTGCACTGTGAGGTCTGTCAGTTGCTGTCTGTAGCTTGTTAATAACAATTCAACTCCTAATCCTTTTGTCTCTGCCCTAGGCCTTTCTCAGTGTCAAAAACCTCCAAATGAAGACAGTTCTAAATAAGACAATCTTTTTGAGGAGTCTTGGATTTCAGCAAAGCTTTTGAGAAGGTCTGATACGAGAGACTGGTAAAGCTGGTAAGAGCCCATGGGATCCAGGGTAACTTGGCAAAATTAATCCAAAACTAGCTTCGTGACAGGGTGCAGAGGGTGGTAGAAGGCTGTTTGTGTGAATGCGGTGTCTACATATACTACAGCTGGGTCTCATATATAAATATATATGATGTGGATGAGAATGTGAATGGGATGACAAGTAAAATTGTGGATGACACAAATAGTGAGGAAAAAGGTGTTCGGTTACAGGAAGATATAAATTGGTTCGTCAGATGGACAGATAAATAGTAGATAGAATTTAACCCTGATAATTGTGAGATAATGCACTTTGAAAGAAGTAACAGGAGAAGAGAACACTCAATGAATGACAGGATATGAGAAAGTTCAGAGGAACAGAGCGGTTCGGAGTGCATGTCCACAAATATCCCAGAAGGTGGCAAAGAAGGCATAAGAGACTTTTGGTCTTGGTTGATAAAGCACAGCAGGTCAGGCTTCATTTGAAGAGCAGGTGAATTGATGTTTCAGGCAGGATCCTTCTTCAAGATCTGCCCAAATAGTCGACCCTCTTGTTCCTCTGATGCTGCCTGACCTGCTATATTTTTTCCAGTGCCATGCTTTATCAACACTGACTGTCCAACATCTGCATTCTGCTCTTTCTCCTGTATGAGAGTCTTGCCTTTATCAATCATGGCATAGATTATAGGAGCAGGGCGTTACATTGTTCAGAGTTAGGCCACGCATGGAGTACTGTGTGTAATTTTGGTCACCACATTATAGGAAGGATGTGATTACACTGGAGGGAGGCAGAGGAGAATCATCAGGATGTTGCTTGGGATATAGCATTTTAACTATGTAGAGAGATTGGATAAGCTTGGGTTGTTTTCTCAGTAATGAAGGCTGAGGGGTGAGAGTGGTATATAAAATTATGATGGGCATGAAAACTAGAAACCAGCTGTTCCCTTAGCTGAAGGGCAATAATGAGGGAGTACAATTTTAAGGTGAAAGACGGGAGGTTTAGAGGAGATTAGAGGAACAATATTTTCACCAAGAGAGTGGTGGGGCTCTGGAATGCACTGCCTGGCTGGACAATTGAGGTGGGAAACCTCACAACTTTAAAATATACTTGGATGAACACTTCTAACATCATAACATTTAAGGACATGGCCAAGTGCTGGAAAGTGGGATTAGTGTAGATGAATTGGCACGGACTTGATGGGTTGAATGACCTCCTCCATACTCTATGAAGCACTATCACATGCTCTGGCTTTTCTAAGCATTGGGACAGAACTTGACATGAGATTGTGAGGGTTAGAGAATGTGATGCAGTGCACTGCACATGATGATACTCCTATTTCACAAGTGAGCTGCAGCAGGGACTGGTATTGGCAACAACTCAGGAGACTGCTCACCCAAGAAAGAGATCTTTTCCAGGATCTATTGAAGAGAGTAGAGATGTAAACTCCAGGGATGCAGAAAAGAAAGGAATTAATGCATCCTATGACCAAGTTCCAGCAACAAACGAAAAAGGGGAGGAGGAGTCACTTTGAGTTGTCATCCATGACAACATTGTCACTTGATAAGATATCTTCCGGGCAATGGTCACTTTAACAGCTATTGCCTCAATGGTCGGTACTACCTCTGGTCTGAAAGAAGCCTAAATTGTTCCTAGCTTTGCACTGGATTCAGCATAAACATGTTATTGATAAAAGGCTTGCAGAGGCTATTAAGTTTTACTCATTTCCTGTTGTTTGCTGTGCATTGAAGATAATGAGCCCCATGGGAATCACATTATATAATGGGAATGGTGTATGTTTCCCTCTCCCAGGATTTCAGTGTATCTATTACCTCGCATCCTTTTCAATCAATATCAGCCAGAGAAAATCTGCTGGTTTCCTTTCGGCTGAAGCTCAGTGCCTCATTTATATGGTTAGGTAAACTAAAATGTTGAAGAGGAAATCTTACGGAAAAATGCATGAACGTCATCATCACAACATTATACACTTAATTCCAAGCATGTACCGACACACAGGTAAATGTTTCCAGCAGCGATTAAAACTCCAAGAATCTTACCGATCTCTGCCTCTGGATGGGTGCATGAGCAGGAAGGGTTTCAATGGATATGGGACAAATTCTGGCAAAATAGAACTAGATTAGTTTAGGATATCTGTTTGACGTGAATGAATCAAACCATTGTTACTGTGCTGTATAACTCTAAATCAGGCAAAAACAATCAAAATCTATTCTTGTAAATCTAGTTGTATGGTCATAGACTCTGTATATCACTTTAATTTCCTGAAGAAGGATAATAAAGATATGCAAGATTTTCCAGTAGTAACTTATTGAATCATAGTAACTCATAGTTATCTTATCATCAGTATATGATATTTCTAAGTACAGAGTCATACGATTATACTGTACCTTTTGATTGTGGCTACGCTGCCAAGGATTTGTTAGATGACTGTACAACGGTAGATGCTTTCATGAGGAAGTCAGTAGTTTAGTTGCTCACCCCAGAACTTCCAGTTTGTGATCTTTTCATGTAGCCACCGAATCGATACAGCAAAGACATATCAGTTCCTGCTCAATTTCAGCAATGTTAACAACATTGAATATCAACGGGTGACCTTTAAATTCTTTCTTGTTGGAGATGGTTATTTCCAGACACCTGCGTGGCACATGTCCCACTTGATTAAATTTCCTTTTCCTGTGTTCATTGTTGGCTACTCTTTATTAGATTTTATTAGATATAATTAGATGTTATCTAAAGGTTTTTATACTAAGCTGTTGATAAAGAATTAGACTATGGTCCTCAAATATGCAAATAAGTCACTCTGTACCTACCAGAATCTTTGAAGAGCAGATGAATAAATTGAAATAGAAATTCTGAAGCCCGGGAACACTTTTCTTCCAGCTCTAAATGTTTTCAACTAATTAATCTAACTACTCTAAATTGCTATCTTTGAGAGTCTGTAATCATTGTGCTTGATTCTGCCCTGCCATGCGTGACTGGAATTCAATGAATCGTCATGTAATAGGAAAAATTAAAATGTTAAGCATTGGAACACTATTAGAGAAATGTACAATCCAGTGAGAACCAATAATGAAAGCCAGTAATTTAAACTGGAAAACCTTTAAATGAACATATAAAGTGAAAAAGTATTTCACACGGTTTATAGATAGAAGATATTAAAATCATTATATTAATTAATTTGAAAGGTAGGGAGGTAATTAAACTACACTATGTAAAAATTGAAATAGGAAACACTATTTTCTGGAAGATGTTGGAGCTTTGTCAAGTTGTTTTCTTACAGCTATCCATAGGCTGATGGACTGATACATTGTTGCTCTGCAAAATGATGACAGTGTAGCAGTAAATGGACATGCAATCTCATAACAGTGAGTTCCTATTTCTTTACAAACCAAATAACAATACAACATCCTCTTCCTTTGCTCTTTTACAGCATGGCACATTCATCCAGCAGGAGAAAGTGAGGACTACAGATGCTGGAAGGTCAGAGTCAAAGAGTGCAGTGCTGGAAATGCACAGCCAGTCAGGCAGCATCTGAGGAGGCAGGAGAATCAACGTTTCAAGCTTTAGCTCTTCATCAGGAATGTGGGGGAGGTCCAAGGGGGCTGAGAGATAAATGGGAATGGGGTGGGGTTGGGGAAAGGTAGCTGGGAATGTGATAGGTACATCAAGGTGGGGGGGTGGGGTGATGGTGATAGGTTGGAGTGGAGGGTGGAGCAGATAGGTGGGTAAGACAGTTCAAGAGGGTGGTGTCAGGTTGGAGGGTTGCATCTGGAATAAGAAGGGGAAGCGGAGATGAAGAAACTGGTGAAATGAACATTGATCCTGTGTATTTGGAAGGTCCCAAGGTGGAAGATGAGGCATTCCTCCTCCAGGCTTTGGGTTGCTAGAATCTGATGGTGGAGGAGGCCCAGGACTTGCATGTCCTTGGCAGAGTGGGAGGGGGCATTGAAGTGTTCGGCCACAGGACTGTTTAATATGTGTGCCCCAGAGATGTTCTCTGAAATGTTCCACAAGTTAGCGTCTTGTCTCCTCAATGCGGAGGAGAACACATCGAGAGCAACGGACACGGCAGGTGAGGTGTTTGGATGTACAGGAAAATCTCTGCTGGATGTGGAAGGACCCTTTGGAACCTTGGATGGAGGTGGGGGGAGTGGTCTGGGCACAGGTTTTACACCTCTTGTGGTGGCAAGTGAAGGTGCCAGGAATGGAGGGCGGGTTGGTGGGGGGCATGGACCGAAAAAGAGAGTTCCCTTGCTGCCACAAGAGGTGTAAAACCTGCGGCCAGACACTCCATCCTTCCACATCCGGCAGAGATTTTCCTGAACATCCAAACACCTCATCTGCTGTGCCTTTTGCTCTCGATGTGGTCTCCTCTACATTGGGGAGACAGGACACCAACATGTAGAATGTTTCAGAGAACATCTCTGGAACACACCCAGTAAACAATTCCACCACCCTATGTCCGAAACATCTGGAAGAAGAACGCCTCATGTTCCGCCTTGGGACCCTCCAACCACACAGAATCAATGTGGCTTTCACCACTTTCCTCATCTCCCCTCCCCCACCTTATCCTAGACCCAACCCTCCAACTTGGCATCACTCTCTTGGTCTGTCTTACCTGTCCATCTTCTTTCCCATCTATCTGCTCCACCTTCTGCTCCAATCTATCACCATCACCCACCCACCTCCATCTACCTATCGCATTCCCAGCAATCTTCACCCCAGCCCCACCCCTCTTCCCATTTATCTCTCAGCCCCCTTGGGCCTCCCCCACATTTCTGATGAAGAACTTAAGCTTGAAACACTGATTCTCCTGCTCCTTGGAAGCTGCCTGACCGGCTGTGCTTTTCTAGTACCACACTTTTTGACATTCATCCCTCAGACTTTCTAGATCACCAATTTTATTCTCTTCCTCTAACTTTTCATCTTGGAGCACTGTCAATTTCGAAAAATCTTCTTAAGATGTAAGAGTAGAATTAGCGCATCCAACCCATTGAGTCTGCTCTGCCATTCAGTGAGATTGTGACTGATCTGATATTCCTCAACTCCATTTCCATGTCTTTTCTCTATAATACTTGATTCTTTCACTGATTAAAAATCTATCTCAACCTTGAATATACTCAATGACCCAGCCTTAACTGCTGTCTGTGGTATTTAATTTCACAAATTCACCACAGAGAGAAGAAATTCCTCCCAACTGGATGATCCCTTTTTTCTGAGATTATGCCAACTGATCCTAGGCTTACCAACTAGGGGAGACAACCTTTCTGCATCTCCTCTGTCAAGTATTTGAAAACTCTAGAACATTTTAGTAAGGCCTTATTCTCATTCTTCTATATTCCAATGAGTGCAGGTCCAATCTATGTCTCTATTCTGCCTGAACTTCTTAACTGAGCTTTCTTTCCTTTTCTGTCAAGAGCTGTTTGCCTCTTTCAATATTGACCCTGAGAATTTCAATAACTGATTGCAACCCATTCATTTGCCCTTGAGTATAGAGGGAACTTTCTCAATCTGTTGGATCTGTAACTCTAACAGTCACTTCCTTGCTTCGGACCAGAGGGCACTTTTTGATGGACCCTCAGTGCCAACTCCTTCATCATATAGTTTATTTACATAAGTTGCAGCTCTTCATGACTGCTATGTCCCAGGAAAGCAGACTGTCTGTTTCAGAGACATAGAATATACAGTTAACTTCTTGTCTTTTGTTTGGGTTCTTCCTAGCTGTGGAGTCTTTGTTCCATCACGGAATGTTAAGATGACATTTCTCAGTTTCCCAGCATCTTTCCTTGAGTAGCCGTCTTCTTTCAAATTTCCAGAAAAGATATTCTGGTAAGGAGTGCAGTTGTGTTGCTCTGTGTTCTAGCTCAAGTTGCAGTTATAGATTTATGATGTGGGCTTACTTCAGATTTTTTTGGGATCTGTACAATTGTGTGATTTTTCTTTTCAATGGGAACTATTGCATCCAGACATTTCATTCCATTGTATAATTCTTCACTTATTGAGTGCTCAAATTTATCATTGCCCAGGGTTTGGATGTTTGGTCAGTGTGAGGGAAACTTTTCCAGAACGAAATGGAGGCCAAATGCATATGTCGGGGCATTAAGTTCAGAATGGGAATTAATGAATCGGCGTGCTTAGTAAGTTTTGCTCAGTTGGCTGGTCAGTTGATTTGAGATGCAGTGTAACACCAACAGCGGGTGTTAAATTCCCAGCTGAGGTTACCATAAAAGATTCTGCTTCACAACCTTTCCCCTCACCTGAGAGGTGTGGTGACCCTGGAGTTAAATTACCATCAATGAGAGAGCTGTCCTTATGGTCTGGCAAGACTGTCAACATCCTGATGAAGGGCTTTTGCCCGAAACATCAATTTTCCTGCTCTTCGGATGCTGCCTGACCTGCTGTGCTTTTCCAGCAACACTATAATCTAGATTCTAATCTTCAGCATCTGCAATATCCATTTATGCCTATGGAGACTTTACCTTTACTACAGGAAGTGAAGTTTCCAGACACAGATGAAAGTATGGTAAGAATAAAATGAATGGATTGTCAGGCTGATCAACAGTGAGACTCTTTCTGGAGTGACATCATGAACCACAATGTGACATGAGTGTAGGAAAGAAACTGACTACTAAGTAGGATTTCTATTCATCTATGGAACATAGGCATCACTGGCCTGCCAGCATTTAATGCCCGCCCCCAGTTGTTCCTTACCCATGTTGCCACCCATAACTACTGCAGTCTATGTACTGTAGATAGATCCATAATGCCTTTTGGAGGGTATTTCTGGATTTTGACCCTGGAACAGCGCAGGGACTATGATATATTTCCAAGTCAGGATAGTGAGTGGCTTGGAGGTGTGGTGGTGTTCAATGTATGTGCCCTTATCCTTCTAGATAGAAGTAGTTGTGATGTTGGAAGGTGCTGTCTGAGGATCTTTGGTGAATTTCTGCAATGGATCTTGTAATTGGTACGTACTGCTGCTACTGAGCACCGGAGGTGGAGGAGTGGATGCTTGTGGATCCAACGGACTGGATGGTGTAAGACTTCTTGATAGTTGTTGGAGCTGCACCCTTCCAGGTAAGTGGAGCATAATCCATCACACTCCTGACTTGTGGAGAAAGTGAAGTCTGCGGATGCTGGAGATCAGAGCTGAAAATGTGTTGCTGAAAAAGCGCAGCAGGTCAGGCAGCATCCGGGGAACAGGAGATTCGATGTTTCGGGTATAAGTCCTTGTAGATGGTGGACAGACTTTGGGGAATCAGGAGATGAGTTAATTGCCACAGTATTCTCAGCATCTGACCTGCTCTTGCAGCCATTATAAATGTGAAATGGTATGCCTGGTGCTGCTCCAGGCATGTCCTCCTTACTCTCCGTTTAACCAGGGTCACCCCCCTGGCTTGATGGGAATGGTTGAGTAGGGGAATATGCCAGGCCATGAGGTTACAGATTGTGCTGCTGTGCAATTCAGAGTTGTACAGCAGCACAATCTGTAACCTCATGGGAGTTTGATGGGAGAAAGTGAGGACTACAGATACTGGAGATCAGAATCGAAAGTATTGTGCTGGAAAAGCACAGCAGGTCAGGCAGCATCCAAGGAGCAGGAGAGTCAACATTTCAGGCATAATGTTGATTCTCTTGTTCCTCGGATGTGGTCTGACCTGCTGTGTTTTTCCAGCACCATACTTTTCGACTGCTGTTGTTGATGGCCCACAGTGCCTCATGGATGCCCGGTCTTCAGTTGCTAAATCTATTCTATCTGCCCCATTAAGCACGGTGGATAATACCACACAACACAATGGAGTGTATTCTCAATGGAAAGACAGGACTTCATTTTCAGAAGGATTCTGCAGTGGTCACTCTTATCAATACTGTCATGGTCAGATGCACCTGCAGCCTACAGAGTGTTAAGAATGAGATAAAATATGGTTTTCCTCCTTGTTTGTTTCCTCACCACCTGCTGTAGACTCAGTCTAGCAGCCATTGCCTTTAGAACCCGACCAACTCGATCTGCAGTGCTGCTGCCAAGCCACTGTTTGTGGTGAACATTGAAATCCTCCACCCAGAGTACATTTAGTGCCCTTGCCAATCTCAAATATTGTTCAGAGGGAGAATGGTAATCAGTGGGTGCTTTCCTTGCCCATGTTTAACCTGAAGTCACGAGACATCCTGGGGTGCAGAGTCAATGTTGATGACTCCCAGGGAAAATCCCTCTTGACTGTATATCACTGTGCCGCCCCCTCTGCTGTTCTGCCGATAGGACAAGACATATCCAGGAATGTCTGGGACATTGTTTGGAAGGTATGATTCCTTGAGTATGACTATGTCAGGCTGTTGCTTGACTAGTCTATAAGACAGCTCTCCCAATGTTGACACCAGCCCCCATAAGAATTGGGTCACTAAGCCCATCAAGTCTGCTCCCGCATTTGATCATTGCACTTGATCATAGGTATGTGAAAAGAAAAAGATGGTTGACTAAAATTGGGCTCTCGAAGACAGAAATGGGAGAATTTATTATGGAGAACTAGGAAATGGCAGAAGTGTTGAATA
Source organism: Hemiscyllium ocellatum (assembly GCF_020745735.1). Lineage (NCBI taxonomy): Eukaryota > Metazoa > Chordata > Chondrichthyes > Orectolobiformes > Hemiscylliidae > Hemiscyllium > Hemiscyllium ocellatum. The sequence goes on along the minus strand of NC_083401.1, from coordinate 63,202,034 downwards.
GGTACTTTAGATCTGTCTTCACTAGGGAAGACACAAGCAATCTCCCAGATGTAATAGTGGCTGAAGGACCTAGGGTAATGGATGAACTGAAACGAATTTATATTGAGCAGGAAATGGTGTTAGATAGACTGTTCGGTCTGAAGGCTAATAAATCGCCGGGACCTGATGGTCTGCATCCCAGGGTACCTAAGGAGGTGACTCTAGAAATTGTAGATGCATTGGTAATCATTTTCCAATGTTCAAAGATTCAGGATCAGTTCCTGTGGATGGGAGGGTGGCTAATGTTGTCCCACTTTTCAAGAATGGAGAGAGAGAAAACGTGCAATTGTAGACTGGTTAGCCTGATGTCAGTGGTGGGAAAGATGCTGGGGTCAATAATAAAAGATGAAATTATGACTCATTTGGATAGCAATAACAGAATAGGTCAGAGTCAGCATGGATTTATGAAGGGGGGAATCATGCTTGACTAATCTTCTGGATTTTTTTAAGGATGTAACTATGAAGGTGGACAAGGGAGAGCCAGTGGATGTAGTGCACCTGGACTTTCAGAAAGCCTTTGATAAAGTCCCACATAGGAAATTAGTGAGCAGCATTAGGGCACATGGTATTGGGGGCAAAATACCGACTTGGATTGAAAATTGGTTGATTGACAGGAAGCAAAGAGTATTGATAAATGGGTACCTTTCAGAATGGCAGGCAGTGACCAGTGGGATACTACAATGTTCTGTGCTGGGACCGCAGCTGTTTACAATATACATTAATGATATAGATGAAGGTATTTAAAGTAATATTAGCAAATTTGCTGATGACACAAAGCTGGATGGCAGGGTAAAATGTGAAGAGGATCTTATGAGAATATAGGGTGACTTAGCCAGGCTAGGTGAGTGGACAGATACATGGCAGATGCAGTTTCATGTGGATAAATGTGTGGTTATCCATGTTGGTGGCAAGATCAGGAAGACAGATTACTATCTGAATGGAGTCAAGTTAGGTAAAGGGGAAGCACAATGAGATCTGGGTGTTCTTGTACATCATTTTTTTGGATTAGTGGTGCTGGAAGAGCATGTCAGTCAATGAAAGCAAGCATGTAGGTACAGCAGGCAGTGAAAAAAAGATAATGGCATTATGGCCTTCATAACAAGAGGAATTGAGTATAGGAGCAAAGAGGTCCTTCTGCAGCTTGAAATGGCCCCGGTGAAACTGCACCTGGAGTATTGTTTGCTGTTTTGGTCTCCAAATTTGAGGAAGAACATTCTGGCTATTGAAGGAGTACAGCGTAGGTTCACGAGATCAATTCCCGAAATGGCATGACTAACACGTGTTGAAAGATTGGAGCGACTGGGGTTGTATACACTTGAGTTTAGAAGATGAAAGGGGAATCTGACTGAGATTATTAAAGGATTGGACACTCTGGAGGCAGAAGCATGTTTCCACTGATGGGTGAGTCCAGAACCAGAGGACATAGTTTAAAAATAAGGGCTAGGCCATTTAGAACAGAGTTGAAGAGAAACTTCTTCACCCAGAGAGTGGTGAATATATGGAATGCTCTGCCCCAGAAGGCAGTGGGGGCCAAGTCTCTTTCAAGATACTTTCAACAAAGAGATAGATAGAGCTCTTAAAGATAGTGGCATCAAGGGTTTTGGGGATAAGGCAGGATTGTGGGTGATCAGCCATGATCATAATGAATGGTGGTGCTGGCTCAAAGGGCCGAATGGCCTATTCCTGCACCCATTGCCTGTTGTCTATTGTCTATTGTAATGTTTCTCAATCTCACTCTCCTGCCAATTCTGAAGGGTTGTCTTATGGTGTGTCCTTGGATCTGAGGCTCTCCTACTAGTGTAAACATCTTTTCCATGTCTACTCTATCCAGGCTTCACAATTCCCTCATCAACCTTCCTAACTCCATGAAGTACAGACCCACTCTTCATCGCCAGGATCATTCTTGTCAATCTATTCTGGCCCAGCATCAATGCCAGCATGTCTTTCTTTTGACAAGAGACCCAAAACCGTTCATAATATTCCAAACCCTCTTTCCAAAGACCAGACTCTCTTTCAGCCTGAAGAGTACATCTCTGATCTTATATTCTAGTTTTCTCAAAATGAATACAAACATTGCATTTGTCTTAATAACTACCAGGGTAACCTGTGTATTAACCTTAAGAGATTCCTGAACCATGCCTCCCTTTTTTATTCTGAAAAAGGGTTACTAGACCCGAAACATTAATGCTGCTTTCTCTCCACTGACTCTGCCAGACCTGCTGAATTTCTCTTCAGCAAAAATGAGGACTGCAGATGCTGGAGATCAGAGTCTAGATTAGAGTGGTGCTGGAAAAGCACAGCAGGTCAGGCAGCATCCAAGGAGCAGGAAAATCAATGTTTTGGCAAAAGCCCTTCATCAGGGATGGAGGCAGGGAGCCTCTAGGGTGGAGAGATAAATGGGGGGGGGGCGGATTTGGGAAGAAGGTAGCAAAGAGTACAATAGGTGAATGGGGGTGGAGATAGAGGTGATAGGTCAGAGAGGAGGGTGGGGGAAGTTAGCAAAGAGTACAATGGGTGGGTGGAAGTGGGATGAAGGTGATAGGTCGGGGAAGGGTGGATCAAATAGGTGGAAAGGAAGATTGGCAGGTAGGGATGGCATCTTAAATGAATCTACCGTGCCTGCCTCTACTACGTCTGCTAGCAACACGTTCCAGGCACCTACCACCCTGTTGTGGTTCTGTTCGCTGAGCTGGGAATTTGTGTTGCAGATGTTTCGTCCCCTGTCTAGGTGACATCCTCAATGCTTGGGAGCCTCCTGTGAAGCGCTTCTATGATCTTTTCTCTGGCATTTATAGTGATTTGTATCTGCCGCTTCCGGTTGTCACTTCCAGCTGTCCGCTGCAGTGGCCGGTATATTGGGTCCAGGTCGATGTGCTTATTGATTGAATCTGTGGATGAGTGCCATGCCTCTAGGAATTCCCTGGCTGTTCTCTGTTTGGCTTGTCCTATAATGTTTGGCTCACCCATCTCTGGACTCATAGCAGAAGCGGTAATGCAAAGATTAGAACAAACAGTCTTACTGCAAATTCAACCCAAACCATGGATCAGATATGTAGATGATACCTTTATAATCATTAAAAACACAGAAATAGAGAACACACACCGGATCATCAACACAACACGCACAGGAATCCGATTCACGAGAGAGGAAGAAAAGGACAACTAACTCCCATTCCTAGATGTGATGGTACAGAGAACACAGAATGGAGAACTCACCACAAAGGTATACAGGAAAGCCACACACACAGACCAAATCCTAAACTACGAAAGCAATCACCCCAACACACACAAAAGAAGTTGCATCAAGACACTGTTCAAAAGGGCCACAACACACTGCAGTACACCAGAACTGCAAAAAGAGGAAGAAGAACACCTATACAATGTATTCGCCAAAAATGGATTCCCGCGCAATTTCATCAATAGATGCCTAAGGAAAAGACAACAGAATGAGGACATGCCACAACCCAAAGGACTAGCCGCACTACCATACATCAAAAACATTTCTGAACTGACAGCCAGACTACTGCGACCACTAGGACTCATAACAGCACACAAACCAACAGCCGTTCTCAGACAACAACTCACCAGGACGAAGGACCCAATACCCAGCATGAGCAAAACCACTGTAGTGTACAAAATCCCATGCAAGGACTGCACAAAACACTACATAGGACAAACAGGAAGACAGCTAATGATCCGCATCCATGAACACCAACTAGCCACGAAACGACATGACCAGCTTTCCTAGTAGCCACACATGCAGATGACAAGCAACATGAATTCGACTGGGACAACAATACTATTATAGGACAAGCCAAACAGAGAACAGCCAGGGAATTCCTAGAGGCATGGCACTCATCCACAACTTCAATTAATAAGCACATCGACCTGGACCCAATATACTGGCCACTACAGCGGACAGCTGGAACTGACAACTGGAAGCGGCAGATTCAAATTACTATAAATGCCGGAGGAAAGATCACAGAAGCACTTCACAGGAGGCTCCCAAGCACTGAGGATGTCACCTAGACAGGGGACGAAACATCTGCAACACAAATTCCCAGCTCAGCGAACAGAACCACAACAACGAGCACCCGAGCTACAAATCTTCTCCCAAACTTTGAAAACCCACCTCCCTCTGTGTAAAGTATTTGCCGCATGTGTCCCACTTAAACTTTTCACCTCTCATCTTGAAAGCGTGATGTCTCATTGATGAATCCTTCACCCTGGGAAAATGCTTTTTTCTATCTACCCTGTCTATACCCTTCATGATTTTATAAACCTCAATCAGGTCCCCCCCAATCTCCTTTTTTCTAATGAAAACAATCCTAAACTTATCAACCTCTCTTCATAGCTAGCACCTTCCAGTACCAGGCAACATCCTCGTACACCTTCTCTGCACCCTCTCCAAAGTGTCCACATCCTTTTGGTAATGTGGTGACCAGAACTGTACACAGTATTCTAAATGTGGCAAAATCAACGTCGTGTACAATTTTAACATGATCTGCCAGCTCTTATACTCAATACCCCGTCTGATGAAGGCAAGCATACCATATGCCTTCCTGACCACTCTACCCACTGTGCAGCAACCTTCAGGGTACAATGGACCTGAACTCCCAGGTCTCTCTGCTCATCACCTTTTCACAAGGCACTTCCATTTACTGTATAATTCGCTCTAGAATTAGACTTCCCAAAACGCATCACCTCACATTTGCCCGGATTGAACTCCATCTGACACTTCTCTGCCCAACTCTCCAGGGTATCTATATTCCCTCGTATTCTTTGACAGTCCCCTACACTTTCTGAAGAAGGGCTTATCCCGAAACGTTGATTCTCCTGTTCCTTTGATGCTGCCTGACCTGCTGCGCTTTTCCAGCAACACATTTTTAAGCTCTGATCTCCAACATCTGCAGTCCTCACTTTCTTCTACACCTTCTGCCACTCAACCAATCTTCATGTCTTCAGCAAACTTTCTGATCAGACCACCAATGCCCTCTTCCAGATCACTTATGTATATCACAAACAACAGTGGCCCCAACACTGACCCCTGTGGAACACCACTGGTCACCTTTCTCCATTTCGAGAAACTCCCTTCAACTACTACTCTCTGTCTCCTGTTGCTCAATCAGTTCTTTATCCACCTAGCTAGAACACCATGCACACCATGTGACTTCACTTTCTCCATTAGACTACAATAGGGAACCTTATCAAAAGCCTTATTAAAGTCCATGTACATGATATCTACAGCCCTTCCTTCATCTATCAACTTAGTCACTTTCTCAAAGAACTCTATTAAATTGGTAAGGCACGATCTCCCCCGCACAAAACCATGTTGCCAAATATAAATAGATTTTATCCCTCAGTACCTTCTCCAGCAACCTTCCCACCACTGATCACTTGTCTGTATTTACCCAGACTATCCCTACTACCCTTCTTGTACAGGGGGACAACGTGAACAATCCTCCAGTACTCCAGCACCTCACCTGTGTTTAAGGATGCTACAAAGATATCTGTCTGGGCCCCAACTATTTCCTCTCTCACCTCCCTAAGCAACCTGGGATGGATCCCATCCCTTCCTGGGGATTTGTCAACCTTAATAACCTCTAGCCTACCCAACACATCTTCCTTACTTATGTCAACATAATCCAGACTAATCAAACTTCTATCTCTAATCTCAACATTCATCATGTCCCTCTCCTCAGTGAACACTGATGCAAAGTAATCATTCAGAATCTCACCCATTTTTGCAGGTTCAACACACAGCCTTCCTTCCTTATCCTTTAGTGGACCAATCCTTTCTCTAGTTACCTGGTTGCTTCTTAAATAAGAATAAAAGGTTTTGGGATTCTCCTTAATTCTGCTCACTAAAACTACTTCATGACCTCTTTTAACCCACTCGATTCATCGTTTAAGACTCGTCCTACTTTCCCGATATTCCTCCAGGGCCCATTCTGTTCTTAGCTGCCTGGACTTTACGTATGCTTCCCTTTTCCTCTTGGCTAGTTGTACGAATTCTCCTGTCATCCAGGGTTCATGAACCTTGCCTTTCCTATCCCTTGCTTCCAAAGGGACATTCCTATCCTGCACAATCTTTAACCTTTCTTTGAAAGCCTCCCACATCTCAAATGTGGACTTCCCTTCAAATATCTGTGTCCAATCCACATTTCCCAGATCCTGCCTAATTTTGATATAATTGGCCTTGGCCCAGTTTAGTACTCTTCCTTTAGGACCACTCTCATCTTTGTCTAAGAGTATTCTAAAACTTATAGAATTATGGTCACTGTTCCCAAAGAAATCCCCCACCACAGTTCTACCACCTAGTCTGGCTCATTCCCCAACACCAGTCCAATATGGCCCCTTCCTTCATCGGACTATTGACATACTGCTTTCGAAAACTCTCCTGGATGCTTCTTACAAATTCTGCTTCATCCAGACCTCTGACACTAAGTATATCCCAGTCAATGTTAGGAAAATTAAAATTTCCCATTATGAATCAATCTGACTCATGAATTGTTGAAATCTACTTGAGAAAGTACACTGGCTCTGAAGTTCCTACCACACCCAGGATTTAATCAAACACGATAAGACCTAACTTACCCTTCTGATGGAATCAAAATAGCAGAATACACTGATCTGTACATAATAAGAACTATTATTTATTATGAGTAAGGAAATTTTAATTACAAGTGAACAGCTATGAACCATCAATATATGACTCTGGTAGTTAATTTAATTTGAACTCTTACCCTCAAACCAAATTTGAGATTCTGCCATCATATGATGATGACACCCCTCTCATATCCTTAATTACAACATCTCTTGAAGTAGTCTTACTTCATTTCTATCTCTTTGTTTGTGGCTGAGATGGGAGAATAGCTAGTTTAAAAACCAAGAATTGATGATGGATTACTGCACTTTTAAAAGTGAATAAAATGGCACTCATTATAAGCACTGGTTACACAGCTGTCAATTAAGCAGTAGTGGAAACTTCATTTGCAGATGAGCTGGAGTCGAGGGCTATGTATAAATATAGCTTTGGCTGGCAACACAAAGCTGATTGGTCTGTGGACTAACTATCAGTTAATGATGGCAAAGGCCTTCTGTCTACTAATAACTATCTCTATTTGTCCTTGAGAAGGTAGTGGTGACCCATCTTCTTGGACAGGAAATGTATTTCTAAATTAGGATAGTGTGTGAATTGAAACAAACTTTCACGATGTGCCAATGCACCTGCAGTCCTTATATTTGTAGCTGAGGTGGGTGACAGCAGTGCATCTTGTTGATGGGACACACTGCTGCCATTGTGTATCAATATCAAAGGAAGTGAGTATTTAAAGTGGCAGATAGGTTGCTAAACAGCAGGCTGCTTTGTTTTGGATTGTGCCGAAGTTTTGATTGCACAAGATCAGTTAATTTGTTTGGGTGATGTCTGTTGTTGTTTGATAGAAAATTACCTCTGGGCTACCCCAAAAGTTAATTTTTAAAATAGTTATTTAAAATGTTCTTCCACATGAACTTTAATGAAAATAGTTAACTTTAAGTAGAATAATATGTAAGTCTGGAAAATCTCAAAATCATGCATCTCCTTTATTCAATAAATAACAAGACGACCATATGTCATATTGTCATAATGTTTGCCCTCATAGTTCTCCAAAATCCCATCTATCATTTTGTCATTTGACATGAAAATAGAAACTTTATGAATAATGTAAATACAACATCATTAGTGATACCTTCTCATCTTCATACTTGCAGTCTCATGGGGCAACAGTGTGGCGCCATTGTACACTAACAAGGAGACAGCAAGTGTTGTTATCTCCACCAACTATTAGATCTGGGTCTGCATCATTACCAAGAATAGTGCTAAATGCAAAATGATGCTTTCAAAAATCTGTTTAACTGTGAGGTGCATTACCTCCAGCCTGTGGAATGACAACAAATAGCACTAGATTGTAAAGATTATGATTGTAGTCCTTAGATTCTCTGCTACTGCATATGCTCACTGCCTACTTTATTCTTTTACTTCAAAAGGGAATAAAAATATAATGCCCAAATTGCAAAAGAACAATTTCTGGTTTATTTTAAACTTTTTATTGTAAGTTGAATGTTATGTGGTAAACATACATTAACAATGACGTTGTGCATGTGTAACACTTTTAACATAATCTTTGAAGTTAGCTGTTGTTCAGACTGCTGTTCCTTGTGAGGTGTGTGATTGAACAGGATCAAAACCCAATCACTAGGATTTTAATGAACTTTACAATATCCTTTGAAATATTACAGTACTATCTAAAAACTATTTTCTTTTAGATAAATTAATCATTTATCTGAATTTTTTTCAAATTTTTAATGCTGAATTTTGTCAAAAGGATCATCAAGGGTGGCATGGTGGCTCAGTGGTTAGCACTGCTGCCTCACAGCACAGAGTCTAAGGCTCAATTCCAACCTCGGCAACTGTCTGTGTGGAGTTTGCACATTCTTCCTGTGCCTGCATGGGTTTCCTGTGGGTGCTCCAGCTTCCTCTCACATTCCAAAGATGTGCAGATTAGGTGAATTAGCCATGCTAAAATTATCCATAGTATACAGGAATGTGTAGATTAGATGCATTAGCCATGGGAAATGTAGGGTTATAGGTTAAGGGGATGGGTCTGGGAGGGATATCCTTCGGAGGGTCGGTGTGGACTTGTTGGGCCAAATGGCCTGTTTCCATACTCGAGGAATTCTATGTTTTATTCACAGGGCAATATGTTCTTTTCGTTATTAGATCATGATCAGTCAGCATAGTTGCCAGTCACAGAACAAACTAAAAATCACTGACATGCCAAAATAATCATAAATAGAAGGGAAAATATCACAGGCCATCAAGAATGATGTCTTAACGTCTCAGAGTAGACAGGCAGAGGCTGGAAGAACACAGCAAGCCAGGCAGCATCAGGAGGTGGAGAAGTCGACGTTTTGGGTATAACCCTTCTTCAGGACTGGAGGCTGCTGTGGGGGGAACTGCAGATAAGGGGAATGGTGGGAGCAGTGTGGTGAAGTGAGGACAGGTGAAGACAGGTAGAGGGTACCACCTGGTTGGTCAATGGGAGGAATGAATCCTGTTGGTGGCTGGGAGGAGTGGAAGGAAGGGGGAGGGGCTAGGAAGAGAGTAAGGGATGGGGTGGGAGGTTATTTAAAATTGGAGAACTCAATGTTGACTCCTCTGAACTGTAGGGTGCCCAGATAGAAGATAAGGTGTTAGTTCCTCCAATTTGCAGTTTGGTTTGTTTTGGCAATGGAGGATGCCAATGATGATCATGTTGGAAAGGGACTGGTAGGGGTAATTGAAATGGATAGCGACTGGGAGGTCTGGTTGGCTCCTCCTGACCCAGCTGTAATGCTCGGTGAATCATTCCCTAAGTTTACATTCGATCTCCATGATGTAGAGAAGACCACAGCGGGAGCACCTGATGCAGTAAACTAGAGGGAGGTGAACTTCTGTCTCGTCTGGAAGGACTGTTTAGGGCCTTGGGTGGAGGTAAGAGGTGTGGTGTCCTGGCAAGTTTTGCATCTTTTCTGGTTGCCGGGCAAGGTACCTGAGGGTTTGGAGGGTAGGGGTTGGTGGGGGTTGGGGGGTGGGGGGATGTTTGGTGGGGAAAGTGGTGCAAACCAAGGACTGTCAAAGGCAAAGGTCATTGCAGAAGGCAGAGAAAGGTGGGGAGGGGAAGATGTTCTTGTTATGGGGTGTATTTGGAATTGGCAGAAGTATTTGAGGATGCTGCGTTGGATGAGGAGGCTGGTGTGGTGGTAGGTGAGGATAAGGGGTCTCTGTCTTTATTGCATTAGGGGGAGTTGAGAGCAGCAGAGTAGGGAATGGAGGTGGTGTGGCAGAGGGCTGTCTAGATGACAAAGGGAGGAAAAGCATGTTATTCGAAATAGGTGGACAGAGAGCAGGGCAAGTAATAAATATGTTATAATTGGTAACAGTATGCAGATGCCCTTGACAAACTGCACTAGGTCAATTAGATTGGGCTACAAATTACAGAATTGACAATTGGGGTTGCTACCAGTGTCAGTCTGCTATGGAGTGGCATGGTGGTTGGCGCTTTTACATCATAGCGCCAGGGACCCAGGTTTGATTTCAGTCTCAGGAGACTGTGTGGAGTTTGCACATTCTCCCTGTGTCTGCGTGGGTTTCCTCCAGGTGCTCTGGTTTCCTCCCAGAGTCCAAAGATGTGCAGGCCAGGTGGTTTGGTCATGGGAATTGCAGGGCTGTGGGAGTGTGTCTGGGTAAGATGGGTCAGACCCTTTTGGAGGGTCAGTGCGGACTCATTGTGGGTCAGCAATGAAATGCTCGGATGCTGCCTGACCTGCTGTGCTTTTCCAACACCACACTCTTGACTTTAATCTCCAGCCTCTGCAGTCCTCACTTTCACCTAGTGGACTCAATGGACATTATCGACACTGTAGGGATGCTGTTAGAAAAAAATTATTTGAATTTTAAACTCTGCTGAAATTTGCATATCTAAACAACTTGAGATAGGTTTGATTTTAAATTTTGAAATGGTCTGGTAGTACATATTTACACTGTTCACAGGCAGGTGATGACTCAGTTATATTGTCAGTGGACTAGCAATCCCAGAGGCCGAGGTATTGTCTTGGGGATCAGGGTTCAAGTCCCACCAAGGCAGATAGTAGTATTTGGATTCAATAAATGTCTGGAATTAAAAAGCTAATCATAATAATAATGAATTGATTGTCATCTGATTCATGTTATGAGACAGACAGCTGAATCAAATCTGTCTCCCTGCAGTTCTGAAGAAAGGTCACTTGACCCAAAATATTAACTCTGATTTCTCTTCACAGATGCTGCCAGACCTGCTGACCTTTTCAAGCAATTTCTGTTTTTGTTTCAGTCTCCCTATCTTTGTATTTGCAACAATGTAAAGTTAAAATCTTCAAAAGACCCAAAAAATTGACCCCAATGGTTCCTAGCAGAATTTTTAAATAACCAATCTCAGACCTGAATAATAGACATCAGGTTTACAGCTTAGACAAAAGATTTAAGCCAATTTCAGACCAAAAGACAGGCAGACAAACAAATTAGAGGATAGATAACAAAAAATGGAAAAATGACAATACTGGCCAGATAACTTAAGCAGTTTCCACAATACAGTGCTTCACAGGTTGTCACTGGATTGATTTTCTGAAGATGTTGATCAATGCCACCTTTACTAGTTCAGTTTGTTAAAGATTCAGCAATTTTTATAACTGAACTCTTATTCTCGGAACTCCCAATAGCTGATATTGGAGAGATTAAGCATGGGACTTCCAAATGTTGATACTGTAGCATCAACAGCAAAACTCCTTCTCTCTGAAATCTCCAGTACAAAATAGTTCAAAAACTCCGCCTTATCACTTTGTTTAGTCATCTCTGTTAGACTCCCAGTTCCCAGGTATTGAACTCGTTAATGACCAAATATCTATTAACTGGTTAAGGAAACTCCCAGACTTGAAGAGTGTACAGAATGCTTTGATCAAGAACCAATCTGCAAGTTATTGACAGAGTTCAGCGATCCCTCAACCTATGGATCAGATTTAAGTCCTGAAAACCTGCCACATTCAGTTGTGAATTGTGGTGGTCAATTAAGCAACTAATTGGAGGAAAAGGCTCTGCAAGTAGCCCCTTTACAGCTTTGGTTCAAACATGGGCAAAAGAATTAAATTACAGAGGTTAAGGTAAAAGTGACAGCCCTTGATATCAGGCTGGATTCAACCAAGTGTGGCTTCATGGAACCATAGGAAAACTGGAATCAGTGGATATCGGGACAAATTTCTGATGGTTGGAATCATACCAAGCACAAAGAAACGTATACTGTTGGAGGTCAGTCACCTCAGCCCCTGGATATGTATGCAGGAGTTCTTCAGGGCAGAAGGGGGATTGAAGCAGATAACTGCACGATATTTAGGATGATTCAAGACTCCTCAGATTCCAGTTTTGTTCGGGTTCCTTGATGCCACACTCGGTTGAATTCAGCCTGATGTCATTTTCACCTTAACCCCTGTTTCACCTCCTTCTGTACAACCTCAGTGTCACCTTACCACAAGCTGATAAATAAATTGTGAATCAAAGATGAGGGAGTTAATATCTTAGCATTTATAGATATTAGTTTGACACTGTGATGGAGGCCAATTTCCTGAGATTACTTTGTGTTTTAACAACTGCTACAATATGTATTTATACAGCGTTGTTAATGTAAAGCAATTTCATGCAATTTTGAAAGACAATTGCATATATACTTTGAAAAATAAACAAATTGCAGGGCTATGTCAAAAGAGTGGATGAGTGGACCAAATTAACTAGCTCTTTCGAAGAGACATGATTCTGCACCAAATGACAGATGTTTTTCCCTAAAGTACATTAGTAAACCAGATGGGTTCTTATAACTCTTGACAATGTTTACTTTTTTCATGGGATATGAGCATCACTGCCTAGGTCAACATGTATTATCCATCCCTAGTCGCCTGGAGGGCAGTTCAGAGTTGACTACAGTGCTGTCGGTCTGGAGTCACATGTGAGCCAGACCAGATAAGGGTGATTGATTTTCTTCACCAACGTGAAGCAGGTCATCATTAGGCTTGCTTTTAATTACAGATAGTTCTTCTATAATGTGACGGTTCTTGTGCAACTCCGCATTATAGAAAGATCATGCTTTAGAAACAGCACTTAAAGCATTGGCAATGTGATCATGTTACAGCTAACACATGTCTTAAAAGTTTGTGCTTTAGACAGTGTCCCCAGTTCATCAGTCATGTTCGACTAAATTTGTATTAACAAAGCGCATGTTATAACAGGACAACCTGGGTGGGGTTTTTATTGAATTGAAATTCCACCATCTGCCGTGGTAGGCTGTGAAGCCATGTCCAGAACATTAATCTGAGACACTGCATTACTAGTCCAGTGAAATTATCACCATACCACTGTTTCCTCTTTAAATGAGGAAAAAATACTTTGATAATGTTTTAATTTTTGGAAAAGAAAATTGAAAGGAAAACTGTAAATTATGATTTAAACAAAAGGCAGTTTTTTTTTAAACTTGTTCTCAGCACGTCAATTACTGAAGTTCTCCAGTTGAAAATCAAGTATAGCTTTACTGAATGTAAGTACTAATTAGCACACTGATGTTTGTTCACTGTACAGCCACGCACATACTTTTGATCATTATAAAAGCCATGGATGCCAGCAAACAAGTGCAAGAAATTTTGTTTGCCAGAATTAAGATTAAAACCAAAGCAACTGAACAAGATTACATTCTGGTTATATTTAATTATACTAAACTAGTAGACAGGTTACATTTATATTTCCAAACAAACTTGGGTGTTAAATGGTAAGGTGAAACAAATGAAGCATAAACACAGCAAAAACATAGTGGTAGGTCAGTTTCGAAGAAAGAGCTGATAAATTTGTCTCTCTGCGCTCATTCTTTTGGTGTTATGAATGCTTTTACTGGGTGCAACATGATATTCGTAGCACATGGATACATTTCTAGTGTGGACTCCACATGATATCATTCTGCAGAGGACATTGACAGAGGTTTTAAGAGCAGATGACTCCCTGTGTGGGCATTTAATGTGTTCAGGTCATTAGCTGTCTCAATCCAGATTCCCAATGGAGCTGATTTCATTCAACATTCCAGCTCATAAATCAATATTAAGGAAGTGAGGATTTTTTTTGTCATATTGTTAAATTCTGCTTCATTTTCACATGAGTAATGTTAATTTACTGCAATCCATAATTTAACAAACAATGATTGGATTTTGCAATAATGCCTTATTTTGTGTACTATTACTACCAATATTTCGTGCATTGTAGAAAAAAAAACAACAGATCAGAATTCTTAGTATGTTAAAGATGATACTTAAAATAAAACTCTCCTAACCTTGATATGTTTACAACATGTTGTTAGGGCACCTAACATAGACTCATTGATGGTTTCAGAGAGAGCCATATCAACAAGAAGGTTGACTACTTTTTGACGTACAGATAGCTAAACCCAAATGGAACAGAGGAAAGGTTTATTGTCCCTTAGAATAGTGAATGAGCAAATCAGACCACAAATCTTGCAGTGTGTGACCCGCTATGAGATGAACTGCAGAAATTCACGAAGGCTCCTTTGACAACAATTGTCCAAACTACCAATCAAATTTATAGACAAGGACAAGGATAGCAGTCCTTATTTTATTCATTCAATGTGTGCATCACTGTCTAGGCCAACTTTTCTTGCCCATCCATAATTGCCCCTTTATCTGAGTGCATGCCAGGCCCATTTCAGAGGACAGTTGAGAGTCAACCACATTGCTGTGGATCTGGAGTCCTATGCAGGCTAGACCAGATAGGGATGGCTGATGTCCTTCCCAAAAGTATATGCGTGAACTAGAAGTATTTTTCCCTGACGATCAAGATGGTGTTTTATTTATTTTCACTCATGGTGCGTGGGTGTTACTGGCTGGGCCAATCAGCATTAATTGCACTCCCTAGTTGCCTGTAAGAAGGTGCTGGTGACCTGCCTTCTTGAACCACTGCAATCCATGTGCTGTAGCTTGACCCACAATGCAATTAGGAGAAAGTGAGGACTGCAGATGCTGGAGATCAGAGCTGAAAATGTGTTGCTAGAAAAGCATAGCAGGTCAGGCAGCATCCAAGGAACAGGAGAATCAATGTTCAGGAATGAGGAATTGTCTCAGCCTGCTCCTGCCCTCCACAAACCTGACTGCCCCGGCCGACCCATTGTCTCAGCCTGCTCCTGCCCTCATCTCCCAGACCATCCATAAGCTCATCTCCTCAGGGGATCTCCCATCCACCACCTCCAACCTCATAGTCCCACAACCCCTCATCGCCCATTCCTACCACCTGCCCAAACTCCACAAACCCGACTGCCCCGGCCGACCCATTGTCTTAGCCTGCTCCCACAATGCAATTAGGTAGGGATTTCCAGGATCTTGATCTGATGACACAGTGAGGAAAGGATGATCTATTTCCAAGTCAGGATGGGAGTGCCTTGGATGGGAATTGCAGGTGGTGGTGTTCCCATGTATCTGCTGCCCTTGTCCTTCTAGACGGATGTGGTTGTGAGTTTAGCAGGTGTTATCTAAAGAGTCTTGGTAAATTCCTGCAGTGCAGGGGTGGCACGGTGGCTCAGTGGTTGGCACTGCTGCCTCACAGACCAGGGACACAGGTTCAATTCCCGCCTCATGTGACTGCCTGTGTGGAATTTGCACATTCTCCGTGTGTCTGCAGTGTTTTGGTTTCCTCCCATAGTCCAAAGATGTGCAGGTTAGGTGAATTGGCCATGCTAAATTGCCTGTAGTGTTAGGTAGATTAGTCAGGGATAAATATAGGGGGTTGGGTTTCTCTTCAGAGGACCGATGTGGACTTGTTGGGCTGAAGGGGCTGTTTCCACGCTGTAGGTAATTTATCTAATCTATCCTGTAGATAGTACTCACTGTTGCTACTGAACATTGGTGGTGGAGGGAGTGGATGCTTGTGGATGTGATGCTGTTATGTCCTGGATGGTAAAAAGCACCTTGAGAGTTGTTAGAGCAGCCTTCATCCAGGCAGTTGGGGAGTATTCCACCCTGACTTGTGCCTTGTAGATGGTGGACAAGCTTTGGGTAATGAATAGGTGAGTTACTCACCTAGCCTCTGACCTACTCTAACCAGTGTGTTTGTGTAATAGTAACCCCTAGGATGTCAGCCCAAGTCTGGATATTGTCCAGATCTTGTTGCACATGGACTGCTTCAGTATCTGAGGAATCATGAATTGTGCTGAATGTCCTGCAGTTATTGGTGAACTGACCTTATGATGGAGAGAAGGTTATTGATGAAGCAGCTAAAGTTGGGTGGTCCTAGGATGCTACCCTGCAGAAGTGTCCTAAAGCTAGGATGACTGACCTCCAACAAATATAACCATCCTCCTATGTGTCAGGTGTGACTCCAATCACTGGAGAGTTTGCCCCTGGCACTCCTTGGTTCCAGTTTTGCTAGGGCTCCCTGATGCCAGACCCAGCCAAATGCAGCCTTGATATCAAAGGCAGACACTCTCATGTAACTTCTGCAATTCAGCTCTTTAGTCCATGTTTGAACCAAATATATAATGAGGTCAAGAGCTGAGTGACCCTGGCAGAACCCAAACTGGGCATCACTGAGCTAGTTATTGCTGAGCAGGTGCTGCGTGATAGCACTGTTGATGACACCTTCCATCTGTTTACTGATGATCAAGAGTAGACTGATGGGTTGGTAATTGTCCCAGTTGGATTCGTCCTGCTTTTAATGTACAGGACATACATGGGCAATTTCCCACATTGCCACACTTTATCTGATGAAGCAGAAGCACTTTGAAAGTTTGTGATTCAAATGAACTTATTGAACTATAACCTGATATCATATGACCTCTGACTTTGTCCACCTCAGTCCAACACCAGCACCTCCACATCAAGTGCTGTAACTGTACTGGAAGATCATTTGGTTATTACAAAGCCACATTCAATTTTAGATATTTAAGCCAGAATTCAAATTTCACCATTTGCCATGGCAAGATTTAAATCCATGTTTCTAGAAAATGGTCCTGGAGTACTGGATTGTTAGGCCAGTGTCACTACATCACTGTCTTGCAAAACATAGAATCCACCACCTGCAAGTTTTCCTTTTAGTCACACAATATGCTAACCTGGAAAATATATCCGTTCTTTCACTGTCACTGGGTCTAAAGCCTGAAATTCTCTCCATAACAGCATTGTGTACAACAAATGGACTTTCACTGTTTAAGAAGGAAGCTCACCACTATCTTGTCAATGGCAATAATGACAAATAAATAACAGCTCGAGTTACCACTCCAAGGGAAGGAATTCCTGTCAAAGCATTAATTACTGTGAATTTGAATAGGAGGAATTCCCAGCATTAGGCACAAGCGTTTTGTAAAATGATGGAACTATGCATAATCAGCACAATGCCCAAGATGCCAACAATGAAAAATGAAACATTTATAGAGATAATGCCAAAGTGCAAATAACATTTATTAAGACCCTTAGCAATGGCCAATTCGGAGATATCATTCTAATGGATAATCTGGTGTATTCTCCACGAAATCAGAAATAGCTCAGGAGTCATTAGCACAAGTTATTAGACAACTGTTATCTTAAGGAATAAATTTTAAAACAGCCCTCAAAATAATTTTAGAACATAGAACAGTACAGTACAGGGCCTTGGCCGTTGAAGTTGTGCTGACCTTTTATCCTACTCTAAGATCAGACTAACCTACATATTATCTTCCATGTGCCTATCCAAGAGTTGCTTAAATGTACCTAATGTATTTGACTGTACTACCACTGCTGGCAATGCATTCCATGCACCCACCACTCTGAGTAAAGGAACTCCCTCTGACATCCCCCCTAAACTTTCCTCCAATCACCTTAAAATTTACCCCATCATGAGAGACATTTCTGACTTGGGAATAAGCCTCTGGCTATCCACTCTACCTATGCTTCTCAACATCTTGTACACCTCTATCAAGTCACCTCTCATCCTTCTTCACTCTAATGAGAAAAGCCCTAGCTCCCTCAACCTTTCTTCATAAGACATGCCCTCCAGTCCAGGCAGCATCCTGGTAAATCTCCTCTACAACCTCTCTAAAGCTACAAATTATTTCCCATAATGTGGCGACCAGAACTGAACACAAGTGTGGTCTAACAAGGGCTCGATAGAACTGCAGCATAACTTTGCGGCTCTTAAATTCAATCCCGCTGCTAACACATCATACCCCTTCTTAACAACCCTATTAACCTGAGTGGCAACTTTGAGAGATCTATGGACATGGACCCCAACATCCCTCTGTTCCTCCACATTGCCAAGAATCCTACATTTAACCCTGTATTCTGCATTCAAATTCCATATTTCAAAATGAATGCCTTCAAACTTTTCCAGGTTGAACTCCATCTGCTACCTGTCAGCCTCATTCTGCTTCCTGTCAATGTCCCATTGCATCCTACAACAGCCCTCCACACTATCCACCACTTCACTAATCTTTGTGTCATCAGCAAACTTACTAAACCAACCTTCCACTTCTTCATCCAAGTTATTTCTAAAAACCACAAACAGTAGAGATCCCAGAACTGACCCCTGTGGAATACCACTGGTCACCAAGCTCCAGGGTGAATACTTCTCATCTACCACCACCCTCTGTCTTCTATGGGCCAGCCAATTCTGTATCCATGTACACCACATTCACTACTCTACCTTTATCAATGTGTTTTGTCACATCCTCAAAGAATTCAATAAGGTTTGTGAGGCATGACATGCCCCTCTCAAAACCAAGCTGACTAGCTCTAATCAAACTATGGTTTTCCAAGTAATTATAAATCCTGTCTCTCAGAATCCTGTCCAGTACTTTGCCTATCACTGACGTAAAATTGACTGGCCTGTAATCCCAGGATTATTCTTATTCTCTTTATTGAACAAGGGAATAACATTTTTCACCCTCCAATCATCTGGTACTACTCCAGTGGACAGTGAGGATGCAAAGATCATCACTAAAGGAACAACAATCTCTTCCCTTGCTTCCTGTAGTAACCTTGGGTATATACTGTCCCGCCCAGAGGATTTATCTATCCTTATGTTTACAAATTTTTCAGCACATCCTCCTTCCGCACATGAACTTGTTCTAGCATATCAGTCTGTTTCATTTCGTCCTCAGAAATGTCAAGGTCCCTCTCAGTAGTGAAAACTGAAACAAAGTATTTATTAAGGACTCCTCTAACTCCTTCAACTCCAGGTGCAAGTTCCCTCCAATATCCCTAATTGGCCCTATCCTCCCTCCGGCCATCCTCTTGTTCCTCGCTTAAGTGCAGAATGCCTTAGGGTTTTCCTTCATCCTAACTCCTAAAGCTTTTTCATGCCCCCTCCCAGCTCTCCTAAGTCCATCCTTCCTTCCTGGCTACCTTGTAACCTCTAAAGCCCTGTCTAATCCTTGCTTCCTCAACCATAAATAAGCTTCCTTCTTCCTCTAGACTAGATATTCCACACACCTTGTCACCCAAGGTTCTTTCACCCTACCATCCCTTCCTTGCCTCAGTGGGACAAACCTGTCCAGCACTATCAGCAGGTGCTCCCTAAATAGCCTCCACATTTCTGATGTGCATTTCCCTAAGTATATCTGTTCCCAATTTAGGTGCTCCAATTCCTGCCTAACAATATTGCAATTCTCCCTCACCCATTTAAATACTATCCCATACCAACTGCTCCTATCCATTTCCATGAGTAGAGTAAATGTCGTGGAGTTATGATCACTATCACCGAAATACTCTCCCACTAAGCGATCTGACACCTGGCATGGTTCATTGCGAATCACCAAATCCATATGCCCTCCCCTCTAGTCAGCCTATCGACATATTCCATCAGGAACCCTTCCTGGACACACCTGACAAACTGCTCCATCCATATTCGGGAAGTTAAAGTCACCCACGACAACAACCCTATTGTTTCTGCACCTTTCTAAAATCTGCCTCTCAAATCTGCTCCTCCATGTCTCCATTGCTATTGGGAGATCTATAGAAAACTCCTAATAAAGTGACTGCTCCTTTCCTGTTTCTAACTCCCACCCATACTGACTCTGTGGACAAACCCTCCTCGATGACCTCCCTTTCTGCAGCTGTGATACTATCCCTGTTTAGCAATGCCACACCTCCACCTCTTTTACCTCACCCCACTATTCCTTTTGAAATATCTAAACCCTGGAACATCCAACAATTATTTCTGGCCATGTGATATCCATGTCTCCGTAATGGCCACAACATCATAGTTCCATGTACTGATCCATGCTCTGAGTTCGCCACCCTTATTCCTGATGCTTCTTGCATTAAAATAGACACACTTCAACACATCACTCCAACTGCAGTTTTGCCCTATCAGGTGCCTCTCCATCCTCACAGACTCTCTGCAAGTGTATCTGGCTGTTCACTACCTACTCCAACATCTGATCCATAGCTACAATTCCCAACCCCCTGCCAATCTAGTTTAAACCCTAGAGCTGTAGCAAACCTCCTGCCCAGGATATTGGTGCTCCCCCAGTTTGGGTGCAACCTGTCCTTCTTTGACAGGTCCCACCTTCCCCAGGAGGTAACCCAATGATCGAAATATCTGAAGCCCTCCCTCCCAAACTAGCCCTGCAGCCATGTGTTCATCTGCACTTGATCTCTATTGCTGGCCTCATTAGCATGTGGCACCCATAGCAATCCTGAGATTACTACTCTACTCATCCTGCCTTCTAGCTTCCAACATATCTCCCTTTATTCTCTTTTCAAGTCCTCTTCCCTTTCAGTACCTATGTCATTGGTACCAATGTGTACCACAACTTCTGGCTGCTCTCCCTCCCCCTTAAGAATCTGTAGACTTCATCCAAGACATCCCTGACCCTGGCACCCGGGAGGCAACATACCATCCAGGAGTCTCCTGTCTGTTCCTCTCACGACTGAATCTCCTATCACTATTGCTCTCCTAATCTACCCACTTCCCTTCTGAGCCACAGAGCTCAGCTCAGTGCCAGAAACCTGGCTGCTGTGGCTTTCTCCTGGTAGGTTGCCTCTCCCAGCAGTATCCAAAATGGTATACTTATTATTGAAGGGAATGGCCACGTGTGTCCCTGCACTGACTGCCTATTCCCTTTCCCTCTCTTGACAGTCACCCAGCTGCCTTTGTCCTGTAACTTAGATGTGACTATCTCCCTAAAATCCTCTCTGTCACCCCTTCAGCCTCCCGAATGATCTGAAGTTCATCCAGCTCCAGCTCCAGTTCCCTAACATGGTCTGTGAGGAGTTGGGGTCGGGTGCACTTCTTGCAGGCAAAGTCAGCAGGGACACCAGTGGTGATCCTTACATCCCCCATCCTGCAAGAGGAGCATGCAATTATTTTCCTTTAAAGGATTGCTTCTGAAGTAGTAACAAAAACAGAAATTGCTGGAGAAGCTCAGCAGGTCTGGCAGCATCTGTGGAGAAAAACAGAGTTAACATTTTAGGTTGGGTGATACTATGTCAGAATTCAGAAGCAGAACTGAGAAAGGGTTACTTGACCTGAACAGTTAACACTGATTTATCTACATATGCTGTTAGATGTACTGGGCTTTTCCAACAATTTCTGCTTTAACTTCTGATTGACAGCATCCACAGTTCTTTCAGTTTTTTTTTCTGAAGTAGCATGTCTAATATCAGTTGCTGGTTTTTCCTCAATGTGGCATAATTGCGTTTTGACAGGGAAAATTAGGTCAATTTTATCTTAATAAACATTATAACCTTTCTGAATTTTATTTCATTTGTTCCTTACAAATCCTAATAGTATTCTTTTTCATAATATCCACTTACCCTTTCCACTCAAAAGAAGTGCTGGGGGGCACACGGTACAGTGGAATTGCCATATGGGCTTTGCACAAATCAGCATTTCCAAATAGAAAAGAGTCACATCCCCATTCATCTATACCCAAATATCCAGCAGCTGATCCAAATGAAAGTTAATGTATTGCATTTGATAACAAACTTATTAACTGAAAAATAATCTGTTACAAACAACAACTGAAAAATAATCTGTTACAAACAACACTATCATTTTTTTGCTTTTGGTCACTTCATGCTAACTCTTATGGGTAAATTCTATCCTTCAATAGGAAAATGCACTGGAAATCAAGCACTGCTATTCCCATGTTCATCGTAAAAGATTTTACAGGAATACTCCACATTACCTGATTTTTCAGACCTAGGTTCACAAAATGCATGGACCACATTCTGTACTTAACACACATTACTGTCTATTACAAATAGCTCCTCATGAAGAAATATGAATCATTGGCATGTAACTCTAATGGGTAAAACTCTAATTCGCTTATAAACTCCCCCCTTTAGACACACATAACACTCAGGAGCAGACAGGAAAAAAAAACATGGCTATAATGGACGGAGGGAAAACTGGGAAAACAGTTACTGAGTGGGTCATAGTTTTAAAAGGTCTCTGAATGAGACATTAGAAGTCACAGTTAACAACAACTGCTGAAGGAAAAATAACCTAATTTTCTTCAGGTTTGTGGTGACTTTCACTGAAGAGAACAGAGAGCTCCTGAGCCAATGGAGGTCTGAAGGCATCTTGTTCAAAGCCCTGGGCTGTTCAGCTACCTAAGAACCAATCAGGCAGAAAGCCTCTGTTATCAATCACTGGTCACTAATCCACAGAACAATCAGTCGCTTTTTGCCTTGTACACAACCCTTAGCTCCAGGTTAGCTGCAAACAATTCTTCACTTACTGCTTGAATAAGCAGCTGTGCATATGATGCATAAAATGAGTATTAAGTTATTTGTCTTTAAAAACTACACTCATACTCCAGTAATCCTCGGTTTTTAAAACAATCCTTTATCCACTTCAATTAAAATACAAGAAATATATAAAGACACAGTCTTTCCACAGAATATAATCCTATTGTTCCGGCAAGTAAATTGACCAACTAAAATATTGCAGTTTGGAGCAGTAAGTTGCAGGAAAGAACTGTAATTCATTGATTTATCTTTAAAAACGGCTATCTTACAGAAACCTACTGCTAAAGTGGCTTTTAGTGATGGCTTTCCAGCATACAGAAACATAATGATCAAAGCGACTAACTGTTTGGTCATAAACAGCATAATAGAAACGTCAGATAGAACACATCATAATGATCACATTAACTAACAAAAGCAGAATTTCAAAAGAAACTCAGCATGTCTGGCAACATCTGTGGTGAGAAAAAAAAGTTAGCATTTCAAGTCCATTTTTGTTGTTTCAGATCTCTAGTATCTACAGTTCTTTATTTTATATGATCATTGCAATATCTGTTTCAGAACTCTGAACTTACTATTTTAAGTGATTTTAATATTGTTGCTGATTAGGGTATCCCCTGCTGAAAATGTGTTGCTGGTTAAAGCACAGCAGGTTAGGCAGCATCCAAGGAACAGGAAATTCGACGTTTCAGGCCAGAGCCCTTCATCAGGAATGCTGATGAAGGGCTCTGGCCTGAAACGTCGAATTTCCTGTTCCTTGGATGCTGCCTGACCTGCTGTGCTTTAACCAGCAACACATTTTCAGCTCTGATCTCCAGCATCTGCAGACCTCACTTTTTACTAGGGTATCCCCTGCCGTGTATGCTAAATATGAAATATTTATGGATTCTTTCTGGTAAATAAATGAATGGATAAATCTTATCTTACATTTAAGATACTAATTAATTGTTTCATAGGTACTGAACATTTTCTTGGAAGGCAGTGCACAACTGGGGTATTTCCTATTAGGTAAAAGGACATATTCTCAAACTAAAATATGAAATGAAATGTTTCTACTGCAATTCATGTGTACTAGCCATTCTGATGATGGTTCAACATGTTCAAGAAGTTAATGGTTCTGCGAGTGTTAATATTGAGCTGTGCTGCTGTCCACGCAATCTAGTGATGTCGCACAGTATTTAGGTGGTGAAACAATAATCTTGCAAGAGTTCCCAATTGAGTCAAATGTGACAAAGCTGACTCCTAATAATGCCTAACTAGTTAATATTAATTGTACCCAGTGCTATCATGCAATTAAATTATACCTTGTTATGTGAAATAACTTCTCCTTCCTCTTAAGATTCCAGAGTAGTCTATCTTCTACCATTGATAACGAGACATAGACTCACATTGAAATGATTGTTTAGAATAAAAAATTTGAGGAAGCTTCAAATCTCAGTTCAGGAGACTGACTTCAAGCTGGCTGACCACAGCCAGTGTACTGCTGAAAAAAAACCCAAAAAATAAAGTTTTGGGACTGTTGTGGTACTGTGGTGGGATACATACCTCTGGATCAAGAGGCTTATGTTCAAGTCCCACCTGCTCCAGATTTGGTCATGATGTCCCTGAACAGGTTGATTAAAAATAAAAGAATTGGTAGTTTAACTTAATATTGGTTTGTTTGAAAGAGAGGAAATTACCCAGCCACAAGCCAACATTGATCACAAGATAAGCTAGCACTGGTACCAGAGGATACGACACACTATTCTCAGAGTATATAAATCTTCAGAAAATCTTCCTCCAGTGACTAATTAGAGGTCGTGCAAGAAAAATGCTTGTGTGGAGGTTAGATGAGATAAGGACTGACAACTGTGCCTTCAATAGTCAAAGTGGCTTCCAAAATACCAACCCTCACGCCCAAAATCTTCGCATGAAAAAGATACTGGAGATCTTCTACTGCCAAAGAATCAGAAAAGAAGCAAGTTACATTGTAAAAAATGAGAAGGTTGGGGAGGGTAATGAGAGGATGGATGAGTAGTATTATTGCACCATTGTAATAAATAGGCACCTAATCATATAGATTTCCTTCTCAACGTACATTAGCCCTGTATGACTTGTGCAAGTGAAAGCAGAGCTATTCAGGAATCATTCTACTAACCCTGTGTTCTCCTCTGTCACTTCCAGATTTTCTTGCTGAAAGTGCTGGGAGGCATACATTAAATTCCATTATCTCCGAGGGAGGCATATTGTATTCCAACATAATTGATTGAAAGACATCATCCAACATATTTTCCTTGATTTGTGCAGCAGCAATGCTTGATGTAAAGGGCTACCTATTTTGTCGCGGTGCTCTGAATTTCAAAGACTGCCACAGTGCCAGTTTCAAGCTTCAAGGACCAAAGAGCCTGTGCAATTGTTTTCACTAAAGTATCAGGCAGAAAAAAGATGAAGGAGCCTACCTAAATGATACAAATGCAAAAGCAGCAAGGAACATATAGTTAATTAAAGCAGAAAATCCTGGTTAACTTGTGCATTCAGCAGAAGTCTAGATTGAATTAACATGCAAAAAGTCTTCACCAGCCAAGTGTGTAGAAACATAAGCTACTCTGAGTGTTGTAAACCTTTTTAACTGGGTTTTAGTCTTCTCTCATTAAAAATGAAAATTCTTAAATAAAATAAGTTAAAGGGAAGTTAATGCTAAAGTGTGAAACATCAGTATGGGTATCCATTGTCAGTTCTAGCACTCCCAGTCAGTAAAGCGTAGTTTAATGCAAAGTATAGTTCCCTGTTTTCCAACCCTACAACGTTCCTCAGAAAAGCGCACCTTTAAGCGCACAAAAGTAACTTTTGTCCATTTCCCACACCAGCCTCTGGGCCTCTCTGACTGAGGTTGCCCATTCATTTCAATTCATGCCAGATTAGGGAGTTTTATTTTTGCTGTGGGGCTATGTCCACCGGGAGCTGGAATAGGATTGCCCAAACTCATTTCATGGAGGATCTTTAGAATCAGCACACAGAGGAGACTTTCATTCAATCATCCTCAGCTGGATCTGAACCAGAGGCATTGAGATCAAAGACCTGAGTGTAGCTCACTGCATTTCCATGTCTTATTAAGGAGTTTGCTATTTATGGTAATAATAATAATCAAATGTTGGCCCACTACTCTTTTAGATAAATGTTCATGCTCGGATTTGGGTACACAGGGCATCATTTCAGAGTTTACAAATGACATGAAACTCAGGAAAACAGTAATCAATGTGAAGAGTGGTAACAGACAACAACAGCAGGGACAGATGTGATGAAATAAGCACTTATGAGATGAAATTTAATGCAGAGAGTTGTACAGTGTTTCAGTTCAATTGGTAGACAGAGGAAAGACAATATAAATGAAATTATACAATATCAAATGTTGTGAAAGAACATTGAGACTTGATGTAGTACATATTATTTGAAGGCTAAGATAACTTAAGAAGAATGTTAAAAAAATACTTTGTGTTACTATCTTTATTAGTTGCTACATTTGGGAGGATTTTAATACATTTTCCTATAATATTGCTTAATATAACAGACCCTCTCTCAAAGAGCATGAGGGACAGGAGACACCAGCAATAGGTGAAGACCCGTTGTGTGTTCATGAAACTGGGCTTGTTGTGGAAGATGGTGCCCCACATCTGTACTTCATCATCAATCACCAAACCTGGGAAAAGTTATAATCCACTGCGGTCAAAGGAAGGGCTATTAGGTAAAAGGATCCAGGCAGTGCTCAGAATAGCTGAGCTACACATTTATTCCTATGATTCCAGCAACCATGAATGGAAAGGGAATGTTGGAAGGTTGTCCCTTGAATCTGGAGTCAATGCCACTAGAGATAACATTTACACATCAAGGCATTGAAAGTGAGTGGTCAATGTCAACTTTCATATGCTGAACTCCTCAGCAATCCCTAACACAACTTTCAGCTTTTTCTTTGCTTTTTTCTAGAGGTACCTTCTCCCTACCACACCTAAATAGCCATCACTCAAAATCATCCTCATCTTAGTGCCATCTCATAACGATTCCTTAGAATTCACACTTGACTATTTGTGTCCTTCGCTTCTTTCTACCCAAACTCATTACTCTCAGCTTTCACTCCTTGCAAGAGAAGAGAGTGCACCAACCCGGGATGAGATGGAGGGTCTTTGAGTTAGTTAACCTTGCAGAGACACCACTCTTGACAATAAATCAATGTATTCCCAACATGTCTATAGTGAAGGAGTACTTGCTCGAAGAGATTCCTTGTGTCAGCAATGGCCTGACATCACAACCTTAACCTCATGAGATACTGGCTCTCGGAAATGTCAGCAGTGCTGATCCTCTGCTCATACTATCTGTGTTAAGAATATCACCTCCATCAAGCCAAATCACTGTGCCCGCCCTCTTTGTTTTGTGGAAGGGCATATGCCTGAAAAGAAAGGAACTGGAGTTATTCCTGGTGTTGCTTCATTCCCGATGTTGATGCTCATTCTCCCTCTTGTTGCTGATCAAAGGTTCAAGGCAGAGTTACCTGAACTGTTCCAATTCTACAATGAAGGCTCGTAGCAATAAGTTAAAAGAGACATTAGTGCTGAAGGTTTGATCAATAATTTCGCAGATGAAATTAGAATTAGTGGCATGGTAAATAGTGAGGAGGAAAGCCTTAGACTACATGCTGGCCTGATGAGCAGAACAATGGCAAATGGAATTTGTTCCTGACTTGCAATGGTGGGACACCCTGACTGCAAGATCTTTCCTTGACTTGATAAGGACTATTTCCTTTAAACTTTGAGATATGACCATTTTCTTGAGTATGCAGTGTGTTTGCTCTGTACACTATTAGCACATAGAACAGATGTAAAATTGACCCTTCAACTAATAGAAAAGGTACCTTCTTACACCTTATCTGTCCACTTCATATCTTATACACATTTATCAGGGCCCTTCTCAATCTTTGCTGCTCCAGGGAAAACAACCCCAAACTATCTAATCTTTCCTTATAGTTCAGACCTGGCAGCAGCCTAGTAAATATTCTCTACTCCTTCTGTAGTGCAGTCACATTCTTCCTGTAAAGCAGTAATCAGAACTACATGCAGTTCTCCAACTGTGACTAACCAATGTTTTATAGTGGAAAAAGGCATCAAATTCTGTGTGTTCTAGACTGATGCTATTGAACTATGATCTCTGATTGATTTTTTTTTTCTCTTTTTCCACCTTCAAAATCTAAGCTATTTCTATCTTTGTGCATCTCTCTGTTTGTGAAAGGGTGGAGGGGGGGGAAGTTGAGGAAGAGCTTGAGTTTAAGTTGTAGGTGCATAACTTTGCAATTGATGTTTCCTGGTTGCCATTGGTTAAAGATAATCTGTTTGAAGCAAACTTTCTTGTGAAGTAGAGAAACTAGGTGAATGTTTTAACTGGACTACGCTAATGAGGTAAACTGGGAAATTCAAATTCTTGACTAAATTTTTTTCACATTTGTGATGTTTCCATGATTTAGAGATGCCGGTGTTGGACTGGGGTGTGCAAAGTTGAAAATCACACAACACCAGATTATAGTCCAACAGGTTTAATCGGAAGCACACTAGCTTTCGGAGCGATGCTCCTTCATCAGGTGATTGTGGAGAGCTCGATCGTAACACAGAATTTATAGCAAAAATTTGCAGTGCGATTTAACTGAAATTATACATTGAAAAATTGATTGTCTGTTAAGCCTTTCATCTGTTAGAATACAGTGATAGTCTCACTTGTTTCATGTATAAATCACAAAACCCTTTTTTTTAAATTTGCATTCTCGAGTTAGCTGTTAACAATGGTGATAACCCTATGTGAGAATCTCTCCGGCTATGTGGAAGGCATCTTGAAACCTATTGTACAGGGGATCTCCAGCTTCTGTCACGACACTACGGATTTCTTACAGAAACTCAGCACCCATGGACCAGTCAAACCGGGAACATTCCTCGTCACAATGGACGTTTCCGCACTCTACACCAGAATCCCCCACAAGGATGGCATCACGGCAACAGCCTCAGTACTCAACACCAACAACTGTCAATCTCCAAACACCATCCTACAACTCATCTGCTTTATCCTAGATCACAATGTCTTCACCTTTGACAACCAATTCTTCATCCAGACACACAGGACAGCCATGGGGACCACATTTGCACCCCAATATGCCAACATGTTTATGCACAGGTTCGAACAAGATTTCTCCTCTATGCAGGATCTCCAACCAACATTGTACACCAGGTACATTGATGACATTTTCTTCCTCTGGACCCATGGCGAGGAGTCACTGATAAAACTACACAGTGACATCAACAAGTTTCATCCCACCATCAAACTCACCATGGACTACTCTTGACTGTCTGTCTCATTCTTGGACACGTGCGTCTCCATCAAGGACGGATACCTCAGCATCACACTCTACCACAAACCCACAGACAACCTCACAATGTTACACTTCTCCAGCTTCCACCCAAAACAAATATTAAAACAGCCATTCCCTATGGACAGGCCCTACGCATACACCGGATCTGCTCAGATGAGGAGGAACGTGACGTACCCCTAAGTACTCAAGGATGCCCTCACAAGAACGGGGTACGATGCTCAACTCATCGACCGCCAGTTCCGACGTGCCACAGCAAGGAACCGTAAAGACCTCCTCAGGAGACAGACACGTGCTGCAACTGACAGGGTACCCTTCATTGTTCGGTACTTTCCAGTGGCTGAAAAATTACACCATGTTCTTCATGACCTGCAACACATTATCAATGAGGATGAGCACCTCACCAAGACCTTCCCCACGCCTCCACTACTTGCCTTTAGACAACCGCCAAACCTCAAACAGATCATTGTTTGTAGCAAACTGCCCGGCTCTCAGGACAACTCCATACAACCCTGTCACGGTGGACGCTGCAAGACGTGTCAGATTGTGGACATAGATACCACTATTACATGTGGGAACACCTCCCACCTTGTACATGGCAGGTACTCATGTGACTCAGCCAATGTTGTCTACCTTATACGTTGCAGGCAAGGATGCCCGGAGGCATGGTACATTGGGGAAACCGAGCAAAGGCTACGACAACGGATGAATGGGCACCGCACAACAATCAATAGATAGGAGGGTTCCCTCCCATTTGGGGAACATTTCAGTGGTCTAGGACATTCAGTCTCGGACCTTTGGGTAACCATCCTCCAAGGTGGACTTCGGGACAGGCAGCAGAGGAAAGTGGCCGAGCAGAGGCTGATAGCTAAGTTCCGTACCCATAGGGAGGGCCTCAACCGGGACCTTGGGTTCATGTCACATTACAGGTGATCACCATTGCACTACACACACACACACAGATATTCCTATATACACACACTCTCACATACAAACGGACACAGTTACACACAGATGCGCACACAGACACCCACACACACCCGAATAGACACACACACTCCCACATTCACACATGCACCCCCTCACAGACTTAAGACACTCTACACACACACACACACACACACACACACACACACACACACACACACACACACACACACACACACACACACTTTCTCACACTCACAACCCCCACCCTAGACAGACAGACACACACACACCCACACACACACAGAGACAGACAAAGACCCACATGCACACATATATTTTGTGTGGTGAATTTGTACTTGCAGAGTTACAGTTACATTGCACTTTGCTGAAAAACTGCATACATTCATGTAGAACTGTGAGCTCAAAAACCACATGAATTTATGTAAAACTTTGTTATCTCACTTTTTAGATTAGAATCAATCTAAAACATCAGGGCATAGCCAGAGAACACAGGGGGCTAACACCTTCAACATATTGTCTAGCTATCACCATTGTTAACAGCTAACCCAAGAATGCAACTTTAAAAGGAAGGGTTTTGTGATTTACACATGAAAGAAGTGAAATTATCACTGTATTCTAACAAATGAAAGGCTTAACAGACAATCAATTTTTCAATGTATAATTTCAGTTACATCACACTGCAAATTTTTGCTATAAATTCTGTGTTACGATCGAGCCCTCCACAATCACTTGATGAAGGAGCGTTGCTCCGAAAGCTAGTGTGCTTCCAATCAAACCTGTTGGACTATAACCTGGTGTTATGTGATTTTTAACTTTGTGATGTTTCCAGGGAAGCTTGGGACTTGATTTCTAGTGCACTAGCCCAAAGTACAGCTAGATGTGTCTATAGGACTGCTTCATGTATTGCGAGCGTAACTGACATTTTGCACTAGTGTTCAGTTTGACAAAATTTGCTTTTTCTACTGATCTTGGCGGAATACTCTAAAAAGAAAGAACATTGTTTATTCAAGAGAGATGAATATTGTTTAACGAGGGGAGGAATCATGACAGTGAGAAGTCCTTGAAAACCCAATAACATTTCCATAAATCATATTATTATGAATCACAGCAATCCCCAAAATGTATAGTTGTAAGTTCAGATAATGCTTCTATGATCTTATTCAATTTGTTATGCCTTGAAAAAAAAATTCAGAAGTGGCAGCTGGAGGACATAGCAGAACCAAAAATAATTTAAATTATGAAGTTTTAAAATTAAGACCTTTTTCATCATTATTATGGATAAGTGTGATCTTTTGTGTGTTTTTAATAATACTGTCAGTGGCCATAAAAACATAGAAATCTAAACTTGCCTTTGCTTTATTATATTAGCTTCTTCCCAGGGTAGTGCAGGTCCTGATTTAATCTAGATAAGGAACTTTAGGTATATTTATTTGATCAATACAGCTTCTCTTTATTGAATGCATGAGAACAGCAGTTCTGCAAAAGCTGCCAAATTGGATTATTGTCAGTTACATAAGAAATTAAAATGAATTACAATGATATATGGCCACAAGACATCATTGAAGTACTGAAAGCATTTCTATAAACACAACGAAGAGGTTAAGTTCCCTCAAGAACGTGTGACTGAGTATTCCAGCCAAGAAAAGAAAATTACTTTGAAGAGATTTAAAGCTGCTAGTTGTCTGCAAGCCAATTTTTACGATCAATTGGAAAACTTAGCACAGACATTTTTATTTTATTATGAAAGAACAGCTAAAAATATCTCTGATAGTCCTCAATGTTTTGCTATAGTACAATACCTGACATTTTGCACTTATGTTCAATTTGACATTTCCTTTTGTTCTCTGTACTGACCTTGAATACTGTTCATTTTCTAAAGAAGCAGTTGTTTATTTGGGAGAAAAGATCAGTGTTTATCAAGGGAAGAAATACTGGTATAAACAATTTCTCCTGTTGGTATGGAATCTGATAGGATACAACGTCCATTTGTTCCATCTGTCCCACAACCTTTTGTGGATTTGGTTCATTTATATCATATTAAGGATGTCAGGACTGGGATTTTGTCATTATCCAGTTGTAGAACCAACAGGAGAGTGGAGCATCCTGCACCAAAAGAGACAGTTATGCAGGCGCTTTAACGAAAGTGAAATGCATTGAAGGTGACAGCAAACCTTTTGACGAAAGAACTTCTGAAATGACAAGTCTATCAATCGCATGAAACATGGTCTTATTGGGGTTGAGCTGCCAGGCAACAGTTGCATATTTTCTTCAGTAAGGGGATCTTACCAACATTCTGTGTCAGGAACATCAATGGTTTGATCTCATAAGAAAAGTAAGTTCATCAGCATCTGAAAGTGGCAGCTAGCTGCAAGTTGTGGGGGAGCAGGCCAGGAGTAGGAAATAGGCACACAAGTGTGTCATCCAGCTCCTTAAAGCAGTTCAGTTACTAAATGGTAGAAAGCCAGAATAGGTATAGAGATAGATAGAGAGATATATAGGTTATGAAAGGTTCCCCATCTGATAAAACTGTGTATAGTTTGTAAGCTGACTAACTAGCTTCTGGACTTGCAATCTTCATCTGACAGTAAGTATCCAAAACCAACTGACTGTGACTATCTGTTTTATAAGTTTGTATAGCAATGATCTTCAAACTGGGGTCCACAGAGAACTCCCAAAAGATTGCAACACAAGGTCAGCCTTACACTGGGAAACTGTGGGGGAAAATGGAGGCCAAACATATGTGATGGAATGTGTTCTGCTCTCACCAATCCCTGCCTCACTCCCTGCCCTGCTTTCCCCCAATTTCTGATGACAGCCTTTCCCAACCATATACCCATTCTCTCCATACAGTTCTCCGAACGTGCTTCTTGCATGGTCCCTACTTCTTTCTTCAACATTTGCCCTCTTTATACTCTTGCCTAAAATAGGCAAACACTGCAGTGAGAAGCAGACATTGTATGTTCTGACACTAACACATTCTAGCTCTATATTTCTCCAGTGAGGTATGGTTGAAAGAGGATAACCAGCTTCTGGGTTATCATCAACATAATATAGTTTATCTGCATCTACTTGTATGTCACAAGGATGTACTATTCAACCATAGATGTTTAAAGCACGGAGACGACTATTTGGCCTATTGTTACACACAGATCAAACTACACCAAACTCATTTGCCAGCTCCAATATCCATAATTCCGAAGGCTACAGACATTAGTGAGTATTGAAACACTGCTTAAATGTTACTAGAGTTTCTGACTCAACCACTCTTTAAAAGCAATGAGATTCATTCTCTGACCACCCGCTGAATGAAAACCATTCTCTTCAACTCTCCTTTAAACCTTGTCCCTTAAATGCCCCTTGGTTATTAACTCCTCTACTAATAGAAAGAAAATCTTCGTAACCATCCCGGCTATTTTGCTCAGGTCCCATTTCAAACTGCACTGTTAGAAATCCAATCATTCCACTCTCTCCAACCCTCCAGCCCAGGTTCATGGTAATTTTCCACTCCACCTTCCTACAATGAGATGACCAGCACTGCAGTAATACTCCAGTTCTGATCTAACCAGCAGGTGAGCTACCTGTCGCAGTATTCCTAGCCTTGGACCTGCTCTTGTATCCAGTGTATTTATATGTCAAGTCCAGTTCAGTTTCTGGTTAATGGTAACCTTCAAGATGTTGATGATGGGAGAATTCAGTGATGGTAACATCATTGAATGACAATAGACAATAAACAATAGGTGCAGGAGTAGGCCATTCTGCCCTTCAAGCCTGCACCACCATTCATTATGATCATGACTGATCATCCTCAATCAGTATCCTGTTCCTGCCTTATTTCCATAACCCTTGATTCGACTATCCTTGAGAGCTCTATCCAACTCTTTCTTAAACGAATCCAGAGACTGGGCCTCCACTGTCTTCTGGGGCAGAGCATTCCACACACCCACCACTCTCTGGGTGAAGAAGTTTCTCCTCATCTCTGTCCTAAATGGCCTACCCCGTATTTTTAAGCTGTGTGCTCTGGTTCGGGACTCACCCATCAGCGGAAACATGTTTCCTGCCTCCAGAGTTTCCAATCCTTTAATAATCTTATACGTCTCAATCAGATCCCCTCTCAGTCTTCTAAACCCAAGGGTATACAAGCCCAGTCGCTTCAATCTTTCAACATAAGATAGTCCCGCCATTCCAGGAATTGACCTCATGAACCTATGCTGCACTCCCTCAATAGTCAGAATGTCTTTCCTCAAATTTGGAGACCAGAATTGCACACAATATTCCAGGTGCGGTCTCACCAAGGCCCTAAAGCTGCAGAAGAACCTCTTTGCTTCTATACTCAATCCCTCTGGTTATGAAGGCCAACATGCTATTAGCTTTCTTCACTAACTGCTGTACCTGCATGCTTGCCTTTATTGACTGGTGTACAAGAACACCCAGATCTCTTTGTACTGCCCCTTTACCTAACTTGACTCCATTTAGGTAGTAATCTGCCTTCCTGTTCTTGCCACCAAAGTGGATAACCATACATTTATCCACATTAAACTGCATCTGCCATGCATCTGTTCACTCACCTAACCTGTCCAGGTCACCCTGTAATCTCCTAACATCCTCCTCACATTTCACCCTGCCACCCAGCTTTGTATCATCAGCAAATTTGCTAATGTTACTATTAATACCATCTTCTATATCATTAATATATAGTGTAAAATGCTGCGGTCCCAGCACTGATCCCTGCGGTACCCTACTGGTTACTGCCTGCCATTCTGAAATGGAGCTGTTTATCACTACCCTTTGTTTCCTATCAGCCACCCAACTTTCAATCCAAGTCAGTACTTTGCCCCCAATACCATGCGCCCTAATTTTGCTCACTAGCCTCCTATATGGGACTTTGTCAAAGGCTTTCTGAAAGTCCAGGTACACTACATCCATTGGATCTCCCTTGTCCATCTTCAGAGTTACATTCTCAAATTTTTTTTTTGAATGTCAAGGAGCAGTTTAAATTATATCATATTGGAAATGGTCATAGCTTGGCATTTGTGTGGCACCAATGTTACTTGCCACTTGTCAGCCCAAGCCTGGATATTGTCCAGATTTTGTTTCATTTGAACATGGACCACTTCAATATCTGAGGAGTTGTGAATGGTGCTGAACATTGTTCAATCATTGGTGACCATCACCATTTATTATGGAGGAAAGATCATTGATGAAGCAGCTGAAGGTGGTTGGGCCTAGAACACTACCCTGAGGAACTCCTGTAGAGTTGATAAAAATAAAAAGAGAAATCGCATCCACGGTTCTTTGGTTTCTTGTTTTCTGCAGAGATGTCTTGGAGCTGAGATGACTGACTTCCAACGACCAATAGGACTCTAACCAACAGGGCATTTGCCCAGATTCTCATTGTTTGCCTAAAGCTCCTTAATGCCACACTCAATCGAATGCAGCCTACTGTCAAAGTCAGTCACTCTCACCTCTCCTCTGGAGTTCAGCACATGTATCTATTCTTGTACCAAGTCCGTATTGAGTTCAGGAGCTGAGTGGCCTGGCAGAACCCAAACTGGGCACCACTAAGCAGGTTATTGCTGAGCAGGTGCTGCTTGTTAGCACTGTTGATGACAACTTCCATCACTTTACTGATGATTGTAAGTAGACTGATGGGGCATTAACTGGCCGGGTTGGGTTTGTCCTTTTTTTTATGTACAGGACATACCTGGGCAATTTTCCACATTACTGGATAGAAACCAGTGTTGTAACTAAGGGAGAAGCAAGTTGTGGACATTATTACAATTGTCTGAATATTAAATTGGTGTTATATACATTGGTGTGAAAACTGAATGAAGGAGTAAGATTTAAGTGGTGATATGTTAGGATGTGTTGATGTAACTGTGGTAAGCAATCTTGAGTGCTCGTCCAAAGGCATTTGTTAGAATCTCATTTTCCAATCAAGTTTGTGTAAACTCTGTCTTTAGATAATAAAACTAGATTCTGCTCAGCTGTGATCAGAGGATAAATTTCTTTCACAATAGCCTTGTTGAATTTTGTCAGGTCAACCCAAATTTGAATAGTACCATTAGACCTGGTTACAATAACTGTACCTGAGCACCACTCTGCCAGTTCATTGGGTATGTGACTAGGAGATAAACCTCATTCTTATCATTTCTGTAATTCAGTCCTCAACTCATCTCAAAAGAGGTGGGCTACCTTTCTGAGTAAATAAAGGTGTAATGGTTTCACATCTACAGGAACATGGAAACAGGAGCAGACCATTCAGCCTGTTCTGTCATCAATTAGATTATGGCTGCTCATCTAATGCAGTAGCACTCTCCTGCATTACTGACAGCTAGTCAAGAAATTAACCAGTGAATTCCCATCACCTATCTTGTTAACTTGAAACAAATGCAGTGATGCATTTTCTCTCCAACTGCAAAGAACAGGGGGCCCAGCAGTTGGACAAATATAATTTCCAGTGTACAAGTGCACCAGGGTGTGAAACACGCTTGTCACCCTAAATTGGATGTCAATGTAATTCCTTGTGGTTTCAGTATACCCTGCAAATGTTGCAAAATCACATCTAATGTTTTCACAACAAACAGATCGGGTCTAAACTCTGACAGTTAAGTACCTCACTAAAGGGAGAGTCTCCATAAACATCTCGACACTCTGTGATACGGGAACCCAGCCTGTCAATGCAAAATACAAAGGTGAAGTCCTTGCAACAACCTTCAATCAGAAGTGTTGAGTGAATAGAGTCATAGAGTCATGTACCACATGGAACTAGACCCTTCAGTCCAACTTGTCCATGCCAAGCAGATATCCTAACTCAATCTAGTCCCACCTGCCAGCACCAGGCCCATGTCTCTCTAAATTCTTCCTATACATATACTCATCCAGATGCCTTTTAAATGCTGCAATTGGATCACCCTCCATCACTTCCTCTGGCAGCTTATTCCATACATGCACCACCCTCTGCATGAAAAGGTTACCCCATACGTCCCTTTTATATATTTCCCCTCTCACCCTAAACCTATGCCCTGTAGTTCTGGACTCCCTGACCCCAGGGAAAAGATGTTACTTATTTATCCTATCAATGCCCCGCATGATTTTATAAACTGATTCATCTCAGCCTCCCTCCAGGTGCCAGTTTTCATTTCGATTCACTCCACATGATATCAGGCAACAACTGAAGCAAGTGAATACTGCAAAGGCCATGGGCCCTGATAATATTCTGGCAATAATACTGGAATCTTGTCTCCAGAATTTGCCGGACCACTAGCCAAGCTGTACTGCTAGTACAGCTACAACAGGGAAAGCAGAATAAGTCCAACCCGACCAGTTACTGCCCCATCAGTCTACTCTTGATCATCAGTAAAGTGATGGAAGATGTCATCAACAGTGCTATCAAGCAGCACCTGCTCAGCAATAACCAGCTGAGTGATGCCCAGTTTGGGTTCCACCTGGGCCACTCAACTCCTGACCTCATTACAGCCTTGATTCAAACATGGACAAAAAGAGCTGAACTGAGGTCACATGACAGTGGCTGCCTTTGACATCGAGGCAGTATTTTTGACAAGGGCAGCATCATGAAGTTCGGGTAAAACTGAAGTCAATGGGAGTCATGCATGGCACAAAGCAAAGATAGTTGTGGTTCGAGATCTGTCATCTCAGCTCCAGGACGTCTCTGCAGGAGTTCCCCAGGGTAGTACCTTAGGTCGAATCATCTTCAGCTGCTTCATCAATGAGATTCACTGTATCATAAGATCAGAGCTCCAATACAGTCCTAAAAGGTTGAATTGGTTCAACTAGATCTGTATACACCAGAGGTTAGAGGAATGAGAGGGTATCTGATTGAAACATAAAATTCTAAGATGGTTGCACAGACAGCATGCAGGAAGGATGTTTTCCTGGTTGGATAGTTTAGAATTAGGGGTCACATTCTCAGGATATGGGGTTAATCAATTAGGACTTAGAGGAGGGAAAATATCTTTAAGCAAAATGTAATGAACCTTTGGAATTCTCTGCCTCAGAAGTCAGTGGAGGCCAAGGCAATGAATATATTCAAGAAAGAGTCAAGTAAATCTTTTGATATTAAAGACATCAAGAGAAATGGAGAGAAAGTGGAAATATGACATTGAGATAGAGGACCAGCTTTGATCATATTTCATGGTGTACCATCTCAAAAGGCCAAATGGCCTATTTTGGCTCCAGGTTTCTATGTTCCTACATAACTGTATCTCAGCATTGGAATCTGCATACAGCCGTCTTCAATTTGTCTATACCGCAGAATTGCCTGACTGTTAGTCCTCAACCAACATGACTCAAACAAATCAAATACTCATTTAACTCATTGCTGTTTTTGGAATGTTGTTATGAATAAATTGGCAACTGTGCTTGCACAGAACAAGAGGGAATATACTTCAAAAAGTCTTGCATTGCTTGTTAAGTGTTTTGGCATATCCTGAAGATATTAACTGTGTTAAATGAAAAACATCTTTAATTTGCGATCACTGGGGAGAATAAAGGTTGAGTATATTTCTTTATCCTCTTGCTAATTCTCTTCAATAACACTTCTGAATGGAGGAAACATATAGCGTCATAGAGTTAGAGAGACATTGAGCATGGAAACAGACATTCAGATTCAACTCGTCTGCGATGACCAGTCCCATTTGCCAGAATTTGGCCCATATTTCTCTAAACCTTCCCATACATATACCCGTCCAGTTGCCTGTTAAATGCTGAAGTTGTACCAGCCTCCACCACTTCCTCTGGCAGCTCATTCCAGCCACTCACCACACTGTGTGAAATGGTTTCCACTCAGGTCCCTTTTAAATCTTTCCTCTCACACCTTAAACCTATGCCCCCTAGTTTTGCACTCCCCAACCTAGGGAAAATACCTTTGCTATTCATCCTAATCATGCCCCTTCTGATTTTCCAAAGTTCTCTAAGGTCACTGCTCGGCCTCCGATGTTCCACAGAAAGAAGTCCCACCTATTCAGCCTCTGCATACAGCTCAAACCCTCAAATCTCAGCAATATAACTGTAAATCTTTTCTGAATCCTTTCAAGTTTAACAACATCTGAATGCACTATTACAAAAGTGGTCTCACCAATATCATGTACAGCCGCAACATGACCTCACTCCGATACTCAAAAATCTGAGCAATGAAGGCAAGTGTGCCGAATGTCTTCTTCACAACCCAGTAACTCCACTTTCAACAAACTATGAACCTGCATCCCTGCACCCTCTTTGATCGGCAACACTTCCCTAGGTCTTACCATTAAGTGTATAAGGCCTACCCTGATTTGTCTTTCGAAATGTAGCACCTTATATTTATCTAGATGAACTCTATCTGTCACTCTTCGTCCCATTGACCCATCTGATCAAGGTCCTGTTGTACTCTGAGATAACCTTCTTTGCTATCCATTTGGTTAGATTCCCTACAGCGCGGAAACAGGCCGTTCAACCAAACTAGTTCACACTGACCCCCCCCCGCCCTCCCGAAGAGCAACCCACCCAGACCCATCTCCCTCTTACTAATGTATCTAACCCTATAGACAATTTCGCATGACCAACTCACATGACCTGCACATCTTTGGATTATGGGAGGAAACTGGAACACCTGGAGGAAACCCACACAGACACGGGAAGAATGTATAAACTCCACACCCAGGTCCCTGGCGCTGTGAGATTGCAGTGCTAGCCTCTGAGCCAGCATGCTGCTCTGAGGTGTGGGATCATTGCAAACTTACTAACCATACCTCCTATATTCACATCCAAATCATTTATATAAACTACAAAAAGCTGTGGACCCAGTACCAATACTTGTAGCACATGACTGGTTACAAGCCTCCAGTCCAAAAAACAATCCTTCACCATCACCGTCTGTTTCCTACATTCATGCCAACTTTGTATCCAATTGGCAAAATCCCCTGGATCCCATGAGATCTAGCCTTCCTAACTAGTCTACCATGTGGAAACTTGTCAAATACCTAACTGAAGTCTTTAAAGACAACATCTACCGCTCTGCATTCAATCTTCTTTGTCACCTCTTCAAAATACCCAATCACCTTTAATATCAAGGAAAAGAAGTGAAAAATTCAAACCTTAATATTTAAAATTTATTATGTTTATAATCTAAGATGTGTTTTAGTCACTTATATTGGTACAGCAGCCCCACTTTATCATTTGAAATTTGGATTATTGGCATCAGTCTCACTGTTCTTCTGGAGATTTGCGAAACACTTTTGCTTCTCTCAGTCCCCTTGAAAAGGACATGAACTTCAGTGTTCTTTGACTCATCTGCAAAGATAAATGGGACATTATAGCCAGCTGCCTTCCTAGATGATAATCAGATTTGACAGCTATCAATTCAGCTGCGCTGCATCCATTTATCGGATAGTGTTAGACCAAAGCCATCAATCTGACATCAGGTGGGGAAGCATGTGCACATTTGTTGCTGTCATGTTGCAAAAAAGGAAAAGAAACCTGCACCCTTTGTCTGCAGCTAAAACAAGTGTTTTAGTGACAAATAAAACACCTCCTGAAGCTTCCATCTCAAGATTATTTTCTCTCAAGACAGCACACTACTCTGTCAGTAAAGCCAGAACTTGGGTTCACCTGTGATTTGGAGAGTAAACGATCACTTGTACTTACTGGAGTGGAGAGTCTAGTGAATCAGCAATGCTGTTCCTGCCCTCACATTAAATGGTAACTCACCACCCCTCATACCATTCTCCATAATAGCAATTTGCCGTTTGTTCCTAAAGAGATGACCAAACCTACTTTGCATTCTGGGACCAATATCTTACACAGTTTCAAATTTTTTTTTCCCCAGGTACATAAGAGAATAAAGCTACAGGATTCTACAGTTTTGAACAAGCAAACAAAATGTTGCTATTCAAAATTAGCAAAGTAAAACAAATATCAACATTATACATATAATTTATCTGCATGATCTAACATTCAGGACTAATAGAAGGTAAA
This sequence comes from Hemiscyllium ocellatum, assembly GCF_020745735.1. NCBI lineage: Eukaryota > Metazoa > Chordata > Chondrichthyes > Orectolobiformes > Hemiscylliidae > Hemiscyllium > Hemiscyllium ocellatum. Next base: position 63,161,371 of record NC_083401.1, on the reverse strand, counting down.
TAAGAGTTGACAACTATAGTTGAACGTCCCACAAATTGCACTTTACATAACTGATGAGGCCAAGGCAGTTCAGTGGCCAGCACAGTGACCAGGATGTTAGTATGGGGAATTCAGTGATGGTAAAGCTGTTGAAAGTCAAGGAGCAATGGTTAGATGTTTCTCATGTTGGAGATTATCATTGTCTGGCATTTCTATGCTGCCAATGATATTTATTATTTATTAGCCCAAATTGTATCAACTACCAATATGCCAGCAGCAAATTCATCAATAAATGACAATATTGATAAGTCCTTGTGGAGATGACATCCCTTCTTCAAATTGAGAATACCCTCTATCATATTGTGGGGAATTATCACTGTGCTAATTAGAATGGATTTCAAACAGATCTACCAATTCAAGTCTGGAAACCATGAATCATTGCAGATCATCAGAAGCAGCAGAATTGTTCTCAAATTTAATCTGTAACCTCATGGCAAACCAAGCGATCAAACCTGATTCAATGAAACATTCAGAGGGCATGCCAGGACAAGCACCTGGCATACCCAAAAATGAGGTGCCAACTTGGTGAAGCTCCAAAACTTGAACACCAAACAGGATAAGCAGGAGGAGTTAGTGAGGACTGCAGATACTAGAGAGTCAGAGTCAAAATGTGTGGTGTTGGTAAAGCACAGCAGGTCAGGCAGCAGCTGAGGAGCAGAAGAATCAACATTTCGTGCATAAACCCTTCATCAGGAATGTGGAGGGGGAGGGAGGCTGAGAGATTAATAGGGTGTGGGGTTGGGGCTGGGGAATGGTAGCTGAGATGGTGATAGGCTGATGGTAATTGTGATAGGTTGGTGGGGAGGGTGAAGCCACCCACCAAACAGCATAAGCAGCAGTGATAGATGAAGCTTAGCAATTCCATAACACTTGAAGCATATCTAAGCTCTGCAGTCCTGTCACATCAAGACATGAGTTGTGGTGGATAATTAAACAACTTCCTGGGGGAGAAATCCATAAACATCCTCATCCTCAAACATTCCACCTCAAATCAGTGCAAAAACTAAAGCATTTTCAACAAGTCTCAGCTGGAAGTGCCGAGTGGATGATCCTTCTCGGTCTCTCCCAGAGGTCCCCAGTATCTGTGGTGCCTATTTTCAGTCAATTCAATTGATTTCATGTGATTGCAAGAAATGGTTGGAGGAACTGGGAATTGCAAAAGGGTAGAGTGGTAAATATGATCTATATGGTTTTCAGTAAGGTGTTCAACAAGGTTCCCCATGGGAGACTGGTTAACAAGGTTAGAGCTCACGGAATACAATGAGAACTAGCCGTTTGGATACAGAACTGTCTCAAAGGTAGAAGGAAGAGGGTGGTGATAGAGGGTTGTTTTTCAGACTGGAGGCCTGTGACCAGTGGAGTGCCACAAGGATCAGTGCTGAGTCCTCTACTTTTTGTCATTTACATAAATTATTTGGATGCGAGCATAAGAGGTACAGTTAGTGAGTTTGCAGATGACACCAAAATTGGAGGTGTAGTGGGCAATGAAGAAGGTTACCTCAGATTACAACAGGATCTTGAACCAGATGGGCCAATGGGCTGAGAATTGGCAGATAGAGTTTAATTCAGATAAATGTGAAGTGCTGCATTTTGAGAAAGCAAATCTTAGCAGGACTTATACACTTAATGGTAAGGTCCTAAAGAGTGTTGCTGAACAAAGAGACCTTGGAGTGCAGGTTCATAGCTCCTTGAAAGTGGAGTTGCAGGTAGATAGGATAGTGAAGAGGGTGTTTGGTAGGCTTTCTTTTATTGGTCAGAGAATTGAGTACAGAAGTTGGGAGGTCATGTTGCAGCTGTGCAGGCCATTGGTTAGGCCACTGTTGGAATATTGCACGCAATTCTGGTCTCCTTCGTATCAGAAAGATGTTGTGAAACTTGAAAGGGTTCAGAAAAGATTTACAAGGATGTTGCCAGCATTGGAGTATTTGAGCTATAGGGAGAGGCTGAACAGGCTGGGGCTCTTTTCCCTGGAATGTCTGAGGCTGAAGAGTGACCTTATTGAGGTTTACAAATTATGAGGGGCATGGATAGGGTAAATAGACAAAATCTTTTTCCTGGGATGGGGGAGTTCAGAACTAGAGGGCATAGGTTTAGGGTGAGAGGGGAAAGATATAAGAGACCTAAGGGGCAACTTTTTCACATAGAGGGTGGTACATGTATGGAATGAGCTGTCAGAGGAAGTGGTGGAGGCTGGTACAATTGCAACATTTAAAAGGCATTTGGATGGGTATATGAATAGGAAGGGTTTGGAGGGATATAGGCCAGGGGCTGGAAGGTGGGACTAGATTGGGTTGGGATATCTGGTCGGCATGGACAGTTTGGACTGAACAGTCTGTTTCCAACCTGTACGTCTCTATGACTCTTTGGGCTTTGACAACAACTGAAGACATGTGGTCCAAATCTTGCCACTCCCCTAGCCAAGTCATTACAGCACAGCATCTATCTGACAATGTGGAAAATTAACCAGGCTTATCCCATACTCAAAAATAAGGCCAAATCCAACCAGCAAGTTATTGCCCTGAGTCTACTCTCAAACATCAGTAAAGTGATGGAAGGTGTCATTAATTGAGCTATTAAGAAGTACTTATTCAGCAATAACCTGCTCACTGATGCCCAGTGTAGGTTCTGCCAGGGCCACTCAGTTCCTACTTCATTATTGCCTTAGTTCAAATATTCCCAGTTGTAACTAAATTCTCATTAATCTGGCTAAAAATTAGTATCAACCTCTACAATTAAAAAGAAACTCACAGCAACAAATGCTGTCAATATACCGATCATAACAATGGAACAGAAGAGTTTATGGTAATGTTTTGATGGTACATTGATAGAGTTGGCAGCGATTCAATCATAAGATTTTCTTTGCTTTGAGAATTAAAGTTGAACTATTTGAAGTCACAAAATAAACACATTTTAGCCGACTCAACTGCCAAGCCTTCAAGTTTGCTTGTTTTGTTCGAATTCCAAATTCTACTCGAGTCCATAATCCATCAACCTTTCCAGCAGAATATTTCATAAATGTACAATTTGATTCCATCCATAACAATTCTGAGGGGGACCATTTCTGCATATAAATACTTCCTGATAACAATCAGTGTGAACTACGCTTCTGGTCTTCTGAAACCACCAGAGAAGTAATTTTGCCCATGTGCACTGTTTAAGGAACATTCCAATAACCAAAGTGAAGAGTTCCTTTCTACAGAACTCAGTAGGTGAATAAACTTTCATCTGTAGCAGAGGAGGACAGGGAGAAATTATGGCAAAATACAAAGAAAATTAAGCAGTAGAATTAGGTAATAATACTATGGTGTGAACAACAAAGGAAAATTGCCAGCCCAGACTGTGGGGTGTGAGGATGGATTGGAGCAGCATTTCAGTGGGAATTGGGAGGTTGAGGGGTAATGGGTCAACGTAAACTGCAATGAGGAAGGAGGCAAAGTCATTTCTGTGCTTCTGGTATCACAGAGACCGGATCATGTGAAAACAGTAGATTTATTTCCCTCAGAGATATAACTAAAACAAATGGAAGTCTGTGGTCACTTTAACTGAATTTTTAAAATTCCAGATTCATTAAATGAACTGAGTTTAAAATTGCCCAGCTAGCAAATTTGAACTCCACTTCTCCAGTACCAGCCTAGTTTTTCTCTTTGGCTATTGCTACAATTGTACATAGACTTTGTGCTTTGATAAAAGAAAGCAGTTCACTAGCACTTCCCCCAATAACAGTTAATGTAACAGGAAAGTCATCATAATCCCCAGAGGGCTGTTGTCTCATTGGAGAGGGGGACAGATAGTTGGTGGTGAGGGTGACTACCTCAGGAGAGGACTGTGGCTGAAAAGGCAGAACTATATGTTAAACTCAGCCAGTGGGTTGGAGAGTTGGAGGGTGGAAAATTAATCCTGTACTATTGGTGTCACAGCATTACAAACCATTCATCCAAATGAGCTAACCAACTCCCGAATGGCGATTAGGGATGAACAAAAAATGTTGCATTTGACAGTGACGTTCACATCCTAAATATTACTTCAAGTGAAATCTCAGACTCAAAACACTTTCTGCATCTCCTCCAGCTATAATGCCCCTCATTTTTAAGTGGTACAAGCTAGTTTTAAACTGTGCAGATGAGGTTTAAGAAGTGGATGTTCATATCCCTGGTCAGTGTCTATACCTAACCAACAGAATGGCTATAAATTATTTGCAGAAATCAGCTAATATGCAGACAGCACAATGAGAGCTGTACTGCTGTAGGAATTCATTGAGAAATTAGAGAAACTGATAAAGATAGCAGTCCATGTATTAGCTTAAAAAGGGAACACCATAGCTTCAATTGATTTAGACATTTTCAGACACTGCAAATTTCTTCCAGGTTCTTGTATCCACTTCAGAATGTGTTTTTAATATAAGGTGACTTTTCATGAAGTCCTGAATGTATTGAATCATTCATAATTTTTATTCACTTTCTTGGACCATTATCATCCTTTTATTTTATTTGATGTCAGTTTATTATTGGCACAGATTTGTTGCTTAATATCCCTATCACACACAGGAGAATAAAAGGCCGTGGCAACAAGAGGCCATCACCTGACTTTAGAAATAAATAATTGTCAACACCACAATATAATCGTTTCAACAATTTACAGTAGTTACAGTATCTGCTGTAAGGCCATCTCGAGTGTTCCACAGAGCCCAAGCAAATTAACCTCAAGCAAATAACCATCCTATTTTGTTTCATTTTCTTTTCTTGTTTGGGTTGTTTTCTTACTTTTCCATACTAGGCTCATTTTTTTGTTCCTTTGTTTTTTTTTCCTGCCCCATTTATGCTAATTCTTCTGCCATTTAATCTGTCTAATCTTCCACCCTATCAGAGTCCATTCTTTCATCCTTGTCCTTGATCCCCTCCTTGGTCAAAGCTTATTCCATCTGCAGCTTTTCCAAGTTCCAATTAAAATGTTCTCCACAGATACTAATAGACCTGTTAAGTATTTCCAACATTTCCTGTTTTTACTTCAGATTTCCAGCATCTGCTTTTCACAAAGATTCAATCATCTGTTATGGTGCTATATACCTTGTAATGCAGAAGGTTGTAACGTGCTTAGTCCAAAAATGAGTTGCTGTTCATCCTGTTTGTGCTGTGATTCACTGGAGCATTGCATCATGTCCTCTGAATTAAAGATAGGATTTACATGCAAGGAATGATTACGGATAGTTAGTATGGTTTTGTTCTAGGGAAAGCGCATGCTTAGAAGTAATCAAAAAGATTGATGAAGGCAGTGCGGCAGATGTTGTCTACATGGACTTTAGAAAGCCTTTGACAAGGTACTGCATGGCAGACTGATTAATAAAGTTAGTTCACAAAGCATTCATGGTGACCTTGCCAACTAGATACAAAATTGGCTTGGTGCTGAAAGACAAAAATGGTGGTGAAGGGTTGTTTTTTGGACTGTGACCAGCGATGTTCCACGGGGATCAATACTGGGTCTACTTTTGTTTGTCATTTATATTAATGACCTGGATTAGAATATAGGAGGCATGAATAGGAAGTTTACAGACAACACCAAAATTGGTGGTATAGTGAACAGTGAAGAAGGTTGTCTAAGATTACAAGGGATCTTGATCATTTGGTCAATGGGCTGAGAAGTGGCAGATGGAATTTATTTGGATAAATGTAAGATATGGCATTTTGGTAAAACAAACCAGGGCAGGACTTAAACAATTAATAACAGAGCCCTGGGCAGTGTTGTAGAACAAAGAAAACTTTAGGTTCAGGTGCATAATTCTTTGAAATGTCTCTCACAGGTAGACAGGGTGGTTAAGATATTTAACAGGCTTGCCTTCATTGCTCAGATCTTTGCATGTAGGAGTTGCGATGTCAAATTGAGTTTGTACAGGATGTTGGTGAGGCTTCTTCTGGAGTATCGTATGCTCTTCTGGTTGCCCTGCTCTGGGAAGAATATTATTAAATTAAGGAGGGTACAGAGAAAGATCTGCCAGGATGTTGCCCAGAATGGAGGGTTTGAGTTATTAAAATAAGTTAAATAGGCTGGGAGAATTTGCACAGGAGCATGGCGGTTGAGGAGTGACTTTAGAGATTTATTAAATCATAAGGGGCATAGATAAGGAGAATAGCATCCTTTTCCCTCGGATAGTGGAGTTCAAAACTAGAGGACATATTTTTAAGGTGAGAGGAGAAAGATTTTAAAGGGACCAGAGATGTAATTTTTCCACACAGAGTGTTTGGTCTGTGGTATGAACTGCCAGAGGAAGTGCTGGATGCAGGTAGTGTTAAAACATTTAAAGCTTAGCTACACTTCTCTTCAGCCAGACTATTAGTTCATGCCTGACAGATTCCACACAGCTCAGTACAAAACATGGCTCTTGGGTGCAGCCTCAATGACAGTTGAATGTGCCTCCCTTTGCTGACTGAGGACTGCACTGGTGGCCTCGCTGTAAAGCTATGATGTTGCTGTAATCACACTAAAGACAAAGGCAGAGAACTGGGTCAGCCTTCATTCTTTTGAGGAGATGAAAGTGAGGACTGGAGATGCTGGAGATCAGAGTCGAGCGTGTAGTATTGGAAAAGTACAGCAGGTCAGGCAGCATCCGAGAAGCAGGAGAATCGACGTTTCGGGCATAAGCGTCAGGATGAAGTGCTTATGCCTGAAAGTTGATTCTCCTGCTCCTCGGATGCAGCCTGGCCTGCTGTGCTTTTCCAGCACCACACTCTCGATGCTTCATCCTTTTGACAATGCTACAATGAGGTGGAAGATTCTGAAACTTCTCTCCTTTGTGTCTTCATTAGACGTATGCTTATATTTTCAGACAACACCTCCAGTTCTCTCAAATAACTAATAATGTCATAGCCATCTACAGCACACAAATAGGCCATTCTGTCCATTGTTTTTGTTGGCTCTTTAGCAATCCAAAACTAACTCCACTGCCCTGATCTCTACCTAAAACATTTAATATTTTAATCATGATCAGTTTCACATTATAGATATCTATAATGTACAATTTTTTTTACAATTACCTTTTTCCAGGCTGGTTCAACATCAGCTGTGCTTTTCCAAACCAGTTTGCACCTTGCAGCTGACTGAATGTTTTATTCTCTCAAACTGAAAAGCAAAAGCAGCAGGACATGTCTGTCAAATTTCATTAGACTTTGACTTTGCGAAGTTCAGGACATTGCTTGATGACACTCCAGCAGTCATCCAAGCTTCTGGAAATACAAGAGGACTTCTAATCAAGCAATCTGCAACTGCAGTGTGATGACGATTTGATTTTGCAAGCAGATGCCCTAACATTTTCATTTTGTACCAATTATCTGTAACAAGCTTTTGTGAAGGAAAAAATGTGAACATAGGAACACACACATGAGGAGCAGGAATGGGCCATTTGGCCCCGAAGCCTATTGTGACATTCAATAAAGTCATGGTTGATCTAATTATAGCCTCAATTCCACGTTCCTGTCTAACCCTGATACTATTTTATTCCTTTTTTAGTCAATAATCCAGCTGTGACATTCAATAATTGAATAATAATTGAGTTGAAGTAATTGAATAGAAATATTCAATGGTAGGGCTCAGTTGTTAGCACTACTGCCTCACGGTGCCAGGGACAGGAATTCGTTTCCACCTTCGGGCAACTGTTTGTGTGGAGTTTGTGCATTCTCCTTGTGTCTGTGTGGATTTCCTCCTACAGTCCAAAGGTGTTTAAGTTTGTTGGATTGGCCATGTTAACTTGCCAGGGATTTGCAGGTTAGGTGAAGTATTCATGGGAAATGCGGGGTGACAGGGATAGAATGGGATGCTCTTCGGAGTATCGGTGTGGACTCGATGGGTTGAATGGCCTACCTCCACACTTTAGGGATTTTATAACCTGCCTATACTACTCTTTGGAGCAAGAGTTCCACAGACTCATGAGCCTCTGATAGAAAATCATTTTCCTCATCTCCATCATAAATAGATGACTCTTTATTTTTAAATTGTATCCTTCGTTCTAATCTCTCCCATAAGAGAAAATATCTTTTCAGTATCCACCATATCAAGTCTGTTTATCATCTAGTTTCAGTAAGATCACATCTCATCCTTCTAAATTCCAATGAACAGATTTAACATGTCTAGCCTTTCCCTGCAACATAAGCCCCATAGGAATCTGTTGAGTGACCATTCCCTAAACAGGTGCAAATGGAGTTACATACTTCCTTAAATATGGAGACCAAACCTGTACACAGGATTCCTGACGTTACCTCACCAATTCTACATACAACTGCAACAAAATCTGCTTGCTTTTACGTGACTGAAAGAATACCTACTGCCAGCTTACATCCTTACCTAATGACACTTGTCCACATTCATGGGCAGATACAAAGTGAAGGTACAAGAAATTGATGCAGTACTATTTATGCAATTTAGATTACATGTAGTTCTGCTATAATGCATGTTTCATTAATGCAAATTGGCTGTAATGAGATTGGGTGTATAAGGTGCACCTTTTCTAAAATACAAACTGTAAAAGCATGTGTTGGCAATTACACAATTACATCGCCAACACTTTTGAGTGCACTTGAGACATGTGATTTTCATATAGGGCAGGGTCACACAGGAATGCTAGTATCGGGTAATAGCAGGACTACCCAAATTACTAAAAACTTGAAGCAGTGCAGCACGACATACGCTGCACAGAGTTTCCAAGGTATCATCAACTATTGCATGTTTGACAAATTTTCGACACCAGGAACATGAATTGTGAATGAGAAGGAGGTTGAACGGGAAACGGGAAGGCAGATTGTGAGGATGAGCCGGCAGTTCTCTATTTTCAACATTATTATAATAAGCACTGGGAAAATAAAAGTAAAAGAGTGTCCTCTGTGTGAGGAACTTCAATGGCCATAATCAAAAATGGCTGGATAGCTTCACTTTGAGTCATTGAGACGTACAACATGAAAACAGACCCTTTGGTCCAATTCGTCCACACTGATCAGGCATCCCAATCTAACCTAGTCCCATTCGCTGGTATTTGGCCCCTATCTCTCTAAACCGTTCTTATTTATATACCCATCCATATGCTTTATAAATGTTTTAAATGTTGTAATTGTAACATCCTGCACCACCTCTTCTGACAGCTAATTCCATACACGCACCACACCATGCGTGATAAAGTTACCACTTGGGTCCCTTTGTAAACTTTTCCCGTCTCGGCTTAAACCTGTGTCCTCTAGCTTTGAGTAAAAAATGAGGTCTGCAGATGCTGGAGATCACAGCTGCAAATGTGTTGCTGGTCAAAGCACAGCAGGCCAGGCAGCATCTCAGGAATAGAGAATTCGACGTTTCGAGCATAAGCCCTTCATCAGGAATAGCTTTGGACTGTCTCACCCTAAGAAAAAGAACTTGGCTCTCACCTTATCCATGCACCTCATAATTTTATAAACCTTTATAAGATCATCCCTCAACTAAATAAAAGCCCCAGCCCATTCAGCCTCTCCATATAACTCAAATGTCCAGTCCTGGCAACATACTTGTAAATCTTTTCTTCACGCTGTCAAGTTTAACAACATCCTCCTTGGAGAAGGGCAACCAGAATTGTACACAGTATTCTAAAAGTGGCCTCATCAATGTCATTACATGACATCCTAACTCCTTTATTCAATGCTCTGACAAATGAACAGAAAGGCAAATCAGGGTAGGACTCATATATGTAATAGTAAGGTCCTAGGGAGTGTTGACAAACAAAGATCTTTCAAGGAACTATGAACCTGAATCCCTAGATCTCTTTATTCAGAAACACTCCCCAGGACCTTATCATTACATGTACAAGTCCTTCCCTGATTTGCCTTTCCAAAATGCAGAACATTCCATTTACCTAAACTAAATTCCATCTGCCACTCCTCAGCCCATTGGCCCAAATGATCAAGGTGTCACTGTATCTTGTGATAATCTCCTTCACTGTCCACTATACCACCAATTCTGTGGCTATCTGCAAACTTATTAACCATTCCTCCTATATTCACATCCAAATCATTTGCATAAATGCTGAAAAGCAGTGGACCCAGCACCGATCCTTGTGGTACATCGCTGGTTGCAGACAAGCTGGTCCAATCCTGAAGGATATATCTGTTAGAAGGAGGCTGCGGCAGGTTGTAAGGGAGTAAACAGAAGAGGGGAAATGTTGACTTTCCCCTCAGTGACCAATCTATTGTATTATAGATAATACTTGTCCATAATACATGACAGAATTGGTTGGAGTGACCATTGCATATTCATTGTGGAAATAATGTTCCACCTTCACAATAAGGATACCCTTTATCATCTTGTGTAGCACTAACACTATGCAAAGAGCAATAAATTTAAAGACCACAAGACATAGGAGCAGAAATTAGGCCATTCAGCCCATCGAGTCTGCTCTGCCATTCAGTCAGGGTTGATAAGTTTCTCATCCCCATTCTTCTGCTTTCTCCCCATAACCCTTGATACTCAAATCTCTCTCAATCTTAAATATTGGACCAACAATGCGCCACAAGGATCGATGCTGGGTCCACTGCTTTTCATCATTTATGTAAATGATTTTGACGTAAATATAGGAGGAAAGGTTAGTAAGTTTGCAGGTGGCCACAAAATTGGTGTAGTGGACAGTAACAAAGATAATCACAAAGTACAATGGGACCTTTATCAGATGGGCCAATGGGCTGAGGTGTGGCAGATGGAGTTTTATGCAGATAGATGTGAGGTGCTGTATTTTGGAAAGGCAAATTAGGCAGGACTTAAACACATAATGGTAAGGTCCTGAGGAGTGTTGCCGAACAAAGAGATCTAGCAACTGAAACTGGGCATGCATGAGCCATCAACAGCAGAGATTTATATTAATGTTCAATCTGTAATCATAGTGACCTGCAACATACTCCCTAATATCATTAACATTAAGCTATGGGATCAATCCTGGTTCAATGAACAGTAAAGGAGATCTTTCATGGAACAGCATCAGAAATATTCAAAAATTTAGGTGATAGCCTAGTGTAACTACAACATGCCAAGCAGCAGAAGCACCATGATAGATCAGAGTGATCGAAGAACCAACAGTTCAGATCTATGCTCAGCAGTTCTGACATAATTATTCATGAGTGGTTGTGAATAACTAAACAATACGCCAGCACAAAACAAAGCTCTACGAACATCCCCATCCTCAATTATGGAGGATCCCAGCACATCAGCATAATAAAAACAGGCTGAAGCAATTGAAAATATTTTCAGCCAGAAACATCAAATGGATTATGAATCTTGAACCACCAGCATCACAGGTGCCAGTCTTCAATCAATTTAATGCAGTCAGTGCAATCTCATGAAATGATCAAAACCACAAGTTGCTGTAAAGCCTACAGACCCAGAAAACGTTGAAGAAACTTTACCGGAGACTTCTGCTCCAGAACTAGCTACACACCCAGCCAAGCGGTTACATTCCAACACTAGCATCTAACTAATGATGTGGAAAGTTGCACAGGTATGTCATGCCCACAAACATCGGAACAAACCTGACCCTGTCAATTACTGTCCCATCATCCTACACTCTATCATCCGAAAGTAATGAAAGGCATCATTGACAGCGATAAAAAGTGGCAGTAATAACCTGCTCACTGATGCTCAGTTCAGATTCCATCAGGACCATTCAGCTCCTGACCTCACAACAGCATGGATCCAAATATGAACTCCCAGAGATGAAGTGAAAGTAACTGCCCTTAAAGCCAAGGCAGCATTTGACCATTGAAAAGCCTTAGTAAAATCTCCACTGATTGGAGTCATTGTTTACACATAGGAAATGATTGTGACTGTTGAAACCAATCAACTCAGTTCCAAACCATTGTTGGAGAAAGTGAGGACTGCGGATGCTGAAGATCAGAGCTGAAAATGTGTTGCTGGAAAAGCGCAGCAGGTCAGGCAGCATCCAAGGAGCAGGAGAATTGACGTTTCGGGCATGAGCCCTTCTTCAGGAATGAGGAAAGTGTGCCAAACAGGCTAAGATAAAAGGTAGGGAGGAGGGGCTTGGGGGAGGGGTGTTGGAAATGCGATAGGTGGAAGGAGGTTAAGGTGAGGGTGATAGGCCGGAGTGGGGGTGGGGGCGGAGAGGTCAGGAAGAAGATTGCAGGTTAGGAAGGTGGTGCTGAGTTCGAGGGTTGGGACTGAGACAAGGTGGAGGGAGGGGAAATGAGGAAACTGGAGAAATCTGAGTTCATCCCTTGTGGTTGGAGGGTTCCTAAGCGGAAGATGAGGTGCTCTTCCTCCAGTCGTCGTGTTGCTATGGTCTGGCGATGGAAGATACAACATCTCTCTTTCCTTCTCCCTTTTGTTGGTGGTGATATAAAAGAGCATTCTAAGCAGCTAACCACACTGCCCCTTATGAAAGAGAAATAACACCGTCAGAGAGACTGAAAGACAAATCCTCAACAAGTGAAGGAAAGATCATGAATTGTTGTGTCCACAACCTCACATCCTCCTCGAAGAGCTAAAAAGAACCAGAAAGGAACTGAAGAAAAACATCAAAGTATAACCAGACTGACAGACCATCACCTGTAATACTGATTAGATTAGATTAGACTTACAGTGTGGAAACAGGCCCTTCGGCCCAACAAGTCCACACCGACCTGCCGAAGCGCAACCCACCCATACCCCTACATTTATCCCTTACCTAACACTACGGGCAATTTAGCTTGGCCAATTCACCTGACCCGCACATCTTTGTGACTGTGGGAGGAAACCGGAGCACCCGGAGGAAACCCACGCAGACACGGGGAGAACGTGCAAACTCCACACAGTCAGTCGCCTGAGTCAGGAATTGAACCCGGGTCTACAGGCGCTGTGAGGCAGCAGTGCTAACCACTGTGCCACCGTGCCGCCCACCGTGATGTTTTGTCCTGTCTCTTTATGGGACTGTATATGTACAGGAATTGTTTTAAAAAGGATCAAATTTAAATTATAGAAAGTTAAATTGGGAATTCACATTTCTTTTCTGCCAAATGTTAAAGCAATCTGTTTTCAAGAAATAGCTGTTTTCTTGTTAAATGTAGAAACCTGATTTCTTTTAATTTGGATTCATCAACGGGACAAAATGGACTTTGGAACAAACACAGCATGTCTGATACCTCCTCTTGTTGTCTTTCTGCTGACGTTGAAAGAGGGATATGTGAAACATGTGAGGAGATATTCTGAAACACTTTATTAAGACCTTGCCAGCACTCTTAACAATGTTTATTTTATGTTAATTTTTCAAGTCTTCAGAGTTTTGAAAAAGAGTCAGATTGGACTCAAAACATAAATTCTGTTTCTCTCTCCACAGATATTGACAAATCTGTTTGAGTTTCTCCAGCATTTTTATGTTTATTTCAGACTTCCAACATCTATAGTATTATGATTTTATTTTTCAGACTTTAGATAATTTGATCCAATCATTTCACATCTGTGATGACTCCAGGAATGGTAGGACTTGATCTTAGGCGCACACTACTCCAGTGAGTGAACATGGTTTTCTGAAAGGTATTCATGTTTAACTAACTTATTGTACATCTTTTACAAGGTAATATGTTCTGTGGAGAAAGGGGAACCAGTAGATGTACTTTATTGGATTTCTAGAATGTACTATGGAAAATAAGGGCTCATGGTGCGGAGAGTAACATTTTGGCATGGATAACTAACAGGAAGCAGAAAATTGGTATAAATAATCATTTTTTTGTTGACAAAATTTACATGTAGCGTGTCGCAGGGGTCAGTGTGAGACCTCAACTATTTTACAATTTATATAAATGGCTTGCATGACGGGATTGAATGTATGGTTGTCAAATTTACTGGTGACACGAAGATAGATAGGAAAGTAAGATGTGAACAGGATAAAGGTTAGAAAGGAATATAAGTAGGCAAAAAATCTGGCAAATGGAGTATAATGTGGGAATATGTGAAATCCATCTTGGAAGGATTTATAAGAAAAAGATGCAGAGGGATCTAGGTGTCCCTATAATATTAATCACAAGGCACTAGTATGCTGGTACAGTAAATAATTAGGAATGCTCTTAGAATGTTCTCATTTATCACAAGGGGAATTGAGTATAAAAGTAGAGAGGTTAGGCTTCACTGATGTAAGGAATTTGTGAGACCACGTCTATGTGCATTAATGGTCACCTTATGCAAGGGACAATTTAGTACACTGGAAGAAGTTCAGAGAATCTTTGCTAGACAATCACCTGAAATTAATAAGTTGACATTTACGAAAAGGTCAGGCTTGTCTCCACTGGATTTTAGAAGAATATGAGGCAACTTGATCGAAATATGTACATCCTAATGGGTTTCAAATGAAGGATGTGGAAAGGATGTTTTCTCATGTGAAAGATTCTAAAACTAAGGATCAGTGTTCATAAGTAAGGGCTTACACATTAAATTCTGAGATAAGAATATTTTTTTCTCATGAAGGCTTTGTAAATTATGTGAAATAAGGATAAAAATAAAAATCTGCTGTAGAACCATAGAGGTCTGGAAGCATAATGGATAGAGAACACAGTTAATGTCTTGAGTCTAATTTAATTTTTTTGTCAGAGTGTTCATTTTGTGAGCTGTTTTGAGTTTGAGCTTGATTTATTGTTGTCACATGTACCAAAATACAATGAAAAGTGTTGTTTTGCATGCTATACAGGCAGATTGTAACATACAAAGTGCATCAGGGTAGCAGAACAGAGTGTAGAATACAGGGTTACAGCCAGAAAGAGCTGCAGAGACAGATCAGAATTAACATTTGAGAGGTCCATATTGATGGAATTACACTTATCCTGTCAAGTGGGAAACAATCCATCACATTCCAGATATTTTGACTTGTAGATGATATGCAGACGTTGGAGAATCCAGAGCTGAATTACATACTGTAGCATTAGAAGCCTCTGGCCTGTGCTTATAGCCACCGTATTTATGTGGTTACCCCAGTGAAATTTCTAGTCAACGGTAACTGCTGAATGTTTAGAATAGAGGATTTGCCAATAAGAACACAAAAATAGGAATTCTGCCATTCAACGTTATTTGTGCCATTGCAAATGTTGGTGTTTGCAGTAGTTAATGGGTTGTCTTGTTGAACAAAGAACAAGCCATATTAAATCTGTTTTGGATGGAAATAGTAATGAAAACTAAGCTTTCATACAGATTGCCTGGAGAATTTCCAAATGAGTAAGGAAACATCCTTCTTTGTTGTTGTTTAAGTATATATCTTAACAATTTCTCATTTTCTTCGTGCTTTCTTGGTGGTGACTAGGAAATGTTCTATGTTCTACATATGTGTATATTTGGTCAATGTGGGCCTTGTGTTTTATGTGCTGTTATATAGGAAGTGCACACAGTTAGGTCTGATGCAATTCCAGTTCACCAAAGAACCAAAAGCAATGGAACAGACGTTGCTTGTGGCAAATTTAAATGAATTATAAAATGTTTTCTTATAAGTGGCAGGTACAATTTATGCAACCCATATTCCAACACAGGAACCATTTTTAGCAGAAATATGAAAATGCATCAATCATATGTAGTACATGTCCAAATTTTGAAAGTTTATTTTATTAAACAAATTACAAAAACAGTTTACAACAAACAGTTACATTTACAGCTGCATACAAGAGACAGCAATTTTACAGGGAGAGGAGCAGCAAAGCCAGGCCAAAACCCTACCATTCAAACAGTTTACAGGGACATGAAGACAAACCTCAAATCCCAGTTTCATATATAAAAATATTAAGAGACATCAACAATGACATTTGTACATTAGACTGTTACATACAAAAGTGCAGACAATACAGACCCAGCAAGCCATTTTGAAAGTTTATAATGCTTACCAACAATTAAAGGTATTTACTACATTGAAAGAACATTGAATTGGAAAAGGAAAGCAAAAACAATCTACTTGACCTATGCGCCAAGTTCTTTCAAAAGTCCGTAAGTACTTTTTTTCAGCGATTTTACTGCTGTTGAGTACATGCCAACTTCAAATTGCTTTTTTTAAAAAATGTATTTTGCATGTGTTGTAGGCAAATTAGTAAATCTACATTAAAAATCCCGATGAGCAAGAGCTTTTGTCTATCCCTGCAATGGTGTGCTGTAGCCCCATACAGTTCCACATGTATCCATCTACAAAGAGACTCTGTGAGCCCCAAATGCATTCCAACCTCTAAGGAAAAGCTCACCTCATCCTGAGGTTATCCTTTCCAAGGCCTGTTTGGGAAACTAACAATCGTTACGTGATGTTCAATGGCGTTACCATGCTTGATAACCCCACTGTCAACATCCTGGGAATTAACATTGACCATAAACTGAATTAACCATATTAATACTGTGGCTGCAAGAGAATGTTAAAGGCTAAGAATCCAGCAGCGAGTAACTCACTTCCTGACTCCCCAGATGCTGTCCATTATTGATAAGACATGGTAGCACAGTGGTTAGCACTGATGTCTCACAGCGCCAGAGACCCAGGTTCAATTCCCGCCTCAGGCGACTGTCTGTGTGGAGTTTGCACATTCTCCCCGTGTCTGCGTGGGTTTCTCCCGGGTGCTCTGGTTTCCTCCCACAATCCAAAAATGTGCAGGTTAGGTGAATTGCCCATGCTAAATTGCCCTTAGTGTCAGGTTAAGGGGCAAATGTAGGGGGAATTGGTCTGGGTGGGTTGCGGGTTGCTGTGGACTTGTTGGGCTGAAGGGTCTGTTCCCACACTGTATCTAATCTAATAAAAAAGACACAAGTCAGGAATCTGATGGAATACTCCCCAATGTCTGAATGAGAGTATCTTCAATGAATTCTCAAAAAGCTTGACAACATCGAGGACAGTGTAACCCACTTTCTTGGAACCACATCCACAAGCTCTCCCCACCACTGATGCACAATAGCAGCAGTCTGTACCAGCTACAAGGTACACAGCAGAAACCCACCAAGACTCCTTACACAGCACTTTCCAAACACAGGACTTCTACCTTTTTGGAAAACAGGTCAGTAAATACATGTGAACACTGCAATCGCAAGTTTCCCTTCAAGCCATTCACCATCCTGACTTGGTGAAGTGATGGCCTAGTGGCATTATCTCTGGACTATCAATCCTGAGACACAGGTTGCAAATCCTGCCATGGCAGAAGGTAGAATTTGAATTCTATTCTTAAAAATCTGGAATTAAGAGTTGGATGAAGACTATGAATCCATTGCTGATTGTCAGGGAAAAAAACCCATCTGTTTCACTAATGTCCTTTAGTGAAGGAAACTGCCTGGTCTGGACTACATGTGATTTCAGACCCACTACAAATTTTGTTGACTCTTAACTGCCCTCTGGGCAATTAATGATAGGCGATAAATGCTGACCTAACCAGCAACACTTCATCCTGTGAATGAATAAAAGAAAAAAAATTATATCACACTTTCTTCAGTGTCACCGGAGCAATCTGTAACAGCATTGTGACTGTATCTGCATGAAATGTAACTCAGGAGCTCAAGACAGCAGCTTAGCACCACCTTCACCAGGGGAATTAGGATGGCCACCAATACCAGCCCAGCCAATGAAGCCCTCATCAATAAATAAAGAAAAGAGTCTCAGTGAAATTAGATAGCGAAAATGTGTTACATAAAAACAAGAACATAAGATCTAGGAGCAGGAGTAGGCCATCTGGGCCTTTAAGCCTGCTCTGCCATTCAATAAGATCGTGGCTAATCTTTTCATGGCCTCAGCTCTACTTACCCACCCTCTCAACATAACAATTAATTCCATTACTGTTCAAAAAAATGATCTGTCTTACTTCACTGGGCAGGGAATTCCATAGATTCACAATCCTCATGGTGAAGAAGTTCCTTCTCAATTTAGTCCTAAATCTGCTCCCCCTAATTTTGAGGCTATGCCCGCTCGTCCTAGTTTCATCTGGCTGTGGAAATATGCTGTCTACTTCTTATCTCATCTACTCCCTTCATAATTTTATATGTCTCTATAAGATCTCTCCCCATTCACCTAAATTCTAATGAATATAATCCCAGTCTACTCAGTCTCTCCTCATAAAGGCAACCCCCTCAACTCCAGAATCAACCTAGCAACTCTCCTCTGCACCTCTCCGATGTCAGTTCATCCTTTCTCAAGTAAGGAAACCAAAACTCTAGATGTGGCCTCACTAGCACCCTATACAGCTGCAATATAACCTCCCTGCTTTAAACCCAATCCCTTTAGCAATGAAGGACAAAATTCCATTTGCCTTCCTAATTACCTGTTGCACCTATAGACCCACCTTCAGTGATTCATACATGAGGGCATCCAGGTCCCTCTACACAGCAGCATGCTGTCATTTCTTACCATTCAAGTAATAGTTGTTTTTACTGGTATTCATACCAAAATGGATGAGCTCACATTTATTAACATTGTAACCCATTTACCAGATCTTTGCCTGCTCATTTGAACTATCAATGCCCCTTTGCAAAGTTTGCTTGACCACTCATCTTAGTGTCATCTGCAAACTTTGACACACTACATGTGGCCCCCAACTCCAAATCATCTATATAAATTGTGAACAATTGTGATCCCAACACTGATCCCTGAGGCGCACCACTAGTCACTGATTGCCAACCAGAAAAGCACCCATTTATCTCCACTCATTGCTTCCTGTGAATTAACCAATCCTCTATCCATGCTAATACATTGCCTGTTATGCCTTGCATCTTTATCTTTTGTGCGGCACCTTGTTGAATGTTTTTTTTGGAAATCCAGATGCACCACATCTTCAGGGTCCCCCTTGTCCACCGTGCTCATAAGGTCTTCATAGAATTCCAATCGATTACTTTAAGCATGACCTACGCTTCATGAACCCACATGGTGCCGCTCAACAGGACAATTTCTTTCTGACCAGGGAGAGAGGAATGCAGCCAAAACTAGTATCTTAAAACTTAAACAAACCAATTATGAAGGCATTAAAACAGAGGTTGCCAACATGAACTAGGATAGGTCTGGACTTAGGGATAGATCAGTAAAGGTACAGCGAAAGAACAGTGGCAATTGAGATATTTCAAAATGCTCATTTTCCATTGAGAAAGATTCAAAAGAGTTAAAAGATTGAAAAGAACGGAACACATTCCTTGGCCAACTAATCTTACAAACAGATCCCAGGCAAGTTTTCCCAAGTTATTACAATTCCAGATGGGATACTCCAAATTCCCAACCCAGGTGAGGAGGGATGAATTGGCTTCCCATTCACATTCAAGAAGGTGGTTCTAAGCTGTTTTCTTGAACTCCTATCATCCATGTGCTTGAAAAGGGAGCAGCTGATTTTGAGAGGCAACATTTAAGAGGCCTCTGGATGGGTATATGAATAGGAAGGGTTTGGAGGGATATAGGCTGGGTGCTGGCAGGTGACACTAGATTGGGTTGGGATATCTGATCGGCATGGATGAGTTGGACCAAAGGGTCTGTTTCTATGCTGTACATCTCTATGACTCTATGCTTGGTCTAACAGCTCAGCAGAAAGGCCTTTGTCCTGCAGTTCATTTCAACTGCAGTTTCTCCTATTTCTTGGCTTAAAGAAAAGAGAGAAAGTCTGTTATTTTTATCAGGAATGCAAGGTTGCCTGGAGTGTATTTAACCGTGACACTCAAAGAACACACCTTTGCCCACTAGCACATGCTAGCACCAGGTGAAAGCTGTTTTTGTGCATTCTTCACACGGGAGAAATACAAACATGTACCCAATAAACACCGAAAATGCTGGAAAAATTCAGCAGGTATGGCAGCTTCTGTGGAGATGAAAAACTAGATTAATGCTTTCAGTCTGGTCTGACTGTACTTTTTATGTGTTATGAAGAAGAGTCATACTGGACTTGAAATATTAACTGTTTCTCTCTCCACAGCCTGCTGAGTTTCTCCAGCACTTTCTGTGTTTTTTCACATATCCAGTATCTGCATTTTTTTGCTTTTGTATGTCTCTCACCCAGCCTGCTCTATTTTTCTCCCATCATGTTCTCAGTCTAAGATAAATCTCATAAGATTACAGTTCAGCATGCAATGGATTTCTCCCTTTGAAGTCCTTCTTCGGCTGTCATCAGATGTGACATTCTATTGTCTCCCCCAAGGCTGGGATTAATCCACATGGGACTTCCACACAGTCACTGAAGTATGTTGCTAAGATTACAAATCACACAACACCAGTTTATAGTCCGACAGGTTTATTTGGAGGCACTAGCTTTCGAAGCGCTGCTTCTTCATCAGGTGGTCATCACAACCACCTAATGAAGGAGCGTTGCTCCGAAAACTAGTACCTCCAACTAAACCTGTTCGACTATAACCTGGTGTTGTGTGATTTTTAACTTTATACATCCCAATCCAACATTGGCACCTCCAAATCGTTGCAAAGATTCTCAGTCCGTTTTGCTTGTATGTCCACTCTTTAAAGAAAAATCACATGCTGCAACTAGAATTACAATATGTTTGCAGGTGATCCAGGTTAGACTCCATCCCCATGACACAATCTTGTTTGCTTCTATAGAGTAATATACACTTTGATAGATAATTTATATTAGAATTTGCACAATATAGTGCTAAATAAGTTTTAAAAAATTGACTAGACATACTTGTCAATTGCATTAACTGAAAATTGACATTGTAGCTGACAGTGAAATTCAACATTATTCTCTGAAATGAAACCTGTTTTAAAATGAAATCATGTTATAAGAAAGTGCTTGAAAGAGGGACACATGTATTTACTTCTTATTTCTAGCATCTTCACCTTGCACTTGAGTATAGGAAATACCATACACCCTTCATCAGTCCAACCTGTCCATCTTCACAGATCACTTTAGTTTTGTTTCATCTTTCTGTTGCTTGTGTCCCTTTTAAAGTACTGTGCAGAAACAGTCGCAATGTGTGGGTGGGAACTATTTTGAAGAGCCATACAATGATATTGTGAACAACTGAACAATGGAGCTGATTTTCAATCTGGACAGTCATTTGGCAGAGTGGATTAGCCACCCATCATGGATGCCCACTTGAGTTTTTATTTCTAATGTAATTAAATGGGAGGAATGCAAATAGATTCTTCAATCTTCAAAATATGCCAGTTTATTGCCCAGACAGGAAAGTTGAAAATCACCCCCAAATTTGGAGAGGCAACGAAAGCTGAATATTTTGTGTATTTTATTTGACATGGGGTGATGCTCCTTTAAGCAGTGACGCTTCTGTTTTTTATATTAGAGCTCTCTGAACAAATTTCCATATCAGGTTTCTTCATTACTCTTCACCTTTTTCTCCAATCCCAGCTACTCTCTCCCACCAACATCCCCTCCCCAACCTATCCAACAGATAAATAGTTCAGTTAAAGAGCTAAAAGCTGCTGCATTAGTTACATTAATGTACTGATTCACTTTCCATCTGCCAGGGAAGCATTAACTTTATCTCTTGCTGCAGGAAATCTGCCCAGCACGACAGATACTAACAGACCACAGTAATTATTCACAAACGCTATTATCTTACCAGATGGTCTGTCTGACCTCTGTGTCCTTTCAGGATCACAACTCAAAGTGGGTTGACTTTAATTATTTAATACAAATCACCATTTACCAGCATTGGCCAGCACAACGTTTCTGTTTATTGGCCTAAAAAAGACTGTAAAGAGGTGGCTGTGACAACTGCCACTGCATTTCTCAATTATAACTATTCACTAAATGCTTCAAGAACAAATTACTTTTGAAGCAGTTTGTCCAGCTGCGATTTCCCAAATCACTTGCAAAAAGAATAAATGTTACATGAAAAATTTTTTGCATATGTATTGATTTTATTTTATCCAACTTTGTTTCCCCTCTCCTCGGGAGGCAATCAGAAATAATAGGCTGAGTTTTTTTTTGAATAGGAAATGGTATTGAAAGAAATGCTGTTCCAAATTACATTGCCCTTTATGGAATGCAAGTAAACATGCTGCTGAATGCTTCATGCTAGTGTGATGCACTATCTTTCAGAAGATGGAACTGACAGACACTACCGTGCTTGTTAGGAGGATGAAGCAGAAACAAAGAATAAGTGCACCACTGGATTTCAGTCCTGTCAAAGCCTGTGCTGCCATTTCAACTTACCAGAGTTACATAAAACAGGGTTCAATTCTGCAATTTCTAATTTACAGGCATGAATGCTGCATTCCATCATTTTCGTGATAATGGTTAGTTGATAAATATTGATCAAGATGGATGATACAAAGATTGGTGGAGTCTGAGGATGATACAGATTGGTGGAGTAGCGAATAGCAAGGAGGATTGTCAGTGGATGCAACAGGATGTAGTTCAGTTGGAGGCATGGGCAGAAAAATGGCAGATGGAGTTTAATCTGGACATATATGAGGTGATATCTTTTAGAAGGTCAAGCACAGGTGGAAATTACACGGTGAATAGCAGAACCCTTAAAAGTATTGATATGCAGAGGGATATAGGAGTGCAGGGCAATTGATTACTGAAGATGGCAGCTCGGTAGGTCAGGTAGTAAAAAATGCCTGTGACATGCTTGCCATAATTGGAAAGGGCATTGAGTATAAGGACAGGCAAGTTATGCTGCAGATTTATTGAACTTTAGTTAGGCCACACTTGGAATATTACATATAGTTTTAGTCACCATATTACCAGAAGGATGTGAATGCTTTGGAGAGGGTGCAGAAAAGCTTTGCCAGGATGTTGCTTGGTATGGGGGATTTTAGCTATGAAGGGAGGTTGGATAGACTTGGGTTTGCTTTCACTAGAACGCAGGAAGTTGAGGGATGACCTGACAGAAGTTGATAAGATTGTGAAGGGCATGGATAGAGTGGATAGTATGAGGCTTTTCCCCAGGGTGAAGGGATCAATTACTAGGGGACAAAGGTTCAAGGTGCCGGGGGAAATTTAAAAGAGATACGCAAGGCATGTTTTTCACAAGAAGGGTGACGAATGCCTGGAATGTGCTGCCAGAAGAGGTGGGGGATGCAGGCAGAATTGCAGCATTCAAGAAACACCCGGATAAACACATGAATAGGAAGGGAATAGAGGGATATGGAACCTATAAGTAAAGATGTTTTAGTATGGAAGACCAAATGTGTCGGCACAGGCTTGGAGGGCTGAAGGGCCTGTTCCTGTGTTGTATGGTTCTTTGTTAAGACATTACGGGAAACAATAATCCTTTTTTAAACTACTACAGGCAACAACCTTCTGTCCGTTAATGGATGGGTTCTCAACAACAGCGGCTAGAATTCACTCAAGCTATGTAAGGAAGCCATGATGTGGAGGTGCTGGTGTTGGACTGGGGTGGACAATGTTAAAAATCACACAGCACCTGGTTGGACTATAACCTGGTGTTGTGTGATTTTAACTATGTAAGGAAGGTTGGCCTTGAAATGGACGTGGAGCTGGTGTGCTAATTGCACTCCAATAGGCCAGACATGAGAATAATGTTTACATTTTGCAGCGTTCTGAAGACAAAATGGATGATGGCAAAGCAAAATCTCTTTGGAAGAGAATTCAAGAGAATAGGGGCATAATTATTGAAAGCTCAATTGTTTACGCAACCAAAATTTAAGGCTCGGTAGTACCAGTTAATCAGTAAAATCCTGAAGTCTTCTCAGAGACTGTGATTTTCCTCTTTGAAATTAAAATGGTGGTGAGAATGTTTCATGAACCCAGGATGAGTTACAACATGCTGACATGCACCTCTCACCTCTTTATTAATGTAAGTAAGATTTTGAATGCCTTACTTGGTAAATTGCATGGTGACTAAATGGGAGTTCTCACCATGTCAGCATCTCCAGTTTCCAAGGTTTGTCATCATATTTAAAGCTGAGTTGGACTCTTCTTCTTATGCTACAAGCTATGAACTAGTCCACCTCACTGCTTGACTCACAAAGAATGACGCAGAGGAAAATAAGCTGGCTGCCCACTATACAGAGAAAGGCATTGAGGCATTAATGGATAGGGTAATGGAGAAAAGACTCGTGGCAACAAGAGTCTAGATTAGAGTGGTGCTGGAAAAGCACAGCAGGTCAGGCAGCATCTGAGGAGCAGGAAAATCGACATTTTGGGCAAAAGCCCTTCGTCAGGAATGGAGCCCACAAGCCTGATGAAGGGCTTTTGCCTGAAACGTCGATTTTCCTGCTCCTCGGATGCTGCCTGACCTGCTGTGCTTTTCCAGCACCACTCTAATCTAGACTCTGGTTTCCAGCATCTGCAGTACTCACTTTTGCCTCACGGCAACAAGAGACCACCCTACCAGAGTCAGCTAGCACCGTCAGAAATGGCAGCATGGCTGACTGTCTCCATGTGTAAAAGGATGCCCACCAAGTGCTACCCACAGGCTCTGCAAGGGTAAGTGGCACCATTTCTCTCTGCCATCTCACGCTCATATATCTTATTCATTCTAACTCAGCCGCTGCACACAAATCTCACTCAGACAACAGACTACAACTCCCAGCGGTTCATGCATCATGTCCACTCAAGTGCTCACCCTCGACAACATGTAACCCTTCCTGTACTCTATGCTTCCTAATCACTGGAGACACCTCACCACTCACCTCTCCTACTTACTCATTGTTAACTGCACTGGCACCCACTTCCATCATACACAATCCTTCTGTTTCTCTCATTAAAGAAGAGACTGACCCACAACCAGGCTGACAGGGCTAAAACACACAGGAGTTGGCAGACAGAAGGCTCCTTATCCTCTGTGAGGAGGAGAAAATGGAGGTAGCCAGGGAAGACATGTGCTAATGCAGTGACAGCAACAGGCAATCAACCGAGTAAGCTCCATTGCACTATGCTCCTCTCCCATTACCACCAATGCCAACTTGTTTATTCTACACAAGCTTTTATACGTCTTCTCCAACCTTTGTCCTCTCTTCACATACACAGAAAAATGTGGTGCGCTGGGAAGATCAACAAGGAAGACACCCAGTCTGACTACATAACAGCTTCACCTCTGAGGAGGAAGCCAGTGAACACTCAGCGGATACCTTGACAAAATAATTACCTTGGCCTTATGACTTTTGTTTTGGTTGAGTCTGCTGAGATGGTTTACAAATTGCCTTAAAATGCTTGAACATTCTCTGCAGCCTTTAATCTGCGAGAGGCAGTTTTATCCATGTTATGCACCTTCTCTATGTAGCCTGCACTATGTAGGACTTCCTACCTATGTACCCTCCACCTGCATAGAGACAAGCACCTTGGTGGTTCCTCTACTAGGTTAGTCTTAGGCATCCCCAATCTGGTCAGCACATCACATCAGGGGAGGAAGGCACACCTGAGGACTCTAACACTCAGGGGATGACCACAAACCAGGTATTGCTTAGGCCAGGCAGAAGACGTGCCTCTGTACTCCACTGTAAGTCACATGTGCAAGCTGCAGCGATGGACGCAAGAACATCAATTAAGTGATGAGGCATTGAGTAAGACACTGGACCAAAGTGCCAAACTTATCAGAACCATGCTAGCTTTGGTGTGCATGTGCCTGGCTATCTCCATTGACAAACTAGTTGCCACTAGTGGCTACTGGATATGTGTTCGGGCATAGACTCTATCTCTTTGGCCCAATGTGCTCAGTACAATGGTAATGCAATAGAAGTACAAGGTATATTGGCCTCATTTCATATGACCCTTCCTTTCAGTGAGTCAGAGTGGTAACTGCTGACACTCACAAGATGTTGGAGTGAGACCCAAGCACTGCAGATGCTACTTTGCAAGACACTCCAGAGGTGTCCTGTCCCTCCGCCTTTCCCTGCTCCCACCCATTGCCCTCGGTCACAAATCCTGCTTGGGTGTTACATCACTATAAGTGATAAGCCATCACTTTTGCAAAAATTGTTACAATGTGACAAATCCTGTTGTGGTATTACTCTTGTTGTAAATCCTAGTTAAATCACACAAATCTCAGAGATAAAGAACTTCTTCCCATATCCCAAAGACATAAGAATAGACCACATTGTTGAGCATTGTTCAGCTCTCACAAGCAACCTCTTACATGAGGAATCTTTGAACCTTAACTTTAATGTGCAATGCCTAGGCTGCATTCAACAATGTGAAGGTCGCTTAGGCTAAAACCTAGGGATTGTTCTGCACACATGTTCTACAATACTTCAACCTACATTATTGGTGACAGTGTTGAATTAGTAATGATTCTAAATATTGCAGTGCAGTATCATTCTATCTATGATCAATTTAAGGGGGTACAATGACATTCAAGGTTGGGAGATGTTCAATGTCCACTGTTCTTCCTAGTGCAGCCTACATGGAGAAGATGCATAACATGGATAAAATCGCCTCTCGCAGATTAAAGGCTGCAGAGAATGTTCAAGGCAATTTTTAAATTGTCTCCGCACACTCAACCAAAAAAAAGACACAAGGCCAAGGACAAACTTCTTCAATGTGTACAAGTACATTTTCTGGATCAGCAATGAAAAAGAAAATATTGGCATTACCTAATAGGTCAGACAGTATCTGGGGAGATGGAATCAAAAGTTAACATTTCATAGACCTTTGATCAGATCTTTGAAATTTAGAAGCATGAAATAGGTTTTGAGCAAGTTAAATTGAGCAAGGTTGGAAAAGAAAACAAAAGACAAGTCTGTGATCAGATGGAAAGAGACAAAATGTGTCCAAAGAAGGTGTGAATGGTATATCCTGAACAGTTTCCATCCAAACACAGGGAAAAGGAAATAAGAAAGGTGAAAAAAATGAAACAGGGAAGGAAACTTAAAACAAAGTAATGGTATGACTGTTGAACTCAATGTTGAGTCCAGTAGGTTGTAATAAATGGAGTCAAAAATGTGGTGCTATTCTTGATGTTTCTGCATCACTCCCTTTAGGCGAACAGGCTTGACATTGCCAGATTCACATCTCCACTTCTTTGAACATTGGGTTTAATATTTGCATAGGAGAGTTCTACTGGGCTGAATTGGAATTCTACTTGTTAGAGTAGGGAAATTTAAGAGGAAATTTGAGGATGCATTCAGATCCTGGAACACTGTTTGCTCTGGTGAAGAGTTTCAATGCCAAGGAACATACTTTAAGAATAACAAGTAAGGAGTAAGATGGACATTCAGAGCTAACGTTTTTCCAAGAATGTTTTTCTTTTAGGCCAAGAGGAATGGAAGTATCTATAAATTTTTTCAAAGATACCCTAAAGGCCCCTTGGCAGCGGATGAAGAGAAATTGAAAATGTTGCAATGAATGAGATAACTTCAAAGGTGTAACAGGCACTGGCTCCGCTCCAACACCGGTTGGGATGAGTGATATCTACAAAATAGGTCATGTTTTAAACCATTGGCTACAAGATTCAATTTTCTAGCAAACATTTTGACACAATCTGGATGCAGCTTCTTGTTCAAATGATGCTGTTGCAGATATACCAGATTCCCAGCCATCTCAAAGGCCAATTTGGATCAGTCAGCAGGGCCAGACATGGTTGGTGCACCAGACGTGCACAGAGTAGGCAGAAAGATGCCAATTAGTTATTTTTATCCCAACACGCAATGAGTTATTTATAGCAGAAAAGGAGGCCATTTTATCCATCATGTCCAAGCTGATCTCCTTGACTGCAATCCGGTCAGTCTCCCTCCCCATCCATTACCCTGAAAGTTTATTTCCTTCATGTGCCCATTCAATTTCTTTCAAAATCATTGAATGTTTCCACATCTAGCACCCTCCTGAGCAGCGAGTTCCATCGCCAGAACATAACAACACGACGGTTGGAGGAAGATCGCCTCATCTTCTGCCTGGGAACCCTCCAACCACAAGGGATGAACTCAGATTTCTCCAGTTTCCTCAGTTACAGCTCTGATCTCCAGCATCTGCAGACCTCACTTTTTACTCGAAGATTTTAACCTACTGCGAATCCTCTTGCAAGGATGCCTTCCTTGAAGAAGCTCTCTTCCACCCTCTACAAGGATTTCAGTGAGTCTCTCTCTCACTGAACCCCCCAGGTCATCTCCTCTGCACAGAAGCTCTTCAGCCACGTTCTCAAACAGACTCGTTACCACAGCCACATCTCCTTCCTCAGCACCTGCCCACAGAACCGACTGATCCCACACGGACTCCGGCTCAGATTTCTCCAGTTTCCTCATTTCCCCTCCCCCCACCTTGTCTCAGTCGATTCCCTCGAACTCAGCACCGTCCTCCTAACCTGCAATCCTCTTCCTGACCTCTCCACCCCCACCCTACTCCGGCCTATCACCCTCACCTTGACCTCCTTCCACCTATCACATCTCCATCACCCCTCCCCCAAGTTCCTCCTCTCTACCTTTTATCTTAGCCTGCCTGGCACCCTCTCCTCACTCCTGATGAAGGGCTCTGGCCCGAAACGTCGAATTTCCTGTTCCTTGGATGCTGCCTAACCTGCTGTGCTTTAACCAGCAACACATTTTCAGCTGCTAAAAATAGATCTTTGTCACAGTCCCCATGTACCTCCTGCCTAAACTCTTTCATCTGTGTCTCCAAGCTCATGCACTTTCAGTTATTGGGAAGAGTTATTCTTTGTCTACCTTCTCTTGTAATCTTGTACACCTTTATCATATCTTTGCTTAATCTCCTTGGAAGTTGTTCTGTACCCTCGCAAGGATCCTCACATCTTTCCTAAAGTGCGGTGACCAGAATTTAATGCAATATTCCAGTCAGTACCTAACTAGAGCTTTGCATAAGTTTAGCATAACTCCTTTTTTTTGTGCTTAAAGCCCTTTATTTGAGTTCAAGATCCCACAACCACCTTAATAGCCTAGATTAATGATGTATCCAACAGCAGAATCTTTCCCTGCTTCCCAACAAACCTGCATGGCCCATTGAAAGGGATCATCACTCACTCACAAGTTAGATGCTGATTGATTTCAACTGTAGAGTTAACATGGAGAAAGTGAGGACTGCAGATGCTGGAGACCAGAGTTGAAAAATGTGGTGCTGGAAAAACATAGCAGGCCAGGCAGCTGTTATTTTTTTTAGAGGGAGGAGGAGAGCTTCTTCAAGGTAGGCATCATTGCAAGAGGGTTCGCAGTAAGTTAAGATCAACTAGGAGGAAGTGAGGATTGCAGATGCTGGAGACCAGAGTTGAAAAATGTGGTGCTGGAAAAACACAGCCTGGCCTGCTGTGTTTTTCCAGCACCACATTTTTCAACTATGGAGTTAACATGCAAACATACAAACTGAGATTGACTGACCCCTTGAACCTGCTCCCCCATTTAAGAAGATCATGGCTATATTTTAAATTCCACATTCCAATTGCCCTGACTAACAAGAATCCATCTGCCTCTGCCTTAAAGATATTCAGTGAGCCCACCTCCACTGCCTTCTGATACAAAGAGTTCCAAAGTTGCACAAATCTCAGAGAGAAACAAAACATCTCTTTGTCTCTGTCCCAAAAGGGTGACCACAGCTTTTAAAAAAAGTGCCTGTTCATTCTGGACTGACTCGCAGGAGGAAACCTCTTTTTGTTGTCAAACTTTCAATACCATTCAAGATCTTCTACACTTAGAATAAATCATCCATCACTTTTCCAAACTCCAGTGTAAACAAAACCAGCCTGTCCAACCTAGCCTCATAATACGGCCTGCTCATTTCAAGCATCAATCTAGTAAACCTCTAATAGAGCATATTCAATGGATTTACATCCTTTCTTAATTACAGAGAAAAAACTGCACACAGTAGACATAATGCTGTATAAACAATGCCCTACATAACTGAATAATAACATGCTTAAGTTTGATTTGGAGATGCTGGTGTTGGTCTGGGGTTTACAAAGTTAAAAATCAGAAACACCAGGGTGTAGTCCAACAGGTTTAATTGGAAGCACTAGCTTTTGGAGTGCTGCTCCTTCATCAGGTGATTAATGAAGGGGCATCAGGTAGATAAAGGAGCAGTACTCCGAAAGTTAATGCTTCTAATTAAACCGTTTGGACTATAACCTGGTGCTGTGTGATTTTTAACTTTATCTTTAAGTTTATATTCATGTCCTATCATTAACAAAGCTAGCACCATATAAGCCTTTTGATTATACATTGTACCACCTATAAACATTTCATGAGTAATGTACTGGAATACCTCAATCCCTCTTGGTGTTCTGCAGTTCTCCTTTTAAGTAATGCCCTTTTTTTCTCATTCTTCCTGTCAAAATGAACATTGTCACATTTTCCCACATCTGCCAAATGTTTGCATACTGACTTGACCTATCTACCAACTTAGCTACTCTGTCTTCACATCCTTCATCTAAGTCTTTGATATAATTTGTAAAAGGTGGATACAGCACAGAGGGGTCTACTCAACACATCCTCTCCATCTGACAAAGACTGATTTATTCATATTCTTTCTTTAGTGCCAGCTAGCCAATCTTCTATTCATATTAGTAAGTCAACCACCTACATAATATGCTTTTATTTTCCTCAGTAACCTTTGATGTGGCACCTCATTGAATGCCTTCTGAAAATCCAAGTACAGTGTATCTACATGCTCTCCTTTATCCACAGTGCATGTTATTCTTTCAAAGAATTCCAATCAATCAGTTAGACATGATTTCCTTCTGATGAAACCATGATGAGCTTTCTCAATGCCTTTAGTTTTCTAGCAGCATAGTTGCACTCACTTTAATGATTGATTCTAGCACATTCCCACCAATAGATGTCAAGCTAACTAATGATTTGAGGGCTGGGAAAATTCCACATGTCTTTTCTGCTGTATGCCTTGTGCAGCAACTATCTTATGCCATGCCATAAATTCACAGACTATGTCACGCTTGATGTGCCTTTCTTTTAGATCAGATACTCATTCCCAGCTAAAATCCAGTGTCTACCATAGCTAGAATGCACATCTCCTGTAGAATTCATGAACTGGTTTTAGGTTAGATTAAGTGCTCACAAAACAATGTTACTGGTGTGCAGCCACTGAACAGTAGGTTTAGCAATGGGATGCATGATGCTTTCACTTAAATTAGTAGGAAGACAAAGTTTATGCACTTGCCTCCTGTATCAGAAAGAACAAATAATCCTGCATCACAAACTGTGCTCATTTTCCAGGACAATCCAATTGTAAACCTGTTCCTTCAATATCTTAATCAGTTTTACAGATGTAAGATCAGATTAAAATTTCTGTTTATAATTATAGCATCGTGAGAAATTAGTTTCTATAAACTGAAGTATATCTATTAGAATTGCATTATACAAATAACATAGCCTGCAAAGCATGATCCATTGAACTTTAGTTCAAAGTTCTGGATAAGTGATGAAATGTCAGAAACTGATGGCTGATTGTTAATTCAGCCAGCAAATGATCAATGCTAAATCTTGTCTGGAAAATCTCCCTACATATAATAACATGGTTAGGCAAGCTGGACTGCAGACAAAAAAGCAAAAAGATCAAGACAAACTCAGTCAATTATGCTAGTTTTATGAGTGTAAAGCTAACTCAATAAGGTCAGCCATGGAACTATCACATATCATGTGGGCAGACAATGGTGTAACCAAATCTAATTGCATTCATATGGTAAGAAACCAGCACCCTGTGAGGTAGAAAACTAAAACACTTGTGGAAACAGCATACACTGTAAGAATAGTGAAGATAGAAGAAAATCCTCAATTAACAGAAAAAATCAAGAAACACATTGTCAGTCAGCCAAAAACCAGGTGTCCTGAAGTGGGTCAATTCGAAATCGCTGCCTTTATTATTATTCTTTTATACTTGTTTCAATAAACTTGATAAATGTTGTGAAATTTATGATAGCATACTGGGACATGGAATGGTTCCTCTAACTAATCAAGATGAGTAGATCTTTTAGATTGGCTCTCTCAACTCAGTCTTTAAATGGAACTGACTTAGGTATTACAACTGAAGTTATAATTAACCCCAAAACCTTACACAGCTAATGCCATTGCTAAGATAGGAATTCAAGGATGAGATTTATTTAAAAGACAGGAAACACAAAAGCAATACCACTTTAACAGTTTGGGCCAGTTATACTATGGAGGTTTGAGAGTTTGTATGCATATTCTTAGAAGTGATATTGATAACTATGCCCATCAGAAAGTTTGTTATTTGAATATCTTTTAAAATCTCAGTCTCTGAATTATCAGCAGATATCATTTTCAGAAACATGAGGCATTTCAGGAAGCTGCTAATCAGCTCTTTGAATAAAACTAACATGTTAAAACCTGCTATAAATCCCTTGTGACCTTAACAGCTTTATGATTAAACATTAAGTTGAAAAAGTCACTTAATTTAAATACAAAAATAGACACATGATAAAAAAAATCAAGGTATCTATGTTTGAACAACCTTCAAATCAGTTTGCAGATTTGTGTTAAAGGAAGAAATAGAAAAATGCATTGTAATTTGCTACAAAACAAACAAGGAATAGCGGCCAAGGTTAGCCGGTCAGACGGGCAAAAGATGGAAAATGATATGCCACAAAGGCATATGGGGAGGCAATAACCAAGTGGTATTATCACTAGACTATTAGTCCAGAAAGTCAGCTATTGTTCTGGGGAACCAAGTTTAAATGCTGTCATGATAGATGACGGAATTTGAATTAAATAAAGATAAATCTGGAACTGATGATTATGTTGGTTGTCAAAAAAACCTTAGCTCAGTAATGTATTTCAGAGAAAGAAACCTGCCATCCTCACCTGGTCTGGCCGACATACAACTCCACATCCACAGCAGTTAACTCACAGCAGTTGCCCTCTGGGCAGTTAGGACTGGACAATGAATGCTGGCCTAGCAATGCTCATATCGAATGAATAAAAAAAATGCTGGGTGCATTCTCACTCCCAACTGCCTTAAATGAGTTGGGCTTGTGATGAAATCCATTTCCTGTTGTATCTAATTGTATGCAGAACCCAGCAATCTGAACTGTAGCATTCAGAGCACTCTCAGTTCCAAGAGTTTCCAGTTGGCTATATTCAATTCGGTCTAGCAGTAAGGGTGGGGTTAATTGTAAAGCTTTCATTTGGAGGAGTCAAGATAGTTTGTGGGTAACTGAAGGGAAATTCAAAGGATACAGTCAGTGTGAAAGTCAATGAATATGTGAGGAACTGAGAAAGATTCCTTAATGCGACCTGTAGCTGTAAAACTGGGAAGGCAACAAAACTACGCAGTTTGTGTGGGAAAATCAGTGAAAAGTCAAGAACAGTTAAAACTCAGTAGAATGTCCCAGACAAACTTTTAGGAATTATTAGGTAACTATGCTTTGGAGTCAGAGCTGAGGCAAAGACCTAACAGGTATGGGAGTTATAGAATCATTGATTCATAGAGATGTACGGTATGGAAACAGACCTTCGGTCCAACTCGTCCATGCCAACCAGATATCCTAACCTAATCTCGTCCCATTTGCCAGCACTTAGCAAATATCCCTCCAAATCCTTCCTATTCATATACACATCCAGATGCCTTTTACATGTTGTAATTGTACCAGCCTCCACCACTTCCTCGAGCAGCTCATTCCATACACGTAGCAACCTCTGCCTGAAAAAGTTGCCCCATAGGTCCCTTTTATATCTTTCCCTTATAACCCTAAATCAGTGTTTCTAGTTCTGGATTCCCCTACCCCAGGGAAAAGCCTTTGTCTATTTATCCTATCCATGTCCCTCATGGCTTTACAAATCTCTATAAGGTCACCCCTCAGCCTCCGACGCTTCAGGGAAAACAGCCCCAGCCTATTCTCATTGTAGCTGAAATCCTCCAACCCTGCAATATCCTTGTAAATCTTTTCTGAAGCCTTTCAAGTTTCACAACATCCTTCCAATAGGAAGACCAGAATTTCACACAATATTCCTACAGTGGCCTAACCAATGTCCTGTACAGCCGCAACATGACCTCCCAACTCCTGCACTCAATACTCTGACCAATAAAAGAAAGCATGCTTTCTTCACTATCCTATCCACCTGTGACTCCACTTTCAAGGAGCTATGAACCTGCACTCCAAGGTCACTTTGTTCAACAACGCTCCCCAGGACCTCACCATTAAGTGTATAAGTCCTGCTAAGATTTGCTTTCCCAAAACACAGCACCTCGCATTTATCTAAATTAAACACCAGCTGCCACTCCTCAGCCCATTGGCCAATATGATCAAGGTCCCATTGTAATCTGGGGTAACCTTCGCTGTCTACTCGACTCCAATTTTGGTGTCATCTGTAAACTTATTAACAATACCTCTTTTGCTCACATCCAAATCACTTCTAGAAATGATGAAAAATGGTAGACCCACAGCACCGATCCTTGTGGCACTCCACTAGTCACAGGTCTCCTGTCTGAAAAAACCTCCACCACCACCCTCTGTCTTCTACCTTTGAGCCAGCTTTGGATAATTCTCCTTGTATTCCATGAGTTCTAATCTTGCTAACCAGTCTCCCATGGGGAACCTTGTTGAACACCTTACTGAAGACCACATAGATCATGTCTACCGCTCTGCCCTCATCAATCCTCTCTGTTACTTCTTCAGAAAACTCAATTACGTTCATGAGACATGATTTCCCACGCACAAAGCCATGTTGACTATCCCTCATCAGTTCTTGCCCTTCCAAATACGTATAAATCCTATCCCTCAGGATTCCCTCCAACAATTTTCCCACACCGACATCAGGCTAACTGGTGCATAGTTTAATGGAAATTGATTATCCAGTACATCACACTCATTTGGGGGAGGAATTGCTCAGAAACAATTGGGATCTGTCTTGCTACCGGATATGTGTTATTGCGGGATATTTCCCATATTTACCATAAGATAATTTTGGTTGTTAAAATATAAGCGTACATATATTGTAGATTATATCAGAGCACTGATGTTGTACAGTATAGTTATTGTGCAAAACTGTGGAATCTTGTGACTTTAGTCTCTTAAAGAAATCTCCTGAATTTCACAACTTAGTCTGTATTTTAAAAAAATACTGATCCCTAGTCAACTTGTAACATGAACATGATGATCTGGTCTAGGGTTGTAACAGGTTCGAGAATCAGAAGGACAATAAAGAGAAAAATAGTAACACTAAATGGAAGGTTTAGTCATCTCTGGGATGATTGCGACAAATTACAAGACAATAATAAACTATCAGGATGAGTGATTAATTAATAAATGAATTTATATATATGTTCTGAAGAAGGGTCACTGGACCCAAACATCTGCTGTCTCTCCACAGGTGCTGCCCGACATTTTTTCTATACAAATATAAGTGAGTGTTTAATCAGAAGAGTAAGGAGATAACTTAGACCTTGGAAAATATGGGACTAAATTATGTTGACGAGCAAAGGAAGCTCAGATTACAGATGCAAAAAATTACCAAAATAGCAACAAGACTTAATAAAAAGATAAAAAGCAGAAAAAGTACTGGAGTTCAATATGAGTGGGATAAATTGAAAAGCAGGGAAATTATGTAAAACTCACATGGAAACCTGATCACACCATGTCCTGTACCATTCCAGATCCCGCCCCCATAGTTTGAAATGTGCACAGAGATACTGGAGAATGTACAAAAATGACTCACAAAGATGATACTAAAACAGACAGGATTGTGTCTATCATAAAACACTGAAATATTATATGTAGGTTCCTTCAAGCCCAAAGAGGTCCAGGTGGATTAGGGTACAATCGTTACAGTCCTATTAGAAACGTCTTGTTGAGTGAACAATATTAGGCTTTTTGCAATATTGCAACTATTTGCAGGTTACTTGAGTATGACCTATGTTACTAGAAAGAATGTTTGGAGTACATTAGCCCAAGGTCAGTTTCTATGAGTTCCTTCTTTTTCGAACATAGGTCCTGTAACATCATCATTATGGGTGATGCTTACTGTATTTAATCAGGTATTAAGTATTAAGTATTACAGATGATTTCAGAGCCAGATACACAGTCTCTCTATGTCATTTGTCCCTCAAAATGGTTATATCTTATTATATTGTTATGCAGTTGTTTATATGATTACATTTGCCACTACTTTATCTTCCCCAAGTCTTGACTTTACAAAATGAGACTCCATGAGTTTTACTAGAGATACCACTAACCTCCTTGAATACCTTCCTTTTGGAGATAGAAGGGCAGTAGTTTGTTAGGTCAAAGATAATTGACTTGGGTTGCCTTCCTACAGAAGTCTGGGGTCTCCTCTTAAATGGAAGAATATTTAACCTCTTATATTTCTTTTGCAAATGGCTTTATTATTTATCATTGTTGGTGTGGTGCTTGTTACAGCAAGTGACTATTTTTCTTCGCTATATCTTGGGTCCTTACACAATTTATTGGGGTTTTCCATGGAGTGGTACGCACCAATCTTTTGTCTCATTCATTGTCAAGCCTCACTGGTCTGTTGAGCTGGAAATCAAACCTTGCTATTCTCAGAATTGTTACAGTTCAAAGATTTGAAAATGTACACAGAGTTCCCCAAATGTACCTGTCTTTTAGACTCAGGTTGACAGAAAATACAGACCAGGTTTCTATATTTAACAACAATTGCAATTTATTACAAGTCATTACACTTTAGTTACAAGGAAACAATTATGAACTATTGGCATGTAACTACTAATTAAAAATCTAATGCATTTAGAAACACAGCATATACACATACATACACACACAGACATACAACCACTATAGATAGAGGAAGGATTGGGATGGCAGTTCAGTGCTTCCTGAAATGACTCATGATTCTTGTGTTGTCTCTTGGTCATTCCTCTCTTGATGCTTTCTTTATTTTGCAAGAAGTAGAGGGAGATTTGTTTAGCAATTAAAATTTACATCAACTGCTGAATTAAATATGAATTTATTTCTTCAGGTTTAAAGTGGATTTCACTGCATAGAAAAGGGAAAGCTTCTGAGCTGATGGAGAATTAAGGGCTTCTCTGTCTCTTGTTCACAGCCCCAGGCTGTCAGCTACCTGAGAACCAAGCAGAAGGCTTTTGTCAAAAATGTCTGGATAGCACAAATGAATCAGCCAATTTTAACAATCAAACCTTTGACTGTACACAACTCATTAGTTCCAGTTTGGCTGCAACCATGCTTTTACCACTGCTTGAACATGTAACTGTGTAAACTGTGCTTACAATGAGTGTCAGGTTAATTGCTTTAAAAATATGTAGCATCCTTCAGCCATCCTTGGGCTTTAAACCAGTTGGTTTATCATTACATCCACAATTAAAAATACAGAAAAAGTAGAAGAGTTGGTCTTAACAACCACACATAGATTTGTATTGAAGTAGGTAAAATACTTATCCCAATTTCTTTAATATTTTAGATGGTCTCTGTCCCTCTCAGTGATTGAATTCTTATTGAAATCACTTTGCTCACCCTGTTAATCTGAAGATAATTTGAGGTTGTAATCTTTATTGCTGTTTCAGATTACCATTGAAAGTGGTAAGATCAGATATTTTGGTTGAACCTGTCCCAGATTAATAAGGCTGGCACCTGATATTAGACTTGAATTTGTCATTACCACTTGTACACTGGGCTATGATTTGACTCAGATCAGTAGTTGGTTCTCCGTTAGCAGTGTTTTGTCAACCAGGACTCTCTGTATGATCATGTTAAATTACATGCTCCCATGACTGATTTGGAGTTTGTGCGCTGCCTATTGATATAAATGCTTACATGCCAAAATATTTGGTCTGGGACATTGATTTTACCAAGGAAAATTTTGGATTTCTCTTTTACTGGAGATTGTCCTACCTCATTTTTTTTTGCATGATCAATTTTTTTAGTCATTTGCTTATCGGTGGTTGGGTCCTGCTTCAGCATATTTTCTGAAAGTAATCTGATTTCTTACAGTAAAGGTATGCAGTTTTAAAAGTTTGACATTATTTGTACCTTTGAGGTTTCTTTGCTCCACTGAGTTAGCAAAGTTTCTGTCCTGCCTGCTGCATTGGCTTACTTAGTATGTCATTTATGTCTTTGCACAAAAAGAAATGAATAGATTCTGCAGATATCCTATGCCAAGATTTATCTTCTCTTTTAAGATGAATCTTGTTTCCTTCTGGAACTCTGCTTCACTTAACATCTGAATGGTTTTCTCTAAAGTCATGTATTTGTTAATAAATCTGAAAAAGGATCATGAGTAATGCCTACAACAATCTGGATTCTTATGAATCGTGAATTTAGGTTACCATAGTTGAATCTCTCCAGTAGCCTATAAAGATCAGTGATTAAATCATCTAAGGTTTCACTTTGATGCTGTACTTTTCTATTGAATCTTGCCCTTGAAGAATTTCATAGGTTCTAAAGTCTAAAGGCTTTCAAAATTTCATTTACCCTGGTTATATACAGAAGTATATTTGTTTTTCAGTTTCTGTCTAACAAGGCAACTGAGAAACAATTCTATACCTCAAGAATTGTATTCTTCAAGATGTCTAATTTTGTGATCTATTTGGCCAATTTTTGAAATGAAATGCTTCTGGCAATATTATTTCTTGTACCAAAGCTCCCTACTGTAATTAAGTATTTTAACTTACATAAATATTTTTATTCAACAGTAATAGTCATTTTCCCACACTTCGCTGCTGTACTCGAGGATTTTCCCATGATTTGCGGTTATAGTGGAGGTTAAGCAGCCAAAATGGAGGGCTTTCCCATTCTTCAGGGCCTTGCTACATTCTCCTTTCCCAAAAGAATATTGGTGTTAGAATTGCAAACATCTTTAAATTGTACAAACCACTTACCTGCTTTAAATAGCTGGGTCAACAATTTTTCAAACTTTCCACTCCTAGAAAATATAAGCTTTTTACACGACCCTCTTAGTTATATTCTATCAAATTTATTTTGTGATATCGGTGCGCTATCATGGTGGCACCTAATCAGAACTATAACTTTCTCAAAAATTCCAGCCCTTACCCTGAATTAATGCACTGCTTGTGTTTTCTCTTTCTGTACAAGGAATTTCTGGTTTTGACTCATGCACTCCTCGATGCCTGAGCACCCACCAGCTAAATTCTGACTTAAGATTGCATCCATAGACCATTACCTTGAGGTGTAACTTCTTCCTTCGTTTTGGAGCAGCGGATGTTTTATGTTTCCGTGGATCTTCTGACAGATGTGAACTTCATTGTGTTGTCCTCTGAATATTCCTCTGAGTTGAGTGCATGGGGTTAGCTGACATCAGCAATGTCTGTTTCTCCAGAGGTTTTTTTAGGCCAGCACCTTGTGTTGTCCCTGTTTTTTCTTGAAAGCTCAAATTTTAATTTATTTTATTTAGCACCATTTTAAATTAATGTAGGCTACTGCTATTCTGTGTGTGTAATTTGTTTCAAGTGTGAATATGAACCTGACTACCTAATAGGCTTGCTTGAGTCTCTCCCCATGACTACTGGCATATGGGGCAGACAAAACACTCGCACATACATTTTCTATTGCTAGTTTTACCTGGCACAGGTTGCCAGTTGTAAAGCTTGAAGAGTATTGCTGACCGAGAGGTTCACCCACTCTGCCATGGAATTTTATGGGTGGGTAATTGACCAGCTCGGTCATATTATAATTACATCTTCTATGACCATGAGGTTTCTGAAGTGAGATTTGAACCTTCTGGCTCAGAGGCAAGGACACTGCATAGTGTGCCCTAAGGCCTTGCTTAATTGACAAGTTGGGAGGAGTAGCATAGATGCATTTAAAGGGAAGCTAAGCAAACACATATGGAAGAAAGTAATAGAAGAATATACAGTTAACGTAAAATGAAGGAAGAGGCTTGTGTGGCTCATAAAATCCAGCATAAAACAATTGGGCTGAATGGCCTGTTTCAGACTTTATGAAGCTATTTGCTGCCTTTAGATTCAAACAATTTTGAATTTATGATATTGTATGGTTATAAAATGGGTCAGGTATAATGAAAACCAACAAAGAAATAAGCAGCGAGTGTGTAACATGTAAATGCTTTAAACAATATCTACAGAATTTGTCAAAATATAAAGGAAGGAGGATTTTTATTACACAGTCAGAATATTTTTTTTAAAAATTGCATGTTTAATCTTCAAATACTAGCAATACTAGGGAAATCTATATACTCTGGTCTATAAATGGGAGAGTGTAGGGCTGAAGGTAAGCTCTAAATGTGATTTGTTGAGAATCCTTAATACAGAATTAAGCATTTGTCTGCAGGTAAGTGAAAATCTGTAAAGGGTTACCAATCTAGTTGTCAACTGTAAGAAAATAATTCATGAATTTGATTTTGAGAAGTTGTCCACTGGCTAGTAAAGGGTTCAAATGCAATATTTTAAAGCAAATCAATAAAATTAGGATGAACAGATAAGGATGAACAAGTGTAGCAGGGATTTTATGAAAGCAGAAAAGGAGAAACAATGCACTTATTTTAAAAGATGAAGACATTATAAGTTAATGTGAATTTATTGAATAACCTTTTCACATTTCAACTTAACAACTTATGGAATGTACTGCCATCTAGTGCAATAAATATTGACAGTGTCATGGCATTTAAAATACCATTTGATAAATCTGAGATACAGCAATGAGTAGAATGACATAAGATGTTGGAGGAGAGATGTATTTTTTCTATATGCATTTTTTCTATACCACTTGATTTTGAAATGAATGACATGTTGCAATTCTTGATTCTTGCTTGTACAAAGTTGCAAAAACCTCACTGCAAGTTATTCACCTTTAACACAATTATTTGTCATTATTTATTCTCACTGCAACAAGTGTTGTTTCTAATTAAAGTATTAAAAATGTTTCCCCAGTTGGTATTACATTTAATAACGTCTTGTGGTCATGCCAGCATCAAAATATAACAATTTATATTAATTATGAGTTTCTGTTAGTACTAATCAGATGTAACAATACTCAAATACTAAACACAACACAAAGAATTCTGGTGTGTGAATAAGTAAAAATGTGTTAATGAGAATTACTGTAATTTTATTTAATACAATAACTATTAGGAGCAAAGTACAAGGTATGAACTTAATATGATAAACAAGATCTATCAAGGTATTTTGAATTCAATTTTAATAGTGTTAAAACCCTCATTGCAGTCTAAGTAGATAATCAATTATTATCATGATACATTCAAGAATATAAGAATGTTATTCATGAGTTCATCTTCATATGAAACCTTTCCTCCAGGCTAACCTATTAGAGACTCATTTAAACTAATTATTGCAATGTTCATGGGCTTTAAGTTAGTCACTGTACAATTACTTTGTGGAATGCTATTTAGGCAACTTGCATGCATCTGGAAGCATTACATTTTAAATTGCTGAAGAAAATGACTGTTATTTACAGCAAGGCTACTGGAGCTTGTCGGCCGTTGCATACTCAGAATCTTTTCCGAACACTAGAGTAATGCTGCTGGAAACGTAAGGTTTCATTAAAGTGGAAACATTTTAACTAAAATAACCATAAGGTACAGAAAGACTCATTCCTAGCTGTGGTTGCAAAAACAAGGTTTCACAAACCATCAGAGAGTGACACGAAAACAAGATTAGCACAGGGAATATTTATTTACCTTAAAATTTTAAAGTGATATCAGTAAGAAATGTATAATTTTTTTGGCTCAAACAAGACATCCTTAGTAATTTATTCTGCTTTAAACTAGGTCTCAAAATATACTATCTTTTAGATAATTGTGGTGTGTCCTCAAACAGCCCCATGTCCTGGAACCAGCCCCATGTCCTTGGCACATACTGCAGCAGTGACTGGTTTATTTAATGAGGCCTACACAAGGATGAAAAACGAACACATAGAACCGAGAGTTGTGTGAATTTTTTGGCAATTGAGTCCTTGGCTAAATATTTAGAAATGGCCAGCCACATATCATTTCAAAGATAAAATTAACAAATTCTATGATTATTTTTTGGCTTGCTGGGGGTGGGGGAAGAAAAACACTGTATAATTTTTATAAAATTTGACATTATGACTGGAAACATTTCACCATTTTATGAATAGAATAACATTGAAACATTTCAGGAAAATGGGCCAACAAATCTCTCTAATTTTAGACATTAATCTGAAATTGTAGCAAAGTTTAGGAGAAAATTGTGAGAAAGCACATTTCTATAAGAGAATGTACATTCAATAAAAAAAATTGGTTTCCTGGTTGGTTTCTAATGCAAAGAAATACTTGTTTGAAATATTTGCTCTTGTATCTCTACACCTCTTTGAATTTTAATCAGAAAGAACCCAAAAAAGGGTTCAATTCAATTCAATTGGATTAGTGAGGTAGTATAGCAATGTAAAGTCTGCAGTGTTTGTTTACATTTAAGATGTTAATTGGCCATGTGGGTGTAACCCAGGACCATGGACTTTAGTCTAAAAACAGCCTGTGGCTACAGTCACATTCTTGCTTTTGACTGACAGCTCTAAAGTCAAACATCTTGGGTCAAACTTTAAATGACTTTATCTCTATATATAAAATAAGGAGACTAGACATTATTTGTCTAAAGTTTTGGTTATTTTGGAAGCATCTTTCAATAAGAAATCTGTTCATTTGACAATCTCATTTGCAGTAGAAAGCAAATCGGCTACAATCTTCTTAAGAACACTGTTATGAATAATAAAAGCAGAGTCATTTTCATAATATGAGGACTCCATTGTTACAATTCTTTCAAAAACAAAATATTATATTACACGGGCAGCACGTTCCTATCACGAGTACTCATTTTTGGCATGTCATTGATTCATGTCAGATGATCCATAAGGTGTTACATAATAATAAATGATCACATCCCTGTAATTAATCAAAATAATAATCAATAAATAGATTTTGGATTAGTGGTGCTGAAATCAACATTTGGGGCAAAAGCCCTTCATCAGGAATATAGGATTATATTGTTGTACTTCATGGTTTAGTGTGTTTTATGTAACTTCGATTAAGTTGAGATAAGACACAATATACAGTGGTAGAGTGTAAACCTGGAACTATGCATACAATAAGATATAGGAATACAATGAGGCCACTCAGCCCATCGAATATGGTCTGCCAT
Organism: Hemiscyllium ocellatum; assembly: GCF_020745735.1. NCBI lineage: Eukaryota > Metazoa > Chordata > Chondrichthyes > Orectolobiformes > Hemiscylliidae > Hemiscyllium > Hemiscyllium ocellatum. The sequence continues at coordinate 63,118,445 of NC_083401.1, read as the reverse complement.
TCAATCATGAGCGACATGTTTCTCATCCACATTCTCCAGTCTTCTTGCCTTTGATCCCATTACTATGAACCTATCTACTTCTGTCTTCGATAGACTCAATGACTTGGCCTCCACAGTCTTTTATGGCAATAGTTTTCACAGAGTCACCACCCTCTGGCTGAAGTAATTCCTCCTCATCGCACTTCTGAAAGGTCATCCCTTCACTCTGAGGAAGTACCCTTGAATCCTAGCCTCTCTAACTAATTAATACATCTTCTCTATCTTCACTCTTATCAAGGTCTCTCAATATTTTGTAAGTTTCAGTCAGATCCCTTCCACTCCTTCAACTCATTGAGTACAGATCCAAGTTCTTACCTCTCCTCATATGACAAGCCCTTTATGCCCAGAACCATTCTTGTAAACCTCCTCTGGACCCCCTCCAAGGCCAACACATCCTTCCTTGAATATGTGGCCCAAAACTGCTCATAATATTCCAAGTATAATACACCAGAGCCTTCTATAGCCTCAGCAGTACATCTTGTATTCTAGTCATCTTGAAGTGAATGTGTTCACTGCATTTACCTTGCTAACCACCAGCTAAACCTGCATATTAACCTTCAGAGAATCCTGAACTAGGACTTCCAAGTCTTTTTGTGCTTCAAATTTCTGAAGCCTTTCTCCATTTTGAAAATAGTCTGTGCCTCTATTCCTCCTTCCAAAGTGTATAACCTCACACTTCCTCACAGTGTATTCCATCTGTTGCTTGTTTGCTCAGTCTCCCAGCTTGTCCAAGTCCTTCTGCAGCCTCCCCACTTCTGTCTCTCCACCCATCTTTGTGCCATCTGTAAGCTGAGCAACAATGTCTTCAGTTCCTTCATCCAGATCATTAATGTAGAATGTGAATCCCTACTGAACTCTACTATTCACTGGCTGCCCATCCTGAAAAAGACTCCTTTATCCCTACTCTCTGCCTTCTGCTTGTCAGCCAGTCCTCCATCCATGTATATAAGATACTGGTTGGACCTCAGCTGGAGTGCAGTGTTGTTCTAGGTGCCACACAATACAAGGACCTAAATATATTGGGGTGAGTAAAGAAGAAGTTTATGAGAATGGTTCCATGGATGAGAAACTTCAATTATGAGCAAAGATTAGAGTGTTTGGGACAGTTTTCTTTGGAGAAGAGAAGGCTAATAGGTGATTTGATAGAAGATTTAAAAATTGTGAGGTATCTGGTCAGAGTGGATAGCGGTAACACTATTGGCACTTGTAACTGAATTGAAAAGCAAAGGGAAAACCAAAGTTTTAAAATCTGTTGCAAAAGATGTCAGGAGTACGGTCACTTTTGGGCCTGACTTTGAATGAGGCAATACTACAGTCAAGAGCTGTTCATGTTTAAATAAAGGGTGGCTTGGTGGCAGGATACCCAGTCTCTGTGGAGTTATTTCAGACAGGGGTGGTCACCTAGATTGACAGGTTGAGCCTGCTAGCCACTCTTTGAAGCATTGCCTGTGTCCTCCTTCATCCTCATGTGAATCCCAAGTGCACAATGCAAATTTAAAATAGCTGCCACCATATTCGGAGTGGGTGGATTAAGTGCTTTATCTTTTGTCTGAGGTTGTGAGTTCTACTTGTAAACATAGGAAGTCTCTTTAAGGGGTAATTGGATTAATCTGGCACTTGCACAGGATAGGTTAAAGACATCCAAGATCATATAATCCCGACAGTGTGGGAGCAGGCCATTCAGCCTATTGATTCCATGTAGACCCTCTGAAGAGCATCCTATTCAGACCAACCCCTTTGCCCTATCTCTGTAATCCTGCATTTCCATGGCTAATCCAGCTAGCCTACACATCCTTGGATGTTACAGGCAATTTAGTATGTCCAAGCCACCTAACCTGCACATCATTGGACTGTATTCTCTGTGAACTGCATCTGTATTATCCATGTGAACTGTGTGCAGTGACCATTTATGTTGAGTACAAATCCTGCCCACAAGTTACCTTGACCATGTCACTAGTCTTTACAAATTGATCGTAGTCATCTTTGTGAAGTAGAAGGGATTACAAGGAACCTTCAAAGTAACTGCTGCAGGTCACAATTCACAAGGATGATCCTCCATGGCTGCGCAAGGACACAGAGCTGCTTTCCTCTCACTATTTGTCAATGTGCTACACTCAAAGGCAATGTGAGGTTTGGGAGTGATGGGGTCAACATTTTAGTAATCCTTCCACATTTACAAATTCCTCCTGTATTTGTGTGTCATGTATTGTACTGCATACATTGTAATAAAATCACTGTGTCAAAGATCCATGACAGTCCTTATCAGAGTGCTCCATGAGGCACTCTTTTGAAGACTATTGTTTATGTTTTGTAAAGGAGAAGTTCGGTAGATATATCTTGACTAACCTTGATCGATTGCAACAGAGTAAGACACTCCAGCAGAACTCCTCTGCTTGCCTGTGCCTTTTCCTTTTACTTTCTTTTTTCCCAGATGATAAAATGTAGCGCTGGAAAAAGCACAGCAGGTCAGGCAGCATCAGAGAAGCAGGAGAGTCAACATTTTGGGCAAGAGACTGCGGTTGTCCTTCCCCAACCCTCACCAACATTTTGTATTATTTCAATTCTGTAACAACATTTAAAGTAGCCGTACTTAGGTACCCTGTACCTAAAATGGCGCCGAAAGGCGACATTACAAACTTCTCACTACACTCGTTTAAGTGCACGTGACTGTAAAGGCTGTTCATATCCATATTCAGTTTACAGTAACCCTTTATATCTCAGGCACATTATGCAGTGAGATTCACAAAACGGACAAGAGTCGGGGAAGATCCGACACAACTTTATTGAACATCTTATCAAGGAAATCAATATTTTCCAGTCTCTACTAGTGCACTTTAAATAAACTCTATGAAACTCTGTCAACACTTCATGGGACTCTTCAGCAAACACTCTGTAATCTTGAAGTAACCAGTCTCAAATCTACACTAGCTATTTATTTCTGACAAGCGCCTCCAAGCATTCTCTACACGTACCTAACATTGTAATTGTATTTTTGTCTAAAAAGACTGGTAATACCTGGTCAATAAGGCCAGCACAGATTGTTCCTCAGCCTTTGAGTGTTGGCTAATGTCTTAGGATCTGCGGTCCTTGATTTAGGTCTGGATCTGGTGTTCAGTTCATCTCATGAAGGTGGTCTTCTGGGTCTGGTCAGTCTGATAATGCTCACCATGAGGTACAAGGTGCTTGAGATGCTGTGCAGTTCGGCCATTATCCAAAGGTATTTTAGATTAGATTACTTAGATTACTTACAGTTTGGAAACAGGCCATTCAGCCCAACAAGTCCAAACCGACCCGCCAGAGCGCAACCCACCCAGACCCATTCCCCTACATTTATCCTTCACCTAACATGATGGGAACACTACGGGAAATTTAGCATGGCCAATCCACCTAGCCTGCACATTTTTGGACTGTGGGAGGAAACCGGAGCACCCGAAGAAAACCCATGCAGACACGGGGAGAATGTGCAAACTCCACAGTCAGTCGCCTGAGGCGGGAATTGAACCCGGGTCTCTGGCGCTGTGAGGCAGCAGTGCTAACCACTGTGCCACCGTGCCACCCAGAAGAGACATTGTCAAAGAAGGTGCAAAAATAGAATGAGTTTGGGCTCCAGGTTGTCCCTTTCACCCTTTGCTCTTGTCCCTTCTCGGAAGATTTCGTGGCCTATGCCTAAACTAGGACCAGTCGTTGGCAAGAAGATCCAAAGTGGTGACTACTTTCCATATTTGGAGGTCACAAACCTTCAACTGTAGAGTGCTATCTGTGGCACACTATGCCTCTGGCCTTCTACTGAGCTGAGTGCCACCAAGTCTGTGTAACATTCCTTTAGCGAGGGGGGTTTGGGGTGGTTTATTTACAGAATAATAAAAAATGGGAGGGAGTCACAGACTGGAATCTAATCGAGGGGTTCAGGGTGGTTAATATTGATCCTGGGAAGTAGCAACAACAGTTCTTTCTGAAACAATGTGGACATTAGCAATTGCAGGCCTGCCTGCTTTTAGCGAGCAAGGTGGGGAGGGTGGGGGGGGAGGGGATGTTGTGGTGGTGGTGGTGGTTGATTCCCTGAGGCCTATCTGCAGGAACACTGTTTGTTCCACTCTGCAGTTTGCAAATGGTAGAGTCCGGCTAAGTTTAAACTACTTCGCTTCCACATTTTGAGTTTTTAATCCATGCTCATTAAAAAAACTGCCAACATTTCTGGAACAACCCTGGAGGTCTTGGGTCACCTGGGTGAATGTCTGTGTTAAAACAATCCAAGACTAAGCTCACTGTCTTGGTTGTTCTCTACAGGATGGTTACTTTTTCAACTTTCAACATTCCCTTAAAAGGACCAATGACATCTATCTCAACTCCTTTCGTTCTGAATGATCTAGTTTGAAGAGAAACATCACATTTTAGGGCTGCGGAGCAGCTTTTGTGGTCACGTTGCAAAACAGCAAAATTAGTGCATTCCTTATAGACATATTTATGATGTGGCCACACAGCAACTCAAGCAATTTTCTTCAGCCCATTATCAGTTGCAGTATTCAGTCTGGATGCACTAACGTTATGAAAGAAAAAACATGAACTGCTATTTCTCCGATATTGAATAATAAACCACATTCATGAATTGATATCTTTTAGTGTGCAGACATGTATTCTATTGATCAGAAGATGGGAAGTGAAAGAAAATGAGAAAAGAGGGTGTAAATATAAGTAGGTCTGCTGCTCATGCAAACAGACAGCAATAACATGGACAGAAATAATATGACTGATTTATTTATATTTTTCATAAGCCCATTTCAAATTGCTCGCATCTGTACAGCTGTTTGCTAACCCACAGAATACCTGAAAGCATTTTACAGCCAATTACATATTTTTAAATTAGAAAAGGCTAGGAATACTCAGCAGATCTATTCTTTCTGTAGAGAACAAAAAATGGTGCCTAACCGTCTATATTTCACAGAGTCATAAAGAATCCAAAATCTCTAAAATTGGTGAACGTGACCCCAATCCAAAACTCCCATTTCTAACAGCTCCAATGTTTGCTGGATGTTTCAGTAAACATATCTGCTTAGAGTCATAAAGTCATAGAGATGGTTAGCATGGAAACAGACCCTTCGGTCCAATTCGTCCATGCTGACCAGATAACCTAAACTAATCTAGTCTCATTTTCCAGCATGTAGCCCATATCCCTCTAAACCCTTGCTATTGATATACTCATCCAGATGCATTTTAAATGGTGTAACTGTACCAGCCTCCACCACTTCCTCTGGCATCTCATTCCATACACGCAACACCCTCTGCATTAAAAATTGGCCCCTTAGGTCCTTTTTGAAGTTTCCCCCTCTCACCCTAAACCTATGCCCTCTAGTTCTGGATTCTCCCATCCCAGGGAAAATAGCTTGCCTATAAGGTCACCCCTCAGTCCTCTTAGGCCTGCTGACCTGGAGGCATTGAATCTGGAATTATCCTCGGACTGCCTGTTCCAAATCTGAGAAGGTCATTGAAGCATTTCCATAACTGCACCTCCTCAGTATTCCCCTTGTACTTGCCCACATTAGCCATTTCCAGCATGCACTCTTAGTAAGTCTTGTAAGTTTTCTGATGTTTCTTGCCCAGAACAGAATGGTTTGTCTCTCTGTCAGTGCTTCTAGCAATGCCTCAAAAAATAGAGGAGTGGGGTGAGGGGTGGATGGTGTTAGTGGTGTGGGGTTGGGTGGAGGGGTGGAGGTTGCTGCTATGGGGTGAGCCTTCTCTTTCACTGCTCTTTGCTCCACATTTTCCTCCATCTCATCAGCAATGACCACTGCTTGCACTTTACATTGGACATGGTGTGTCTAATGGGCATCTCGTTCCCAAGTGCACTACCAATCATTGAACAGTGAATACAACACAAGGCCAATCAGCTGATTTACATGATGCATGTGCAAGCTGACATGGTGTGACATGGACATAAAATAGTGACAACACTGGGGTTCTGACCCCAGAATGGGATTCCCACCTTATATCCCTAAGTACTATCGGCTGATATCTGTGGCTACTTTCTCTGTTCTATTCCTCATGGTCATTGTATCCATTTGAACCCCTCTAATTATAACTTTCTTTTCAAATTAAATGCAAAAGCTAATCAACTATTTTTTTTAAAAAGCAACCGTTAACCTTAATATTCCACACAATATTATGATGAAAGTCATAAATACATGGAATACACTTGATGTGCTGGTTAGTCTTTGTCTGTCTATCACTTCCGAACATTCCTATGCTCAAAATATTCTGACTTGAACTCCAGGTCTATCTCAGAGAAGTGGCTTACGTCAAATTCTATGCAGTTTGATGTTACCTCATTTTTATATCGAATTTTACCTCTAAATCATTCAACAATCATGCATGAATCTTATTAATGTTATAATTTCCACAGAATTGATTGCGTGTTCTGTACATCTCAATTGTTTAGAACAAGAATTAATTACAACATTTTTACTTCAACATAACCACTCACTTCTTTTTACAGACAACTTGTTTTTATTTTAAATGCCATTCTCTAGTCCCACTATTGTAGCTCTTTTATCTACATCCTGCATTTCGTTCGTCTGATGAAATTGTTGACACACTGATGGGAAATTACATGCCAAACCTTATCAATAGCTAGCAGCAAAGTTTAGTCAGATGGTGAACCAAAATAATCTTCATAGACGAAAATGAATACTTCACTTTGGCTGAATTTTCACATTCTTTTTGCATAGTGTTTTCTCAAGTGAGATTCATAGTGCCTGATCTGTGGGAGCTGTAGCCACTTTGCTCATGCAATCTTCCAGTCTGTATATCATTAATTATTGTCACTGGCATCCACAGTGCGCTTGTCATGGAATCTTGTGGCAGCAGTGGTCGAAGTGCTCACCACTGCCAGGGATATTTGCAGTCCACATCACTGACATTATATTTAAACCCAGCTCCACATTTCAGGCACTGCTAGCCAGGAACTGCCTGTCATGGTGTGTGGCCCCACCATAATCATTGAGGACATGGCCCCAAGAGACAAATTAGCTCCTCATTTCACAGAGGTAAGGTTCTCATGCATGGAGTGGTGGAGAATAGGGCACAGCTTTATTGAGTTGATCAGCAAAGGAGGCTATGCCACCAGAGCATCTACCTCATTGCTGCCCTCTGCACAGCCTATTCACTCACTGAGGTACATCACTATCTCTCCTGCTCCTTCATCGTCATTAACCTCTCTACCACCAAATTTCAGCATAGTCAATCCCACCCTTTGTACCATTGCAGGAAAAATTGGTCACCCTGTCCCCCTCCTCCTGGTCTGATTCCTCCAAGCACCCTGATTGACAGATGGACAGATTGAACCTGGTTGCCAAAGTAAAAATCATCTGTAATTGGTGCAAGAGCTGCTCACTTCACGCCTTGGACCATGTAACAGCATTCAGTGTTAAAGATGGCCACACTCTATGCTCTCAATGTTGTAGTTGGGCTGGACAGACATTAGCTTGCGCAGCTGATAAAGAAAAATCAACATATATTAACAAATGTGAAAATGTGTTTCTCAGTGCACCCCAGGGTTCCACAGGTGAGGTCCAGTGGATCCCATGGTCTTGAAGGTTTGATCAGGGAGCCCCAAGGCATATTTTCTGTAGAGGGCCCAAACACATTGACTACATGCTGGCCAGAGGCAGGGTCTGCCTCCCACAGGGCTGAGGATGGCAAGTGGGGTAGAGGTGGAAGGTTTGACTACCACTGCACTGTCCTGAGAGGAGATCTCTGAGGGGTGGGCCTAATGTGGGTTTTCCTCTGGTTTGGTGCTGACAGGTGCTGCCCATCTCCTTGTAGGAGACAACATCTGGAGTGAGGTAAAAGTTCCTTACCTCCCTGCAGCCCCCCTCCCACCCCACCCCATTGCTTGTATCAATGGTTAAAGCGATGGAGTGCAGGCTCATGTGTGTATCAAGCAGACTCTGAGACAGAGAGATATTAATGTGCCTGAGGCAGCAGAGTCCCAACTGTACCACAGCAGCTCTGCAACCTTTGTATCAGGTTTCCCAGTGCTCTTGCTGCTCCTGTACAGGTCAATAAAGTCACCAAGTGCCCATACCTTAGGGTCCCCTCCTGTCTGGTGCTCAGAAGGTGCCTGGTCTCTGGTAATCCTCTGAGTGCAAACCAAGTTGTCCATTTCTTCCTGAACCAGCTGTGGAGACATCGCAGTGAAGTGCTTGCCATCAGGTGCGCCCGATTCTAACCTCATGACAATACTCACTGAGGTGTCAGTGTCAGAGCAGCTGGGTGGAGTTGGGGGAGGGTACAGAAAGCAACCCTGCTGGTACTTCCACAGAGATATCTTCCTCAAAGGGTGAGGAGGGGATGTGTTGCAATGAGAGAGCATGGAGATCCCACTGGTATCTGCAGGAAACAAAGAGACCATGTGTCATGGCCAAGGTGTGGCATAATAATAACAATATTACATTGATAGCGATGGTAATGAGACAGCATCACAACTGGAGACATTGTTTCATGCTTAGTTGCTGGGACTTGGATGGGACTGGTTCCAATCCACACCAATGAGAAACAAAATCCTCTTTCTTTCGAGGGCGAGGAACCAAATGCTGGGCACCCATCACCTGTCCTGGCTCTCTCAGCCCTTTTTTAGATTAGATTACTAACTGGAAAAAGTACCCTGCTACCCTGCAAGTCCACACCGACCCGCCGAAGCGCACCCACCCAGACCCATTCCCCTACATTTACCCTTTCACCTAACACTACGGACAATTTAGCACGGGCAATTCACCTAACCTGCACATTTTTGGACTGTGGAAGGAAACCGGAACACCTGGAGAAAACCCACACAGACACAGGGAGAATGTACAAACTCCATACAGACAATCATCTGAGGCAGGAATTGAACCCGGGTCTCTGGCACTGTGAGGCAGCAGTGCTAACCACTGGGCAGTAGGTGGAAAAATGGGTGACACAGTTGTTGTGCTAGCGCAGGTGGGAGTGACGTGGTGCTGTACCTAAACAGAGTGAGTAGGCAACACAGAGGGCATGCAGGGTTAATGCTGCAGGGTAGCAAAGAGTGAGAGAGTATGAGATAGCAGAGAGAAGATAGTGGCAGCCACTCTACACAGCAGAGAGGTTATTGATCTGCTTTCTCTGCTGCCAAACATTTCTCTAGATGGTGGGAACCCACACTGACTTAAAGGGCAACCTGGTAGGGTTTGGTAGCATGACTTCCTCTACCAGTCCTGGAGAAAAAGGCAGCCCTACTCTGTACTGCCCCAACCAGCAGGACCTTACCTTCAAAATGCAGCACCAATTTTGCCTTGTCTGCCATGCCCAGCCGTGCAGGACAGCTACAAAGTGCCAGCAATGGACTTGCAGCACAACAGTCTTTTAAATGTGGTGCTGGCATCAAGAATCCCAGGATGGCCTGGCAGTGGTTAGTACATCAGCCTATAACCTGTTGTGATTGGGTGAATCAGGCTAGCAATCTGACAAATGGGGCACACCGGGACATGACACCTTGATATTGAGCACATTCGGGAAGGTTGCAATGGAAGAAAACTCACTGAACCTCATGGAGATTAGATGATTTCTTGATATGACAGTTTATACAATACTTACAAGAAGCTTTTAATCATCGTTAACTAATGAAAAGGTGTGATTGTTTTGCATGACGTTAAGAATCAAAATAGCTGTTATTTCCTCAGAAGTTGAAAATCTGACAGCAACATCCATTGAAAGACTTCAAAATACCGCAGTCTGGGAAATGCACTTGTTCACGTGAGATGAAGTGCACACAACTGATCTATTTCTGAAATTTGCGACTTTATTTTCTTATTTTGTCTGTGCTACTCTGAAAAGGTTAGATGGACAATTTTCATAACTTCATACGATATAGCAACAGAATAGGTAATTCAGCCCATTGAGTCTGCTCCGCCAATCAATCATGGCTGATATGCTCCTCACCCCTATTTTCCTGCCTTTGCCCCATAACCCTTTAACCCATCGCCAATTAAAAATCTGTCTAACTCCTCCTTAATTTACTCAGTGTCACAGCATCCTCCACACTTTGGGGAAGCAAATTCCACAGATTCACAACCCTTTGGGAGAAGTACTTTCTCCTCAACTCTGTTTTAATTTGCTACCCCTTTTCCTAAAACTATGACCTCTCATCCTAGAATGCCTCACAAGAGGAAGCATCCACTCCACCTCTACTTTATCCATACCTTTTATCATCTTGAACACCTCAGTTTGAACTCCCCTCATTCTTCTAAATTCCAGAGAGTATAGGCCTAAACTGTTTAATCTCTCTTCAGATGACAAACCTCTCATCTCTGGGATCAAGGTAGTGAACATCCTCTGAACTGCCTCCAATGCCTTATTTATTCCTCAAATAAGGGGGCCAAAACTGTGCACAATATTCCAGGCAAGGTCTCACCAATACCTTGTATAGTTGCAACAATACTCCCTTACCTTTACATTCTATTTCTTTAGTTATAAAAGCCAACATTCCATTCACTTTCTTTATTATTGGCTATAGCTGCATGCTAGTTTTCTGTGACTCATGAATAAGGACACCCAGATCCCACTGCATCAGAGCACTCTGAAGTCTCTCTCCATTTAGATAATAGGGCGCCTTCCCATTTTTCCCAAATTGAATGACCTCACACTTATCCACAGTAAACTCCATCTGCCACATTTTGGACCACTCTCCTCACCTATCTACATCCATTTGTAAGGTACTTATTTCCACATTACAATTTACCATCCCACCTATTTTTGTCTCATCCACAAATGATTCCTGATGAAGGGCTTATGCTCGAAACTTCGAATTCTCTATTCCTGAGATGCTGCCTGGCCTGCTGTGCTTTGACCAGCAACACATTTGCAGCTCATCCACAAATTTGGCAAGAGACCCTTTTATTCCTGTATCCAAGTCATTAATGTATCTTTACAGTCTTCGTCTATGATTATATTTGTGCAAGAGTACACATTCCACTAAGATTGTTCAGCCATTTCATGCCGGCACTGGCAGTCTGCCACCTGCTGTGACTTATTTGAGGAAAAGACACAACAGAAACAAGCTAGAACATTAAAAGAAGGGTGTCAGGGTTCCATATTCTTGGTTGCTCAGAAATTCGAGATTTATGTACAAAGACATTGTTTGATGAACAGAGGAACAAATACTATTCTGAGGCATAAATTTAATTGGAATAAATGTGGGCAAAAAGCACTTTTACAGAGAGTAGAATAATTGGGTTTTGGAATTTATTAGTGCAGTGTTGAAGCAAAGAATCTGTTGTCATTTAAGACTGAATTATTGTAGCGATTGAAGGAAAGCACAATAAACAGTGTAGAAGCATGGAATTCATACTAATGTTCACATGATGGATAAATACCTACCAGGGCCTTCTTGGGTTAAATAGCATGTTTCCAAGTTGTAAATACCACATGATTAATACCAAATGTATTGGGGAAATATTTTCTGGTGGCACTGCAAACTTCAATCATCATAGAATCCAGTTTGTAAGTTTGCTCGCTGAGCTGGCAAGTTTGTTTTCAGACATTTTGTCACCATACTAGCTAACATCATTTGTGAACATCCAGTGAAGTGCTGGTGTTCTGTCCTGCTTTCTGTTTATCTGTCTTGGTCAGTTAGGTTGGTTATATCATTTCCAGTTCTTCTTCTTAAAGGTTGATGAATGGGGTCCAAATCAATGTGTTTATTGATGGAGTTCTGGTTTGAATGCCAGGCCTTTAGGTATCCCATGCATCTCTCTGTTTAGCCTGTCTCAGGGTAGATGTGTTGTTTCAGTTGAAGTGGTGTCCTTCTTCCCCTGTGTGAAAGGATACTGGTGATAGCTGGTCATGTCTTTTGGTGGCTAGTTGGTGTTTGCGTATCCTGATGGCTAGTTTTCTGCCTGTCTGTCCGATGTAGTGTTACAGTCCTTGCAGGGTATTTTGTAAATGACATTTGTTTTGCTGGTTGTTGGTACAGGGCCTTGTAGGTTCGTCAGTAGCTGTTTCATGTGTTGGTAGGTTTGTGGGCTACCATGATGCTAAGGGTTTGGAGTAGTCTGATAGTCACCTCTGAGACATCTTTGATGTATGGTAGTGTGGCTAGCGCCTCTGGGCATGTTGTGTCTACTTGTTTGGGTTTGTTGTTTAAGAATCGGCGGATGTGTTTATTGGGTACCTATTCTTCTTGAATACGCTGCATCGGTATTTTTCTTCTGCTGTTCATAGTTCCTGAGTGCTGCAGTATGTTGTGGTCTGTTTAACTAATGTCCTGATACAGCTCCATTTGTGGATGTTGGAATGATTGCTTCTGTAGTTAAGTATCTGGTCTGTGTGTTGCTTTCCTGTGGACATTGATCTGCAGTTCTCCATTAACTGTTTGTTCCACTATGACATCTAGGAAGGGGAGCCTGCTGTTGTTCTCCTCCTCTTTTGTGAAATTTATGCCAATAAGGATCTGGTTGATGATGTTGTAGGTTTCCTCTAATTTATTCTGTTTTGTGATGATAAAGATGTCATCCTTGTAGGAGACCCTAAGTTTGGGTTGGATAATGGTGAGGGCTGTTTGTTCGTGTCTCTGCATTACTGTTTCTGCTAAGAACCCTGATATTGATCCCATGGGTGTTCCAATGATTTATTTGTAGGTCTTGTCATTGATGGTGAAGTGGATGGTGAGGCACAGGTCTACTAACTTGAGGATGCTGTCGTTGCTGATGATGTTTGTGCTGTCTGGTGTTTGTGTCCTTGGTTTGTCTAATAATGAGGTCAGTGTTTCTTTGGCCAGGCTAATGTTAATGGATGTGAATAGGCCTGTTATGTCAAAGGAGGCCATTATTCCATCCTCTTCTATTTTGGTGTCTTTGATGATGTTCAGGAATTCTTGTGTGGAGTGGATGGAGTGGCATGAGTCTTTTACTAGGTATTTCAGTTTTCGATGGAGTTCCTTTGCTAGTCTATATGTCAGTGTGCCAGGGAGTGAGACAAAGGGTCTGAGGGGAGCATTTAGTTTATGTATCTTAGGTAATCTGTAGAAGTGGGGTGTGTTGGATCCATCACGTTTCATTTTCTGGAGATGTCTTGTTATTTTGGTCTGATTTATGAAGCTTCTTCAAATTAGCTGTGATATAGTTTTCTAGCTGTGGAGTCAGGTTTATTGTCACCTGTCGATAAGTGTCAGTATCTGTGAGCAGTGAGTTCACCTTTTCAATGCATTGTGTTCTGTTTAGGATGATGGTCATTCGCCCTTTGTCTGCAGTTAGGATTACAATGTTTCTGCCTTTTCTGAGTCCTTCTAGTACTTTCTTTCCCTGTGTGTTGAGGGTGTTCCCTTCCTCCTTCCTCTTAGTGTTGGTGCAACTGTCTGTCTGATGGTCTGCTGGGTTTCTTCTGACCCATCCAGACACACCCAGACCCACCATCCTGCCCTATCCCTGTAACAATGCATTCCCATGGTTAATCCACCTAGCCTGCACATCTTTGGACTGTTGGAGGAAACCCATGCAGGCACGGGTAGTACGTGTAAACTCTACACAAACAGTCATCCAAGGCTGGAATCAAACCAGGGTCCCTGGTGCTGTGAGGTAGCAGTGCTAACTACTAAGACACTGTGCTGTGTTAATTTATAACTGATCATATAATTTACAAGAGCAGTCAATGGCAAGAAAAGAACAGTGGGCAGAAGCTTAAAGGGGACTGAACAATGTCAGATATAGTGAGATTTATGTCAGATTCAGATGAGAAATCCAGAGAGACCCATTTTGACATCAGGAGTATCTCAAAATGGGAGCAGGCAGGCAAATGAGAGAATAGTCAGCTCCATCAGTCGATATGTTATGTCTTATGAACAAAAGGTAGCAGCCATTTGGTGCCAATGTTTTTAAGCCTTTATTTTTATATTGGAGGTGGGAATAGCAGACAAGACCTGCATTTATTGCTCAGTCCTAATTGTCCCTTGAATTGAGTAGCCTGCTAGGCCATAACTACCAGGACTACACCTCCCGCCCAGTACCCTGCAAGAACTCCATCCCATTCTCCCAATTCCACTGCCACCCCAGCATCTGCTCAGACAAGGAGACATTCCACTCACAAGCATCCCAGATATCCAGCCATTTTGAACAACGTGCTTTTCCTCCCTCCACCACACCGCCTCCATTCTCTGCTCCACTGCTCTAAACTCCCCCCAATGCAATAAAGACATAGTCCCCCTTGTCCTCACCTACCACCCCACCAGTCTCCACATCCAATGCATCATCCTTAAACACTTCGGCCAACTCCAAATTTACTCCACTACCAAGAACATCTTCCCCTCCCCAACCCTCTCTGCCTTCCACAAGGATAGCTCTCTTTGACAGTCATTAGTTTGCACCACTCTCCCAATCCTCCCCCCTTCCCCCAAGACTCCAGGTATCTTCACTTGCAACCAGAAAAAATGCAAAACCTGCCAGTATACCACCCACCTCACCTCCATCCAGGGCCCCACACAGTCCTTCCAGGTGAGACAAAGGCATATCTGCATCTCTTCCAACCTACGGTGGCACAGTGGTTAGCACTGCTGCCTCACAGTGCCAGGGACCTGGGTTCAATTCCCGCCTCAGGCGACTGACTGTGTGGAGTTTGCACGTTCTCCCCGTGTCTGTGTGGGTTTCCTCCGGGTGCTCCGGTTTCCTCACACAGTCCAAAGATGTGCGGGTCAGGTGAATTGGCCATGCTAAATTGCCCGTAGTGTTAGGTAAGGGGTATATGTAGGGGTATGGGTGGGTTGCGCTTCGGCGAGTCGGTGTGGACTTGTGGGGCCGAAGGGCCTGTTTCCACACTGTAAGTAATCTAATCTAATCTAGTTTACTGCATCAGGTGCTTCCAATGTGGTCTTCTCTACATTAGGGAGACCAAATGTAAACTTAGGGAATGGCTCACCGAGCATCACAACTGGGTCAGGAGGGGCTGATCGGACCTCCCAGTCACCACCCATTTCAATTCCCTTAACCATCTTCTTTCCGACATGACCATCCTTGGCCTCCTCCATTGCCATAACAAACCACAGCGCAAATTAAAGGAACAACATCTCATCTTCCACCTGGGCAGCCTACAGCTTGGAGGACTCAAAATTGAGTTCTGCAATTTCAAATAACTTCCCTCCCCATTCCCCCGACTCCCTTCCTAGCCCCTGCCCCTTCCTCCACTCCTCCCTGCCACCAATCAGATTCATTCCTCCCATTGACCAACCAGGTCATAGCCTCTACCTGTCTTCACCTATCCTCTCTTCACCACTGAGCCCCTGCCAGCCCCGTTACCTGCAGCTCCTCCCAGTCCTGAAGAAGGGTTACACTCAAAACGTCAACTTCTCCACCTCCTGGCTTGCCATGTTCTTCAGCCTCCTGCGTGTCTATATTGGATTCCAGCATCTGCAGCTTTTTTTCTCTAGGCTATTTCTGAGAGCAGTTAAGTGTCAACAACATTGATATGGGCCTGGAGTCACATATGGCCAGATTAGGTAACCATGGGCAGAATTCCTTCTTTGATAGTCATTAATGAATCAGAGGGCTTTTGTAATAATTTTTGATAACTGCCTGGTCATCTTCACTGAGGCTTATCATGTATTCCAGGTTTATTTGTTAAATTTTAATTCCATCATCTGCAGTGGTGGGATTTGAAGCCTCATGCCTAGACCATTAGCTTGAGTCTCTGGATTACAAATTCAGTGATATCACCGCAATGCCATCATCACCCATTTCTGCACAAGTGCCATGAGAGAGGAAATATGAATGGGCTGAGAGGACATTCAGTAGATAAAGGGGACATTTGTCCATTCATCAAAACATGTTCTTTCCTTTGGTCTATAGAAGAAAGAACCCAAAACAACAGAGCAAAGGCAAAGTTAGATCAAGGAATGTGCCAATATATGAGTTTTTTTTTAACCTGGTTAGTATCCTTTGTAAGTAAGTGTTGTATCTTCCCTTACCCTTGGAGTGTTTATCTCAAATGCAATAATTCCAGCAGCAATGTTCTATCAGTTTAAACAAAAAATATTATACATTTTTGCACAATTCCTCAGAATTTAAGGTGTAATGTCAAACTTACTTGTTCACAATTGCACACTTTCAAACACAAAAATTAGCTACAGGTAAAAGTATAGCCTGTTCCAAATTTCAGTTAAGTCAGGCTTTGGTTCATGATCCCGTGTCTTTTATTGCGGGCTTGATTTCTTGAATGAAGCTGATGCTTTAAAATTCAAATGAAAGTCTTGCAAAGTGAAAGGTTTCCTGCAAGTAGCTGGGGTACCTGGGATCGAATTTCTAGAAGGTTGATTCATTAGTGAACTTTAACTAGGACAAGTTGGATGAATCCGACTCTGTGTTGAGATTTCAAAGTATTGATGTCAATTACCGAAGATGTTTGAAATACTTACAGCTGGCTTCAGTGGAATTGAATGAAAGCAACTTTGAGCTGATTTGAAAAACAGAATATAACATATTCTCTTATCATGTGACTTTGTACATATTCAAAGTTCTTTTCAAGTAAACAGTGATGTGTGTGTGTGTGTTCATTCCAATATCTTGTGTTGTTTACCTTGAGAATCTGAGATATGTTTGTTTTGAATGACCCATCAATTTGTGATTGTCTTTTTGTTCTCTCTTGAGACAGGGGAGTGATTTTATTCCACATACAGCATGGCTCTTAAACATCTGTGCCTGACATTTGATTGCACACAGCAGCAAGAGGAGGCTGTGAAATTGAGTACAGAGCAGCCCAATTGCAGAAGGTGAAGTTGAACTGCAAACAGAACAGAGTGAGAAGGCTGTGAGTCTGGTGTTGATCACTGCGCAGAAAGGGTTAACGTAGGAAGAGGGATGCCAAGACTAGAGGGCATTACAGAAAATGCAGCATCACAGAGAAATTACAATGGAGACTTTAATTACTCAGAGAGAGAGGGTGATATTGGTGGTGTAATGTGCAGAGAGTGGCAAGTGTTCCTGGATTGTGTTCAGGCGTATTTCCTCCAGCAATATGTATTAAGTCCAACTTAAGGGTTACTCTGTTAGACTTGGTTCTTGGAAATGTGTGGACCAAGTGGATCAAGTGTCTGTTGGAGAACACTTAAGAAACAGTAATCATTATATTGTATGGTTTAATGTAATAGTGGAAAATGCAAAAGAAAAATCAATTGGCAGAGGACTAACATCAAAGGGGCAAGAAAGAAGTTGGGTAGGCTGGACTGGAATGGAAGATTGGAGGGAAAATCTGTAACTGAGCAATGGGCTAACTTCAAAGCAGAAATAATTCACATAAGGTCAAGATATATTCCATCAAAAGGGAAAGACCATATGACATAGGAACAGAAATTAGGCTATTCAGCCCATGGAGTCTGCTCTCCCATTCAATCATGGCAGATAAGATTCTAAACCCCATTCTCCTGCTTTCTCCCCGTAACCCTTGTATCTCAGTCTTAAATACACTCAATTATCTGACCTCCACAGCCTTCTGTGGCAGTGAATTCCATAGATTCACCATTCTCTAGCTGAAGAAATTTCTCCCTATCTTCATTCTAAAAGGTCTTCCTTTTACTCTAAGGCTATGCCTTCAGGTCCTAGTTTCTCTTACCAATGGAAAACTAGGACAAACAAATCCAAGTTCCGTGGATAAACAGAAGATAATATATGGATAATCAAAGGAATGGTGTATTACGGACTAGACCAAACCCCTCAAAATATACTAAGATAGTCCAGGCCCTAACTTTTTTCTGATTTTAGAGGGAAGTGTATGGCAATGCCTTCCAGATGCAATTTGATTGGTCAAGCTGTCAACTTTAAGCAAAGCACACTTTAGTTTTACACTAAAGTTAAAATACAGGCCAAATAAAAGTGAAAAAGAACTGTCTTAACTGTAACTCTATCAAAATGCTTAACAAAATAATATATATATATTAGCTACTATTAATTAACTGCTCCAATACAGCAAAGGCAAGTTCAGTCAAATGGATTGTCTCACATGTAATTCGAACAGCGGGAAGAGAATCCAAGCCTTTAGATTTAACAAAGAGATGAATAAAAACTTCCACATTCAAAATAAAAATCCTGGTTCTGGGGGAGCTTGACTCCACCCAATCAGGCTGCTTCAATTGTTCCAACTTAAAAAAAACCCAAAGCCTCACAAGCTTATTCTATTGGCTTTGATCAGACTGCTCTCCACTTCTGTCACAACCTTTCTTCACAAAGAAAAGGACAAAATACACCTCTTGTTGTCAGAAAGCAGATTAAAGAAGGCAAGGGGAATTATGAGAAAAGACTGGGAACAAATAAAAAGGAGAATCATCTAGTCTTCTATTGATGTATAAATAGTATAGGGGTAGTAAAATGAGGAGCAGGGTCAATTAGGGACCAAAAGCAAGACTTACATATGGGGAAGATCATAAAAAGATGAGATGCCCATTCAGACAGCGACTCTAGGCATGGTCTCCTCTGAATGGTCCCCTCTTATAACTAAGAATTCTATGATTTTGTAACTTTACTGTTCTTCCCTAAGGACTTCACACTGGAGTGAAAGAATGTAAGACAGGAAAAAATTATTGCACTGTGACAGCATTTGAAGTTGGAGGTTTAGGAGAGAGGTTGTTAGACATAAGAGACGCTCCTGCTCTGAATTAGCAACAGGGAGCTGTGCTGTGTGTATACACACACAAACACACACACCCACATACATGTCTACAGACAACACATACATACATGTATTTACATTCAGACACACTGCCACATTGTTTTCCCTGAATGGAATCCCTGGATCACACACTTTGGCTGCACAGCTGTTCAAGATACTGTTGTCAATGCCCAATCTGCTGCATTTTATGTACATTCAGAACCATGATAGTATTCCTACAATGGCAAAAGTTGCTGCAATATGTTTCAAAGGCGTAATAGGCAAATTTTATAATTACAGATCATTAAAGTAAAAGGCTTTATTTCTCCACTAGAGACTTGAAGAATCAGAAAATATATTTGAGATCCTTACTATTGCACATGTTGACCCAGCAAAAAAATGTATGAACAACTTATTTCATATCCAATAAAAATATACCATATGAAGAAATTATTTCATGATGTACTAAGCAAGAAGCAAACTAGACTGAACCAATGGGGCTCTGTTTAAAATTAGAGACTGCCATTTTAGGTAGAGGTGAAGAGAGTTCTTTTTTCTCTCAGGCATTGTGTGTCTTTTGTGTTCTGAGCTCCACATTTCCATCGACTTCGATAATATCTTTGGCATGAGGTGATTGAGCATTGTGGCTCAGTGGTTAGTGCTACTGCCTCACAGTGCTAGGGACCTGGGTTTGATTCCAGCCTCAGGTGAATATCTATATGGAATTTGTGCTTTCTCTCTATGTCTACAGGGGTTTCCTCTGGGTGCTCCAGCTTTCTTCCATAGTCCAAAGATGTGCAGGTTAGATGAATTTCCCAAACTAAAGTGATCATAATGTTCAGGAAGGCGTAGGTTAGGTGCATTAGTTGGAGAAAATGTAGAGTAGGCGAAAGTGAGGACAGCAGATGCTGGAGACCAGAGTTGAAAAGTATGGTGCTAGAAAAACACAGCAGGCCAGGCAGCATCAGAGGAACAGGAGAATCGACGTTTCAGGCATAAGCCCTTCTTCAGGAAATTGTAGAGTAATAAGGTAAGGGAATGGGTCTGGGTTGGATACTCTTCAAAGGATTGATGGGGACTTGTTGGGCCTAATGGTCTATTCTATAATAATTCTTATTCACACATTTAATGCAACATGTGGACTGAGGAATCAAAATATAAATTTCCAGAAAGTTGTCTCATCTAGTTAACTAAGCTGAACATTAAGGAAGACATAAAGCTTTGATATGCTTGAGTTAGCAGGGTCACAATTGCTTTCTGTGCCCAGCATGAGGTTGAACCTGTCAGCATTAACTACTTCACTCTGAATTCAACTCAAAACAATTACAGGAGACCCACAAACAGGATTGCGACTGCAGTCATAGAGTCATAGAAACGTTTAGCATGGAAACAGAACCTTTAGTCCAACTTATCCATGCCAACCAGATATCATAACCTAATCTAGTCCCATTTGCCATATCTCTCTAAACCCTTCCTATTCATATACCCATCCAGATTATTTTAAATGTTGTAACTGTACCAGCCTCCACCACTTCCTTGGGCAGCTCACTCCGCACGCGCATGAAAAAGTTGCCCCTTAGGTCCTTTCAAATCTTTCTCCTCTCACATTATGCCTCCTACTTCTAGATGCCCCACCACCCCCATCCCAGGGAAAAGACCTTGTCTATTTACCCTATCCATGACCCTCATGATTTTATAAGCTTGGATAAGGTCACACCTCAACCTCTGATACTCCAAAGAAAACAGCCCTAACCTATTCAGCCTCTTCCTAAAGCTCAAACCCTCCAACCCTGGCAACATCCTTGTAAATCATTTCTGAACCCTTTCAAGTTTCACAACGTCCTTCCTATAGCAAGAATGTATTGTGCAGGTTCAACATGGTCTCCCAACTCCTATATTCAATGCACTGACTTTTAAAGGCGAGTATACCAAATGCCTTCTTCACTATCCTATCTATCTGCAATGCGACTTTCAAGGAGCTATGAACCTGCACTCCAAGGTTTATTTGTTTAGCAACACTCCCTAGGACCTTACCATTAAGTGTATAAGTCCTGCTAAAGTTTGCTTTCCCAAAATTCAGCACCTCACATTTATTTAAATTCAACTCCATCTGCCACTTCTCAGCCCATTAGCCCATCTGGTCAAGATCCTGTTGTAATCTGAGGTAACCCTCTTTGCTGTCCACTACACCTCCAATTTTGGTGTAGTCTGCAAACGTACTAATCATACCTCTTATTTTCAAATCCAAATCATTTATATAAATGATGAAAAGCAGTGAACCCAGCACCAATCCTTCTGGCACACCCTTGGTCACAGGCCTCCAATCTGAAAAGCAACCCCCACTACCATCCTCTGTTTTCTCTCGTCAAGCCAGTTTTGTACTCAAATAGCCAGTTCTGCTTCTATTCCATATGATCTAACCTTGCTAACTAGGCTACAATGATAAGTCTTGTTGAACACATTACTGAAATCCATGTAGATCATGTCCACCACTCTGCCCTCATCAATCCTCTTCATTACTTCTTCAAAATACTCAATCAACAGTTTAGTCCAATAAATGTTTCCATTTGGCAATGCTTACCCACAGCGAAAAGAATGCCATACTACCAGCAAACAGTGAAAAGTTTATAGAAAATTCAACCATTTGTTCTTGTTTGTCTCTTTAGCAAAATCAACTGCTTTACTCATACCACCAGAATGGTGCAAGGTATGCACTAAATTGCAAAAGGGAGGAAACAACCTAGACAATGTAGAAGTACAGCAGCATGCATTTATTTTTGGACTCCCTCTTGGACATAACAACAGGTCTCATGCAACAATCACTAATAACAGCTCAGAAGTAAATGTATTCATGGTTATTGGAGTCCATGAAAGTTTGCCATTGCAGGCAAGGTAAACTACTGAAAGCTCTCAGGATATTTGAAATGTCAGTCTCATTCAAGTTCACTGGAATCAATGTACCCCATGTCTGGAGAATATTGACACACTTCACTTTCAACGCAAAAATGGATTGGTATGTGATTGCAGTCTTATGTGTGATTGCTATGCCAACAACATCCCTGAATTGCATACTAACTGCTTCATTGGCATCAGCAAAGTGAAAGATATTGAATGCCAGCATCCCTATTTGAGAATTAACTCAACAAATATTTCATGCAAGGAGAGAAACATCAGTGCCTTTCTGAACTACCAATCCTTGCGGGTAATTACAAATGATCTGAAATTTCTCTGTAATGAAAGTAGCAATCACAGGTAAACAATATTTAAATATGAACCCAGAAGTGATTACTGTTTGAAATCTTAGCTGCATTTTGTGTGTTTTTAAGCTGAACATGTGGGTTAAGCACATCGCCATAGTTCGATTCTCCGATTTCATCTGATCTGCTCCGTAATTTTCCCATAATTATTTCATTTGTTTTCACAGTAAATACTTTAAGAATATTAAGAAGCTTCTTTCTTGAGCTGCCATTTTGAACTGCTGCAGTTTATTTCATGTAGATGGAGCCACAATGCTATTAGGGAGAGAGCTCCAGGTTTCTAATCCAGTGATGCATAATACAGTTTTTTTTAGATTAGACTTACAGTGTGGAAACAGGCCCTTCGGCCCAACAAGTCCACACCGACCCGCCGAAGCGCAACCCACCCATACCCCTACATTTACCCCTTACCTAACACTACGGGCAATTTAGCTTGGCCAATTCACCTGACCCGCACATCTTTGGACTGTGGGAGGAAACCGGAGCACCCGGAGGAAACCCACGCAGACACGGGGAGAACGTGCAAACTCCACACAGTCAGTCGCCTGAGTCGGGAATTGAACCCGGGTCTACAGGCGCTGTGAGGCAGCAGTGCTAACCACTGTGCCACCGTGCCGCCAAATTTCATTCTAAAATATTGGATAATACAGTACTTCCAACAACAAATATTTTTAAATCCATTTAGGTTAAATAAACTTCTTAAGTTAAGCATTACTAAGAAAAGCCCTAGAAATAATTTTAAAATGCAAGTTATAATATACAAAATAAAGTAAAATCCAATATAAGCTGGGTGAGGTTGAGGGAGGGGTAACTAATCAACTGGTTGAGGTGGTTGATCTGGGGAGGCAGTCAGGCTAGGCTAGACGGTGTTGGGAGAGACAATCGGGTCAGGCCAGTGAGATACCTGAGGTGGAGTCTGATCAGATCAGGAACAGAGATTGGTGGGTGAGCGTCAAAGTCAGGGGCTTAGCCATGTCAGATTGTGAAGATGGTCTGGTGTGGGTTGGGGGTTACTTGCGGTGTTCAGTTCAGTCAAGCTGGTTAATTACTGAGCAATACCAGACAACAACCAGAATAATCTTTGGAAGGAAATGTGTGTCTGGCTTGAATTCATGGTGTACAGCTTAGTGCAAATAAACGATTTAAGACTTCACAGATAGCTAAACTGCATGAACATGTGCCAGGAGATGCAACACAAACCAAACTCCACATTCCACTATATTGCATTTTCAGAGGATTTGGACCATGTTTTTTCCATCAAGAAGGAGAAATAGCTCAGTGCCAGAAAGAAAGAATGATTTCAGTGCTTCATATTAGGAAGGAAGGATCTCCTTCAGATTCAGATTCTTATTTTTTCCCTGAGGTCAATGAATTCTGTCATGAAAAGTATCGTTTATTGGAATACTCTTGCTCTTGATTGAAGAACAATGTTTAATAAATGCTTTGAGGTAATTATGTTTGGTAGATAGAGGAAATTTTAATATTTGAAAATTGCACAAGGGTCACCTATTGTCTTCATATTGCCAATAGAGAGTTTTATCTGACCAAATGCAGTGCATATTGGAAATTAGGGTATGTATTCCTCATGATTGTTCAGTTGCTAAAAGACATGGCAATACACTCAGCTTACCACCAATTGAAAAGATTCAGAATTCGCCATTTGGTAATCACTAAAAAAGTCTATTTGAAGAGTGCCGCTTCATCTTACATTTCCAAGTACACTCACAATGGCTCCCAACATTTGAATTATTTGGAGAATCTAATTTATATCATTGATTAAAAGTTGGGAAAACAGCATGGAATCTATTTTCAATTAAGCTGGAATGTCAAAATGTCAAATTTAAGTCGTTAGAAGTCACAAAACTTAGATAATAATTAATTTATTACAAAATTCTCTTATCATTTCAGGTCTGAATACCAATGTTATTATCTTCTGCTGCTATGCAGCATAAACATAGCTTAATTCTAACATGTAACACACTATTGTATCCAGTAGTAAAACTATTTGCTAGCATTGGGAAGAGATTTTCACTCACTTAGTGCAATGCCATTTCAGTGGTTTTGGAGATGAGCCCCAGCAGGTAATAGGATGCCTATTTTAAGCTTCTTGGGTGGCTGACTGAAACAATTGTAGCCTGTGTCAATATTAGGAGTGATTTGGAGATAAACAAATTAATTCACACAAGTTATTAATCCTTCCTAATTGTGAATATAGTTTAACTTTCAGCCAGACACTGATCCAGGCAGTGGCATGTATGCATGACCCTCTGTTTGCTGTTGCTAAAAAAAAGCCTCAAACTACTTTGCAAAATAAATGTGATGATTCATCGGCAGAAATCCCATTTTTAAAATGCACTGTGGAGGTGTCAGATAGCCTACTCCTCCTTGGGCCTATTGAGGACCTTAAGTACCTCAGTCCACCCTTGCTACTAATTTACAAATAAAAGGAGTAAACACAAGCTAAGCAAGTAACCTGACAATTGTATGTAAACACGGTGAAGTCAGGGAAGGGGTTATTCCTTTTCGAGGTCTCCTGTGCCCACCAGTGGTGTCCCTAGATAATGCCACTCCTTAATCTTCCCACTCACCATCTCAAACCTGGGTCCCAAATACCCTCACTCCGCACTGGGATCTGCCAGCCAGGCAGCTTTTTGTGGTGGGTTCTCATTGCTGGATGGGTACAGAAAACTTGCCCTTCATTAATTAATGTTCTCTGACATATGTGAACAGCTGTAGTATCTGCAGAAATCCATTCCCAATCTGCTCTTCAGGTGATGCCAAGGGGATTTCAGAGATCAAGGGGAACCAAAACTGAAACTTTTCTTTCGAAGTTAAAGCAGGTGAAAGCAACAAAGTCATCTGGGATCACACCATCCAAAGCTGCATCACAAGCAGGCTGAAGAAAGGAAGACCGAATCTAGCCAAATACAAGGATATTTTACAGACTGGATCCTTTGACTCAGAAACCAATAAATTAAAGAACAAAATTGAAATTATTTCCACACATTGTTCAAGCAATATCTGTCACCGTGGGTTTCATGAGTTATTTATCCATTGTCATTTAATTCCTTCACTTCTCAATGTGTTCATTCCACACAGCTTTTCTCTATTTTCCTGAGGAATATTGTGTGACCTCCCCAATGTTTCAATACGTTTTCTATTCCACAGATCTCCCCTTGGTACTATGTTATGCAGTTCATCAAGTTACTTGTCATGGCTTATTCAGTTCAGCTGTGTAATGCTTCATTTACGCCAACAAGTTTCCAGGTGTAATGGCATGTATTGTTCACAAAATGTCCCACACAATATTTTCAACAATCCATTAATCCCCAATGAGCAGTTCAATGGATATTTGTACTGCTGCATACCTGAACAGTAAATTTAGGGAAAGAGTTGTTCCTTGAGGCAGTACAAGGTAATTTGAAAGAAAACTACACAGATTAGACTCAATAGGAGCAGGAACAGAGTTGAGCTGATCTGCAAGCACAAGCACTAATCGATATGTGACATTTTCAGATTAGACCATTGCTCAGCTGCACTTATATATTTATATGAATCGCAGCCAATTTAAGCACAGTGTCTACTAATTTCTACCAATTAATTATTTTATTAATATAAATATTATTTTACTCTAAATGTATTATTAATTATACTTCAAAGAAGTAATGATAAATTGGAGGAGAAATTCGACTTTGGCAGAAATTTTGGACAGGTGACTGTGAATCCAAAGCCTGCAGAAGAAAATTGTGCAGGCTGTAAATGGGTCTGTTTATTCACGTCTGCCTATTTCATGTCCCTGGAATAGTCAAATTGCAGCCTAATGGCTTCAAACCACATTAATGCATGTACTCAGGTAAGGCCTGAAATAAAAAGAAACTGCCAATAAATGAAATAAAAACCAAAGAGTGAGGATTCTTGGATGAATTTTAAAATGTGCAATAAACATTTTGAGATTCAGTGTCTAGTTTCAAATTTTAATGTGACTGCTTAACTTTGTTCTGTCTGAAATGATATATTACTGCTCCATATTTTACAAACAATCGTAAAAGAGGATATTTTTTATTGAACTATAGTAAAAGGTGCTTAAAATTTTTGACGAAGGTTTGTGACATGTTGTTAAAGTCAAAACGTATCTTTTAAATATTTAAACTCAGGTGGGACCCCTGTCAAAACATATTAAGGAGGTACTTGTTACTATCATAATTATGTATAAGCAGTGGATAAGCTGTGGAGTCAAAGGTGCTATTCATTGTAAATTTTTATGAACCTATCTAGCTGCTTTTTCTTACTTTCATTTCTGACATGATTCTGCACTACGTCCTTTATGATGCACTCCTATAGCTTATCTATTATTGGCAATAAAATAATGGATCTATAATTTCCAAGGTTGCTTCCTTGTCCTTTCTCAAGTTTTCATTCATTTCTTATTATTACTTTGAAAGACCTGTGTTCAATTACAATTAATAACATTCCTGATAGCTTTCTTTGAAATGCTATCATTGTATCCAGTCCTTTTCTCTGATAATATATCATAATAACTTAATTCTGTTAGACTCTTTTTTGATATTTATCCTCTTGCATTCTTTAACATTTAGCTACAAAGCTACAGATGCCCAGCTCTATATTTTACCTTTTGCAAAATTTATGAAAAGTCAAGGACAATCAGTGTATCTTACTTCACAAAAAAACCCAAAGAAATGTGAAAGCTAGAAGTTGGAAACAAAATCAGAATTACTGGAAAAACTCTGCTTTCTCCCCACAGATGCTTCCAGACCTGTTGAGTTTTTACAGCAATTTCTGTTTTTGCATCTTACTACATGTCTGTGGGGATTCTTCAGTGCCAATGGCTGCTTACTCTGCTCGATGACGTTATGCTTGCGACGCATTAATGTCACTTCGGTTTGCAACACATTTGAAGGTGAAATAAACACCACAGAGCTTATTAGATCTTTGTGGGTTGCTTTCTTTAAGGTCTGTGGTGAGTTTTTGCTGTTGACCACAGAAATCATGGCCAAAGTTTCTTTACTTAGGTCCATATTAAGTTCAGTTTGATACGATCACGATAAATTGTTACTGCATTAAAAATGCTACATGCATGCAAGTTACTGTTCTGCTCAGAATTAAAATAGTTATGGAAATGAAGATGATTAATTTGACATAATTGAAACAAGAACTGTTAGAACTTTCTCTCAGAACATAGGAGAAATGGGTGCACAGGGAACTGAATGCATATACTGTACGAGGGGAAAACAGATGTTTTGCTGCTTTAAGGAGTGGCAGAGAGAATTAAGTGGAATTATCTATAAAGTTAGAAAGGCAGTTGTCAAGGAGAAAATAAGAAAAAACTAATGTGAAATAGCATTAGGCATCAAGAAAAGTAATGAAATGATTAATGATAAATAGAATGTTATGGGGTGGGAATCCAAATGACAACAGAGAAGCACATTAGAGATTTTAAAATGCTGTTTGTCAGTACTCATAACATAACTGCAGTATCATCTTCATATTATAGGAAAAAGCTTTTTGGCCCATTAAGTCTGCATCGACCCGGATACAGAGCTGTCTCAAAGGTAGGAAACAGAGGGTAGCAGTGGAAGGTTACATTTTAGACTAGGATTTTGTGACCAGTGAATGTGCCATAAGGATTGGTGCTGGGTCTAATACTTTTTGCCAATTAAGTAAATGATTTGGATGTAAACATACAAGATATGGTTAGTAAGTTTGCAGATGACTTCAAAATTGGTGCAGTGGACAGCAAAGAAGATTACCTAAGAGTAAAATGGGATCTTGATCAGATGGGCCAATAGGCCAAGGAGCAGCAGATGGAGTTTAATTTTGATATTAGATTTAAAAATGTGAGGTACTGCACTCTGGAAAGGCAAATCAGGGTAGTAATAATACACTTAATAGTAAGGCTCTGGGGCATGTTGCAGAACAAAGAGACCTTGGAATGCAGGGCCATAGTTCCTTGAAAGTGGAGTTGCAGCTAGACAGGATAGTGAAGAAGGCATTTGGTATGCTTACCTTTATTGGTCATGCATTGAATGTAGGAGTTGGGAGGTCATGTTGCAGCTATACAAGACATTGGTTAGACTACATTTGGAATACTGTGTTCAATTCTTGTCTCCCTGCTTTAGGATGGATGTTGTGAAACTAGAAAGGGTTCAGAAAAGATTTACAAGGTTGTTGCCAGGATTGGAGGATTTGAGCTGTAGGGAGAGGCTGAATAGGCTGGAACTGTTTTCCCTGGAGCATCACAGACTGAGGGATGACCTTACAGAGGTTTATAAAATCATGAAGGGCATGGGCAGGGTGAATAGCCAAGGCTGTTTCCCCTGGATAAAGGAATCCAAAACTAGAAGCGATTGTTGAAAGTGAGAGGTGAAAGACTTAAAAAGATCAATTTTTTCATGCAAAGGGTGGTGCATATATGGAATGAGCTGCCAGAGAAAGTGGTGAAGACTGATACAATGACAACATTAAAAAGCATCTGAATGGGTATATGAATAGGAAAGGTTTAGAAGGATATTGGCCAAATGCTGGCAATTGGGACTAGATTAATTTAGGATATCTGGTCGGGTTGGACCAAAGATACTGTTGGGGGAGATGGCTCACCAAGGGAAGGCAGCAGTAGCCAGGTTCATAGTATCATGGTTGGCTCTGCTATGCAGAAGCACAGGGAAACGAGTGGAAGAGATATAGTCATAGGAGATTCAATTGTAAGGGGAGTAGATAGGTGGTTCTGTGGTCAAAAACGAGATTCCTGAATGGTATGTTGCCTCCCAAGTGCATCGGTCAGGTGTGTCTCAGATTGGGTGCAGAACATTCTGAAGGAAGGGTGAACAGTCAGTTGTCGTGGTGCATAGAGGCACTAATAGAGGCATAGGGATGCACAAAAACAAGATGAGGTCCTGAAAGCAGAATTCAGGGAGCTAGGAGAGAAGTTAAAGAGGAGGACTTCAAAGGTAGCGATCTCAGGATTGCTACTAGTGCCATGTGCTAGCCAGGATAGAAATGAAAAAAAGGGCAGGATGAACACGTGGCTTGAAGGATGGTGTAGGAGAGAGAGGTTCAGATTTGTGGGACATTGGGACCGATTCTGGGGAAGGTGGGACTATTACAAATTGGATGGTCTAGATCTGAACCAGACTGGAACGAATGTCATTGGGGAAGTTTTTGCTACTGCTGTTGGGGAGGATTTAAGCTAATGTGGCAGGGGGATGGAAACCAAATGAGGAGGTTAGTGGACAGGAAAAATGTAGTAACTAAAACCTGTAAGGAACAAGATAATGAACTCAGTGTGACTAAGCAGAAGTGTAGGCAGGGAGCAGATGATGAATGCAAAGAGACAGGTGGTCTTAAGTGCAAGAAGTGTAGTAGGTAAGGCAGATGAACTTAGGGCTTGGATTAATACCTGAGTGTATGATCTTCTTACTATTTCTGAGACTTAGTTGAGGGAAGGGTTTGATTGACAACTAAATATTCCAGGATATAGATGCTTCAGTCGGGATAGAGAGGGAGATAAAAGGGGTGGAGGAGTAGCATTACTGGTCAGAGGGGATATCACAGCTATGCTGAAGAAGGCACTATGGAGGACTCGAGCAGTGAGGCAATATAGGGAGAACTCAGAAATAAGAAGGGTGTCTTAACAATGTTGGGGGTGTACTACAGGTCCTCCTGAGAATGAGATAGAGGTACTATTACGTAAATAGTTTATGGAAAGATGTAGGAGCAACAGGGTGGTAGTGATAGGAGATTTTAATTTTCTGAACATTGACTGGAAATCACTTCGTGTTAGAGGTCTAGATGGAGCAGAATTTGTAAGGAGCACCCAGGAGCTGTTTAACTCCAGGACACTATGGCTGTAATTTGCGTTCTCTTCAATACTTATCTTCTGAACACTACTGATCCAATGATTCCAATCATTCTCATCTGGGATGCAGATTATTGAATTAACATTTATAAATCGTTGTCCCCTCCCAAAGATCATTTTCAACTTTTTTCTTGTAGCTGCAATGGAGAAACAGGCATGATTGCAATTGGCAGTTGCCTGTTTCTTAACTGGAGAACAGGAGACTCACAGTGTTTTTGTTCGATTATCTGATCCAAAGCAGATTGGCTTCAGACTATCTACTGCTGAACTGGCATTCTTTACATCTGTGTAATGTCCAAATGATAGGTAAGTCATAATACCAATTTCTAACCCTTTAATTTGTTAATGCATATGTTGTCAGTGAAGACTTTTAGTTATGCAGGTGTAAATTATCCGACACCTTCAGAACTGCAGAGAGTTAGTGGGACAATTCTGACATTTGGAGAAGACAGGGTGGGGTGAGGAAGGGGCTGCTGTTTGACCTGTTTGGTCTGCATCCCCCTCATCCAGCCTCTCTCGAAGTTACACCTACCTTCAGTCCCCTTGCCTATGGCACCCTCTGCTGCTTCGTAAAGAGGCAGGACCCCAGCTCAGAAAATGGCACCCACTTCTTCTTATGTTTATCGCTGTGAGATCATGTAAATATGACTTTGCTTGCCCACCCATCTCCCTGCTCATCAGAATTCCAAATAGTATGATTTAGATTGAGAACATTTTGGCATTCTTATTCCTTGACAGACTGGCATATCATTCATAAATTTAAAGAAAAGCCTACTGACAAGGTGAATAATGTCCAACAACAACTTAAAAAATAACATCTCCATTGTAATCAGTATCTAGATGGCTTTAAATCAGAAACCACATATTAATTACAGTAATGCTGTAAGTGGGACTTTATAATGTTTTTGATACATTCAACTATTAGGCTGCAAGTGCTAGTTCTATTTTTTTAACTATTCCCCTGGGTAAGACCTTGGTTCACTTGTACATCATGGAATCATGAACACTAATGGAGGTCAGATGTCAACAAAGCTTTAAATTATTCAGACGCTTTGCCACTATGCAAGTCCCTTAAGCAACTACAGTTGCTCTCCAAAAGCACTTCAAATCAATACAAGGCTTTTTTTCCCCAGAAAGCTCAATATAAGTACTTCCTGTTCAATAAAGATTCAGTGCATCATGTCTATTCATTTCATTTTTTATTCATTGTATCACAGGAATTCCAGAAAGACATTGAATAATAATGAATAGTTAAATATTTTCACTTTCTTTTTTCCTTCCCCCGACTCCTGAAAGTGTTGCTCATGGAAAGAAAGGCTAAGATGGAAACATCCGAGTAATTATTTGTTGCTGTAATAGGAAATGTCAGCAATCTACTTGAGCCGATAATTCAGTCCAGTTGTCACCCAAAGTCTATGCGTAGCAATGAGAAATGATTTTCCCTTCCCAGAGGCACAGAGGACAATTACAATAACTTACAAAAATATTTGCTGGAAGAAATTTTGTTCAATGTTCAAAATTCCTAATTAGCACACCTCAGCTATTCATTATCAGCTATGCCAGCACAGATACTTGGATCAAAGCTATTTAAAGCTGTAATGAACCAAAAAATAAGTAGCTCCCCCTATCATCCTCTCTGTCAAAATATGAATCTACATGCGAAGAGAAACATATAAGTTAGGAACACAAGGCCATAAGGCATAGAAGTGGAAGTTGGCTTTTATACGTGAGTCTTGTGTGCCATTCAACAAGATCATAGATGATCTGATAATCATTCATTTGACTTTCTTCCCTTTCCACCAGAGCTCTTGATTCCTTTACTGATTAAATATCTGTCCACCTCAGCCTTGGGTAACCTAATAGCATAGAATCTACAACCCTCTGCAGTAAAGAATTTCACAGATTCATTGCCTCTGAGAAAATAAATTCCTCCTTATTCCTCCCCCTCATTTGATCAACCATACTGATCTAAAAGGTCAGAGACCTAGGACTCGGTTCCACTCTCTGGAACTAGATCCTCAGCTTCCTGACCCACACACTGCAATCAATGAAGAGAGACAACAGCACTGCCTCCATGATAACCCTCAATTCCAGCACCCCACAAGAATGTGGACTCAGCCCTCTACTGTATTCCCTATACACTCACAACTGTTTATTTAAACGCGGGCTCCGAGTTTTAGGCCTCAGTCTCTCGGAAGACTTCGCGACGGCTGGTGGGTAAGTTTGGTCGTTTATTTAATAGTTAAAAATTTAAAGTTTTCTTTCAAAAAAAGCGATAGCAGACCCGGAAGGCGCGCTAGGTTACTTGGGTAAGGTTTTTTTTTCTCCCCTTATTTAAACGCGCAGGCGAGTCACCCGAGGCACTACACGAGTAGTGCCTCCCACCCTTCCACCTCCTCTAACCTAATAATAAGACCAATTGTGATTAGCGGGTAAGTGCTGCATTTTCCTTGTTTGTTTCTTTAGATTTAGTTGGTTTTGTTGTTTTTTTTTTAAGGAAAGCTTACTTTTAGAGGGATGGCAGTGCAGAGAGGGCAATGTTCCTCTTGCAACATGTATGAGGTGAGGGAAGCCATTAGCGTCCCTGCTGAGTACACTTGCAAGAAGTGCACCCATCACCAGCTCCTCCAAACCCGTGTTAGGGAACTGGAGCTGGAGTTGGATGAACTGCGGATCATTCGGGAGGCAGAGGAGGTCATAGATCGGAGCTTTAGGCAAGTAGTTACTCCGAAAGTTCAAGATAGATGGGTGACAGTGAGGGGGAGTGGGAGGAGGAAGCCAGTGCAGGGACCCCCTGCGGTCATTCCCCTCAAGAACAAGTATACCGTTTTGGATACTTGTGGGGGGGATGACTTACCAGGGGCAAGCAACGAGGTTCAGGCCTCTGGCACGGAGCCTGGCCCCGTTGCTCAGAAGGGTAGGGTGGAGAATGGTAGAGCAATAGTTCTTGGGGACTCGATAGTGAGGGGTACAGACAGACGGTTTTGTGGGGGCGACAGGGACTCACGTTTGGTATGTTGCCTCCCAGGTGCAAGGGTACGTGATGTCGCTGATCGTGTTTTCCGGGTCCTTAAGGGGGAGGGGGAGCAGCCCCAGATCGTGGTCCACGTTGGCACCAACGATATAGGTAGGAAGAAGGGTGAGGATGTCAGACAGGCTTTCAGGGAGCTAGGTTGGAAGCTCAGAGTTAGAACAAACAGAGTTGTAGTCTCTGGTTTGTTACCCGTGCCACGTGATAGAGAGTCGAGGAATAGGGAGAGAGAGCAGTTAAATGCGTGGCTACAGGGATGGTGCAGGAGGGAGGGATTCCGGTTTCTGGACAACTGGGGTCCTTTCTGGGGAAGGTGGGACCTCTATAAAAAGGATGGGCTACACCTGAACCTGAGGGGCACCAGTATCCTTGGGGGGAGGTTTGCTAGTGCTCTTTGGGAGGGTTTAAACTAACTCCGCGGG
This sequence comes from Hemiscyllium ocellatum, assembly GCF_020745735.1. Taxonomy (NCBI): domain Eukaryota; kingdom Metazoa; phylum Chordata; class Chondrichthyes; order Orectolobiformes; family Hemiscylliidae; genus Hemiscyllium; species Hemiscyllium ocellatum. The sequence goes on along the minus strand of NC_083401.1, from coordinate 63,085,190 downwards.
GGCATGGGAACCAGGACTGTAGCTTTATGGTACAGGACCTTGAGTGTAGGGAGGTTAGGAATAATGCAGTGATCTCTAAGGAGGGTGCCTGTAACCAGAAGGGTGGATTGAAGTGTGTATACTTCAATGCCAGAAGTATAAGGAATAAGGTAGGTGAACTTGCAGCGTGGGTTGGTACCTGGGACTTCGATGTTGTGGCCATTACAGAGACGTGGGTAGAACAGGGACAAGAATGGCTGTTGCACGTTCCAGGGTTCAAATGTTTTAGTAGGATCAGACATGGGGGTAAAAAAGGGGGAGGCGTGGCATTACTTGTCAAAGATAGTATCACAGCAGTGGAATGGACGATGGAAGAGGACTTGCCATCTGAGGTAGTTTGGGCTGAGGTTAGAAATAGGAAAGGTGAGGTCACCCTGTTAGGTGTTTTCTACAGGCCTCCTAATAGTCCTAGAGAAGTAGAGGATAATATTGCGAGGATGATTCAGGAAAAGAGTGAAGGTAGCAGGGTGGTTGTTATGGGGGACTTTAACTTCCCAGATATTGACTGGGAGAGCTATAGCTCGAGTTCATTAGATGGGTCGGTGTTTGTACAATGTGTGCAGGAGGGTTTCCTGACACAATATGTCGACAGGCCAACAAGAGGGGAGGCTATATTGGATTTGGTTCTAGGTAATGAACCAGGCCAGGTGTTAGACTTGGAGGTAGGTGAGCACTTCGGGGACAGTGTCCACAACTCGGTGACTTTTACTTTAGTGATGGAGAGGGATAATCGTGCGCCGCGGGGCAAGAGTTATAGCTGGGGGCAGGGAAATTATGATGCAGTGAGGCATGACTTAGGATGTGTGGATTGGAAAAACAGGCTTCAAGAGAAGAACACTAATGAGATGTGGGGATTGTTCAAGGAGCAGCTACTGCGTGTCCTCGATAGGTATGTACCAGTCAGGCATGGTGTAAAGGGCCTTGTGAGGCAGCCGTGGTTTAGTAAGGAATTGGAGTCCCTTGTGAAAGGGAAGAAGGCGGCATATGTAAAGATGAGGCGTGAAGGTTCAGTAGGGGCGATTGAGAGTTATAAGGTAGCCAGGAAGGAGCTAAAGAGGGAGCTAAGAGAAGCGAGAAGGGGACATGAAAAGTCTTTAGCTGGTAGGATTAGGGAAAACCCAAAGGCTTTCTATAGGTATGTCAAGAATAAAAGGATGACTAGGGTAGGTATCGGTCCAGTCAAGGATAGTAGTGGGAAGTTGTGTGTGGAGGCGGAGGAGATTGGAGAGACATTAAATCAGTACTTTTCATCAGTATTCACTCAGGAACAGGACACTGTTGCTGATGTGAATATGGAATCACAAATAATTAGAATGGATGCCCTGGAAATATGCAGGGAAGAGGTTTTGGGAATATTGGAAAGGATGAATATAGATAAGTCTCCTGGGCCTGATGGCATTTACCCCAGGATCCTATGGGAAGCTAGGGAGGAGATAGCAGAGCCATTGGCCTGGATTTTTATGTCGTCATTGTCAACGGGAATAGTACCAGAGGACTGGAGGATAGCGAATGTGGTCCCATTGTTCAAGAAAGGGAGTAGGGATAGCCCTAGTAACTATAGGCCAGTGAGTCTGACTTCAGTGGTGGGCAAAGTCTTAGAGAGAATGGTAAGGGATAAGATTTATGAACATCTGGGTAGGAATAACGTGATCAGGGATAGCCAGCATGGTTTTGTGAAGGGCAGGTCGTGCCTCACAAACCTTATTGAGTTCTTTGAGAAGGTGACTAAGGAAGTGGACGAGGGTAAAGCAGTAGATGTTGTGTATATGGATTTTAGTAAGGCGTTCGATAAGGTTCCCCATGGTAGGCTAATGCTAAAACTACGGAGGTATGGCATTGAGGATACATTAGAGGTTTGGATTAGGAATTGGCTGGCTGGAAGGAGACAGAGGGTAGTAGTTGATGGATTATGTTCATCTTGGAGCGCAGTTACTAGCGGTGTACCACAAGGATCTGTTTTGGGACCATTGCTTTTTGTTATCTTTATAAATGATCTAGAGGAAGGACTTGAAAGCTGGGTAAGCAAGTTTGCGGATGACACGAAAGTCGGTGGAGTTGTGGATAGTGAGGAAGGAAGTGGTAGGTTACAGCGGGATATAGATAAGTTGCAGAGCTGGGCGGAAATGTGGCAAATGGAATTCAATGTAGCTAAGTGCGAAGTCGTTCACTTTGGTAGGAATAACAAGATGATGGATTACTGGGCTAATGGTAGGCTACTTGGTAGTGTGGATGAGCAGAGGGATCTTGGTGTCCATGTACACAGATCTCTGAAAGTTGCCACCCAGGTAAATAGTGCTGTGAGGAAGGCATATGGTGTACTGGGCTTTATTGGCAGAGGAATTGAGTTCCGGAGTCCTGAGGTCATGTTGCAGTTGTATAAGACTCTGGTGCGGCCTCATCTGGAGTATTGTGTGCAGTTTTGGTCGCCATACTATAGGAAGGATGTGGAAGCTTTAGAACGAGTGCAGAGGAGGTTTACCAGGATGTTGCCTGGAATGGTAGGAAAATCTTATGAGGAAAGGCTGAGGCACTTGGGGCTGTTCTCATTGGAGAAGAGAAGGTTTAGGGGAGATCTGATAGAAGTGTATAAGATGATTAGGGGTTTAGATAGGGTAGATACTAAGAACCTTTTACCGCTAATGGAGTCAGGTGTTACTAGGGGACATAGCTTTAAATTAAGGGGTGGTAGGTATAGGACAGATGTTAGGGGTAGATTCTTCACACAGCGGGTTGTGAGTTCATGGAATGCCCTGCCCGTATCAGTGGTGAACTCTCCTTCTTTATGGTCATTTAAGCGGGCATTGGATAGGCATTTGGAAGTTATTGGGCTAGTATAGGTTAGGTAGGATTCGGTCGGCGCAACATCGAGGGCCGAAGGGCCTGTACTGCGCTGTATCCTTCTATGTTCTATGTTCTATGACTGTGTCGCCAAAGTTCGAATGAATGCCATCTACAAGTTCACTGATGACAGTCAGTCAGATATCAAACAATGATTGGTAAGAATCAAAGAGACAAAGTGCTTGGTGGTATGGTGCATTGATAACAGTCTCTCTCTCAATGTCAGCAAAACAAAAGAACTAATAGACTTCAAGAAGAAAAATAAAGGACATACTCCTCTCTTTATCAATGGAGTTGAGGTGGAGAGAGTCGAAAGCTTCAGGTTTCTAGGAAGGATGATAATCACCAATCTGTCCTGGTGTCCCACAGAAATGCTGTGTCAAGAAGGCACAACAATGATTTTTCTCCCGCAGGAGGCTTAGGAAATTTGCCATGCCTATAAGGACCCTCACCATTTTTTACAGATGCACCATAGAAAGTATTCTATCTGGATGTATAACCGCTTAGTAGGTTAACTGGCCTGCCCAAGACCATCCAGAAAGTTGTGTGCACAGCCCAGACCATCATGAAAGCCAACCTCCCATCCATCAACTCCATCTACACTTCTCGTTGCCATGGAAAGAATGGCAACATCATCAAAGACCTCTCCCACCTCGGTAATGCACTCTTCCAACCTCTTCTGTCAGGCTGAAAATATAGAAACTTAAAAACACACACCAACGGGTTCAAGAACAGCTTCTTCCACACTGTTATTAGAATGATAAATGGAACTCTCTAAATTCAAATCTAATATTGATCCTGCTTTTGTGCTCCTCCCATGCAGCTGTCATCTTGTGTGCATCACTCTGTCCAAACACTCTATGATCTGTATGGCCTTGTGTGCTCTGATCTGTCTGTACTGCTCACAAAACAAAACCTTTCACTGTACTTAGGTACAAGAGATAACCATAAATCACATCAAAATCTTGCTGGTAGGAAACCAAAGGAGCTGTAAACATTCAACCGATGAATCCATATCCGTGACTACAGGATTGTGTTCCCTTTCATGTCCACTTGCTTCCAAACCATGATGTCTTTTCAGAGCTGTATTGCCTTGTCTGTGTATGGATGTGTGAGTGTATGTGTTTAGACCAAGGGAAATTGGCTTATTTCCATATGGTAGCATAGTTGATAATCAATTTTGCTTTTTGTCTAAAGAATGTTTGTTGAAGTATATTGAAGAAATTGAAGATACCTGGTGAAAGTCTCTTTCATTCTAGATAACAGGAATGAAAAGAAATACATTGATCACTTTGCTGATTAAATAAGACATTTACACTTTTGGTCCATCTTATGGAATACTGGGACATGTTTGTTCATGACCACCTGCCATCAGCATTGTAAAAAGAACAAAAAAATGCTCTTTTCCGAATACGACAAAATACAAAACTAAGTTTAAATTAATGAAGTTACATTTTCATCACTAATGTGTCTGAGGACTGTGCTGAACCCTTCACAGTGCATTGTTACAAACAAGAATAATGGAGTCCATCCACTGCAGGAGTTGTAGTCTTGGTTACGATTAAGTATTGATTGAAAAGTAAGGGGACCATGCTTGTAAATTGTGATAGACTGTTAGCCCTTACTTAGGATGAGGAAATGTTAGTTTGTTAGTTATTGATTTTCAATCTAAAAGAGCTCTAGTTACTTTCTTGTGAAATATTGAATGACACATAGATTAGAGTATTTGTTGGCTGGTAGATTAAACCTCACTGAAGATACTTGAAATTAAGAAACCAAAGGGCATGTTGAGATAGAAGTGGGAGTGAGAAAGAGGAATAATATACTTTTATAACTGTGTTATATTATGTCCATTGTATAGATCTCCTAAATTACCTTAAACAGCCTTCAAAATGCAAAAGACCAATCAAATTTCAAGCATAAATCATTCACAGCTGGAACATAAATCACCTATAATTTGTAATTTATCTGAACCTTTTCCAAAGGAAGTACTTTTCCAGTTGAAAGCTTACAACTTACAAGGTATTAATATGTCAAAAATTTTTGCTATGCTGCATAAATAGTGCAGTTTATGTGATCATTGTCAAAGAAACAGGTCTCCATCACCATTACAAACTCTTGTGTTGGGACAAGTGAATATGATGGCTCAGAATTTCCTGTTTTTGTGCCAGCAAGACAATTATCAGAACTCCCGGTAAACAGTAAGGCACTGGGACAACCATGACATAAACTTAGGGCTTATTTCTTTCTGTCATGCAAAATCTCTTCCAGATTTTTTTTTTCCCTGGCATCTAACTACTAAAACTAACAAGACTGGATTGTAGCAGTAATGAAATTGAAGGTTCAAATCCCATCACAGGTTATGATCAGAATAAAACCCTATCAAATTGATACAGAAACCTAACTGGTTTGTGTTTTCCAAGAAATGACTTGCATCCTCACCTGGTTTGACATCTATTTGACTCCAGTATCCAAAGATATAGATCACACTCCAATGTCCTTGGAAATTGCCTTAAAAGTTGTACAAGCAATGTAGACCATCAGAGCTATCTTGATTTTTATAGCCTTTTCAAGGATTAGTAATAATGACAGAGACATGTTTCTTGGAAAATGGTAACATATATCAACCTGCCTTTGTAGGGTAATAATTCAAGTAAAGGTATTCTTGCAAGCATCACCCATATCTCTCGATCAAATCAAAGCAATTCCAAACTGACTTTGAGTTGTTAAATTTGACTTGTATCATTCCTAATTTCTTGATATTAAAGTCAGGATTGTGACAACATCAGGATTGAGAAAGCAAGGGCTGAATATTAAAAAGCCACATATTGCAGGGAGACAGATGGGTGGACCCACAGAATCGGGTGCTGTACCATCAGTGATATGCCTGCCATTGGTCTATCCATCCACCATGATTTTATGTGTGCCAGGTGAGACATCACATATGTAGTGATTGTGACAAGGTCAGCCAGATGGACCTCATAAAATAAGAGTTCCCAGATTGGTCCAATCAGGAAGCTCTGGCTAACAGATAAGCACAGGAATGACAGACATTTTATTCACTCTGAAAGCTGCCTCTGAGGGAGCTGAATCAGTGTCAAAGACTTCTCACGTTTAAATAAAGGGGGATTTGGTGACAAGATACCAGCCTGTGAGGAGTTATTTCAGCATGGGCAGCCTGCCATGGCCCAGTTGAGGACTTTACGTTTGGCAAGTTTAACCTTTTGGGCTACAGTTTAAAAAAAGTGAGACCTCCTTCAGAGGAACGGTGTGCCAATTGTTTTGTCTCCCCACATCCATCCTCGAAGCCACATCGATCAAGCCAGCAGGTTATGAGGCAGAAGATTCTCCCAGAGGGTGAGAAGATTCATTGTATTCTAATAAAGGGTTTTTACCCTGAGAAAGGCAAAAGTGAGGACTGCAGATGCTAGAGATTACAGTCGAGATTAGAGTGGTGCTGGAAAAGCACAGCAGGTCAGGCATCATCCAAGGAGTAGGAGAATCGACATTTCGGACAAAAGCCCTCCATCAGGAATGAGAGGGCTTTTGCCCGAAACATCGATTTTCTGGTCCCTCGGATGCTGCCTGACGTGCTGTGCTTTCCCAGCACAACTCTAATCTTTACCCTGAGAAAGCAGGGTGAACCAGTTTACAGGAAGCCCGGCCAGGAATTTAAGCTGTGCTGCAGGCAGACCACCCGAGGAGGAGGTCGAAACATCTGCTTCCTAACCAGTCCAGCTCCACACATAACAAATCTAGCAAGGATAACATCGCACATCTTTGAATTCCATTATTTCAGTCTTAGCATCTGTCAATGGAATGAACATCTGTGTATAATTGACAGTTGATGATGCAGTTGGAAGTTATTTCTTAAATAGGAGCCACCGAGGCTAAAGCCACACAGATTTTGTTGGTGTTTGACACCATTCTGCCCTGGAATTTTTCTGGACTATTTTTCATCACTACAGATGGGCCAATTGTCTGAGGAGTAGCAATGGAGTTTAATTTGAATAAATGTGAGGAGTTGTATTTAAGTAAGGCAAATCAGGGCAGCACTTGTATACTTAATGGGAGGGTCCTGGGAGGTGTTGCTAAACAAAGAGACCTAGTGTTGAAGGTGCATAGCTCCTTGAAAGTGGATTCACAGGTAGACAGGGTGGTGAAGAAGGTGTTTAGCTTGCTTGCCTTTATAGGTCAGTGCATTGAGTATAGAAGTTAGGGTATCATGTTGCAGCTCTACAGGACACTGGTTGGCTCAGTTTTAGAATACTGCATTCAATTCTAAAGTTAAAAATCACACAACACCAGGTTATAGTCCAACAGGTTTAATTGGAAGGGTAAAAACTATGAACTGCAGATGCTGGAAACCAGATTCTGGATTAGTGGTGCTGGGAGAGCACAGCAGTTCAGGCAGCATCCGAGGAGCAGTAAAATTGACGTTTCGGGCAAAAGTCCTTCATCAGGAATACAGCACACTAGCTTTCAGAGCATCGCTCCTTCATCAGGTGGTAGTGATGAAAGAGCGACGCTCCGAAAGCTAGTGTGCTTCCAATTAAACCTGTTGGACTATAACCTGGTGTTGTGTGATTTTTAACTTTGTACACCCCAGTCCAACACCAGCATCTCCAAATCATGACTGCATTCAATTCTGGTCTCTTTGTAATAGGAAAGATGTTGTTAAACCTGAAAAGGTTCAGAAACGATTTACAAGAATGTTACCGGGATCAGAGAGTTTAAGCTATGGGGGAGCTGAATATGCTGATGCTTTCTTTCCTTGGAGCATCAGATGCTGAGGGGTGACTTAATAGAGGTTTATAAAACCATGACGGGCATGGATAGGATGAATAGCCAAGGTATTTTTCCGAACATATGGGAGTCCAAAACTAGACAGCTTCGTTGAAGGTGAGGGGGGATAGATTTAGAGTCATAGAGTCAGAGATGTTCAGCACAGAAACAGACCCTTTGGTCCAACCCGTCCATGCTGACCAGATATCCCAACCCAATCTAGTCCTACTGCCAGCACCCGGCCCATATCCCTCCAAACCCTTCCTATTCATATACCCATCCAAATGCCTTTTAAATGTTGCAATTGTACCAGCCTCCACCACTTCCTCTGGCAGCTCATTCCATACATATACCACCCTCTGCACGAAAAAGTTGCTCCTTAGATCTCTTTTATATCTTTTCTCTCTCACCCTAAACCTATGCCCTCTAGTTCTGGACTCCCCGACTCTAGGGAAAAGACTTTGTCTATTTATCCTATCCATGCCCCTCATAATTTTGTCTAAATCTCTATAAGGCCACCCCTCAGCCTCCAACACTCCAGAGAAAACAACCCCAGACTGTTCAGCCTCTCCTTATAGCTCAAATCCTCCAACTCTGGCAACATCCTTGTAAATCTTTTCTGAACACTTTCATGTTTCACAACATCTTTCCAATAGGAAGGAGACCAGAATTGCATGCAATATTCCAACAGTGGCCTAACCAATGTCCTGTATAACTGCAACATGACCTCCCAACTCCTGTATTCAATACTCTGACCAATAAAGGAAAGCATATCAAACGCCTTCTTCACTATCCTATCTACCTGCAACTCCACTTTCAAGGAGCTATGAACCTGCACTCCAAGGTCTCTTTGTTCAGCAACACTCCCTGGGACCTTACCATTAAGTGTATAAGTCCTGTTAAGATTTGCTTTTCCAAAATGCAGCACCTCACATTTATCTGAATTAAACTCCATCTGCCACGTCTTAGCCCATTGACCCATCTGATCAAGATCCCATTGTAATCTGAGGTAACCTTCTTTGCTGTCCACTACACCTCCAATTTTTTTTTAGATTAGATTACTTACAGTGTGGAAACAGGCCCTTCGGCCCAACAAGTCCACACCGACCCGCCGAAGCGCAACCCACCCATACCCCTACATATACCCCTTACCTAACACTACGGACAATTTAGCATGGCCAATTCACCTGACCCGCACATCTTTGGACTGTGGGAGGAAACCGGAGCACCCGGAGGAAACCCACGCAGACACGGGGAGAACGTGCAAACTCCACACAGTCAGTCGCCTGAGTTGGGAATTGAACCCGGGTCTCCAGGCGCTGTGAGGCAGCAGTGCTAACCAGTGCTAACCACTGTGCCACCGTTGTCATCTGCAAACTTACTAACTTCACCTCTTATGCTCACATCCAAATCATTTATATAAATGACAAAAAGTAGAGAACCCAGCACCGATCCTTGTGGCACTCCACTGGTCACAGGCTTCCAGTCTGAAAAACAACCCTCCACCACCACCCTCTGTCTTCTACCTTTGAGCCAGTTCTGTATCCAAATGGCTAGTTGTCCCTGTATTCCGTGAGATCTAACCTTGTTAACCAGTCTCCCATGGGGAACCTTGTCGAACGCCTTACTGAAGTCCATATAGATCACATCTACTGCTCTGCCCTCATCAATCCTCTTTGTTACTTCTTCAAAAAACTCAATCAAGTTTCTTTAAAAGAGTCTTGAAGGACAACTTTTTCTTGCAGAGCGTGGTACATGTATGCAATGAGCTGTCAGAGGAAGTGGTGGACGCTGGTACAATTACAACATTTAAAAGGCATCTAAATGGGTACACTATATCGGAAGGGTTAGGGAGACATGGACTCCTGGCAATGAGACTAGATCAGTTTAGAATATCTGGTCAGCATGGACAAGTTGGACTGAAGTGTTTGTTTCTATGCTGTCTAACTCTGACTCTATGACTCCAATATAACTGTGAAATACTTTAGACTACTTCATGTCTATGAGGCAATTTAATTTACATTCAATTAAAAGCTGGGATGCAAAGAAGTTGAAATGTAGTGAACCACATGGAGCAGCAAGTCAGCAGCAACTGAAAGCAGGAGTTAACCGGACAAGTCGAAAAACAAGCTGAAACTTAATTTCTCCACGCCCTCTGGAAAAACAAAACACGCAGTAAATTACCTGCTGCACGGGTGCTAAGCAGACCCTCTGCAAAAATACACCAAACTGCAACCTATCTGCTCCACAGGGTCCGAGGAAGGATCACGTAACTGGAAGCAGTCACAATCCACTCCACCAGACCACCAAACCACTCAAATGCGAGGAAGCGGAGTTAGCTTGCCGGCCTGAGACAATTGCGGTTTCAAGACCCCCCCCTTTCCTAGCTTACTCCGAGCAAATGTACAATCTCTGGGGAACAAGATGGACAAACTCAGATCACAGCTCAGCTTCCAGTGTGAACTGCAGGACTGCTGCGCGCACTGCTTCACAGAAACTCGGCTCAACATTCCCGACTGCGCACTTCAAGCTCTTGGCTTTTCTATCCATCTTATGGACTGTACAGCATTCTCGGGTAAGACAAAGGGTGGAGAGGTTTGCTTTTTAATCGACAACTTGTGGTGCACGGACATTGCAACCCTGGGCAGCCATTGCTTCCCAACCCTTGAATTCCTCACCATAAAATGCTGCCCCCTTCTATCTCCCTCTGCTATACTAACTGCTGTGTACATACCACCACAAGCAAAGGTTGAGGAAGCTTTGGATATGCTGTACTCCACCACTAACAGCCTGGAGATGGAACACCCTAAGGCCCTGTTTATTGTAACTGGAGACTTCAATCAAGCCAAACTAAGGAAGGTGTTGCCCAAGTATCACCAGAGCAGGACTTGCCCCACCAGGGGCCCAAACATTTTCAGCAACTGCTACACCACTGTGAAGGATGCCTACTGCTCCATCCACCACCTTCATTTTGTGAACTCCGATCACAATGCCATGTTTCTTCTCCCAGCTTACAAGCAAGAAGTCAAATAGGAGATCTTGCAGATACAGGTCCAGTGCTGCTCAGAGAAGACAGAGGATCAGCTCCGGTGCTGTCTGGAATCAGCTGATTGGACCATGTTCAAACAGTCCACAGGTACCTTGGACAAGAACACCAACACCATCACAGACTTTATCAGCAAGTGTGTGGAGGACTGCATACGGAGGATGTCAATCCGGGTGTTCCCCAACAGGAAACTCTGGATGGATCAGGACATACAGTACCTGCTAAAACCAGGTGAGAGGCCTTCAGATCAGGTGGCCCACTCAAATATAAGGAATCCAAGTAGGACCTTCGCCAAGCCAGTAAGACAGCCAAGGACCAATACCAATCCAAACGAGAGACCCAGACAGACACCCAGCAACTATGGTAAGGACTGAATGACATCACAGGTTCTAAAAAGAGACAGTGCAAGGTTGCAGATGATGACATATCCCTCTCAGATCGCCTCAACTCCTTCTATGCTCACTTTGAACAAAATTTCGACAGAGGGGTAACACCTATTCTGACAAGTCCTGATGAACCTATCCCAACAGTCACTGCATCAGAAGTCAGATCAGTTTTCCTTCATGTGAATCCAAAGAAAGTGATGGGATCACATGAAGTACCAGGTCGTGCACTCAGAGCATGTGTAGATCAACTGGCAGAGGTCTTCTCGGGCATCTTCAAACTCTCCCTGCAGCAGGCCACTGTCCCTGCCTGTTTCAAGAGGGCCAACATCATCCCTGTGCCTAAGAAAGCTTATGCTGCATGTCTCAATGACTACCGCCCAGTTGCCCTAACATTGGTGGTCATGAAGTGCTTTGAAAGGCTGATCATGGCATTAATCAAGTTCAGCCTCCCCACTGCTCTTGACCCACTCCAATTTGCCTATTGGACCAACAGATCCGCGTCAGATGACATATCACTTGCCCTTCACTCCTCCCTAGAACATCTTGACACCAAGAACAGCTATGTAAGAATCCTACTCATTGACTACAGTTCAGCTTTCAACACTATTATCCCCTCGAGACTGATTACTAAACTTAGTGATCTCGGACTTAGCCCCACTCTCTGCAACTGGATCCTTAGTTTCCTGACCCACAGGCCACAATCAGTGAAGATTGGGGACAATACTTCCTCGTCACCAACATTCAACACTGGACCCCCACAGGTGTGCATACTCAGCCCCCTACTGTACTCACCATATACCCATGACTGCGTCACCAAATACCAGACTAATGCCATTTTACAATTTCGCTGATGACACCACTATAGTCAGTAGAATCTCAGATGGCGACAAAACAGACTACAGACTGTTTTGGAAAGCCTGGAAAAATGGTGCGCTGAGAACAACCTAGCTCTCAATGCTAGCAAAACCAAGGAACTCATTTTGACTTTCGGCAGGATGTTACTCATACCCACCTATATTAACAGCACAGAGGTGGAATGAGTGGAGAGTGTCAAGCTCGTGGGAGTAGTCATCCACAACAAGCTTTCTTGGACTCTTCATGTGGTTGCACTGGATATAAAGACTCATAACATCTCTTCTTTTTCAGCCAGCTGAGGAAATTTGGCATGACTTCGAATACCCTTGCCAACTTTTGTAGGTGCATCATCGAGAGCATTTATCACTACCTGATATGGCAACTGTACCATTCAAGATCGGAGACAGTTACAGAGAGTGGTGAACTTGGCCTGGACAATCACAAAGGTCAACCTCCCATCTATAGAATCGATCTACCAGGCCCACTATCAAGGAAAGGCTGCCAGCTTTCTCAAAGATCCATCCCATCCTGGCAATGTTTTTCTACAACCTCTATCATCAGGGAGAAGGTACAGAAGCCTGAACACACGCACCAGCCAGTTTCGAAACAGTTTCTACCCTACTGTTGTTAGAATACTGAATGGACCCTCAAACTCTTAACATTCGCCTACACCTGTGTTTTTGCTGCTGTTTACCTATTATTTATTAACTATGCTACTTAACTGTGTGACCAGCCTGTATTGATCGCAAGACAAAGCTTTTCACTGCGCCTCGGTAAACGTGACAATAAATTCAATTCAATTCAATTTAACGATCCAAGAAGCCAGGAAAATCAGAGTGCAGAACCATACCCTCCTGGAGATAACCAGTTTGCAGAAACCTTCTCTAATATAGATCTGCACTCTTGTGTTACCTCTGAACCTTCAAACATTATGACAAATAAGGTCAATACATTCAAAGTTTGGGAGAAGATTTGTAGCTCGGGTGCTCGTTGTTGTGGTTCTGTTCGCTGAGCTGGGAATTTGTGTTGCAAACGTTTCATTCCCTGTCTAGGTGACATCCTCAATGCTTGGGAGCATCCTGTGAAGCGCTTCTGTGATCTTTCCTCTGGCTTTGTAGTGGTTGAATCTGCCGCTTCCGGTTGTCAGTTCCAGCTGTCCGTTGCTGTGGTCAGTATATTGGGTCCAGGTCGATGTGTTTATTGATTGAATCTGTGGACAGTGCCATGCCATACAGAGAACAGCCAGGGAATTCCTAGAGGCATGGCACTCATCCACAGATTCAATCAATAAGCACATCGAATTTCCTGTTCCTTGGATGCTGCCTGACCTGCTGCGCTTTAACCAGCAACACATTTTCAGCTCTGACTACATATATTGAGCTTATGTGCAAGAAAAAGAAGGAAGCATATGTGAGGTATAGACAGCAGGAATGAGTGAATCTCTAGAAGAGTATAAAGGCAGAGTATACTTAAGAGGGAAATCAGGAGGGCAGAAAGGGGACATGATATAGCTTTGGTAAATAGGACTAAGGAAAACCCAAAAGGATTCTACAAGTAGATTAAGAATAAAAGGTTAACTAAGGAGAGAATAGGTCCCCATGAATATCAGCAAGGCCATATCTGTGGAGGAGATGGGCCAGATGAATATTTTGCATTTGGGTTTACCGTGAAGAAAGATCTGAAAAATGTGTTGCTGGAAAAGCGCAGCAGGTGAGGCAACGTCCAATGACGTCCAGGAACGTCAATTCTCCTGCTCCTTGGATGCTGCCTGACCTGCTGTGCTTTTCCAGCTACACATTTTTCAGCTCTGATCTCCAGCATCTGCAGTCGTCACTTTCTCCTCAGTGGAGAAAGATACCAGGAAATAAATTGCAACATCTTGAAAAATTACAGGGGAGGAGGTGTTAAATGTCTTAAAATGTATAAAGATGGATAAATCCCCAAGACCTGATTAGGTGTACCCTAGAATTCTGTGGGAAACTAGGGAAGTGATTACTAGGCCCCTTGCTGAGATATTTGTGTCATTGATAGCCACAGGTAAAGTACCAGAAGACTAGAACTTGGCTAATGTGGTGTCACTACTTAAGAAAGGTGGTAAGGAAAAGCCGGGGAACTATACATCGGTGAGCTTGAGATCCATGGTGGACAAGTTGATAGATGGGAACCTGAGGAACAGTATTTACATACATTTAGAAACGTAAGGACTGTTTAGGGATAGTCAGCATGGCTTTGTGCATGGGAAATCATGTTTCACACACTTCACGGTGGCACAGTGGTTAGCACTGCTGCCTCACAGCGCCTGAGACCCGGGTTCAATTCCCGCCACAGGCGACTGACTGTGTGGAGTTTGCACGTTCTCCCCGTGTCTGCGTGGGTTTCCTTCGGGTGCTCCGGTTTCCTCCCACAGTCCAAAGATGTGCAGGTCAGGTGAATTGGCCATGCTAAATTGCCCGTAGTGTTAGGTAAGGGGTAAATGTAGGGGTTTGGGTGGGTTGCGCTTCGGCGGGTCGGTGTGGACTTGTTGGGCCGAAGGGCCTGTTTCCACACTGTAAGTAATCTAATCTAATCTAAATAACAAAGAAGATTTGATGAGGGAAGAGTGGTAGACATGATCTACATTGACCTCAGTAAGGCATTCAACAAGGTTCCCCAATGGAGATTGGTTAGCAAGGTTAGATCACATTGAATACAGGGAGAACTAGCCATTTCGATGCAGAACTGGCTCGAAGGCAGAAGACAGAGGGTGGTGGAGTATGGTTGTTTTTCAGGCTGGAGACCTGTGACCAGTGTGCCACAAGGATTGGTGCTGGATCCACTGTTTTTTGTCATTTATATAAATGATTTGTATGTAAACATAGGAGGTATGGTAGTAGGTTTGGTGATGACACCAAAATTGATGGTATAGTGGACAGTCAAGAAACTTACATCAGCACACACAGGATCTTGATCAGATGGGTAAATGGGTCAAGGAGCAGCAGATGGAGATTAATTTAGGTAAATGTGAGTCGCTGCATTTTGGAAAAGCAAATCATGGCAGGACTTACACACTTAATAATAAGGTCCTGAAGAGTGTTGCTGAACAAAGAGGCCTTGGAATGCAGGTTCATAGTTTCTTGAAAGTAGAGTTGCGGGTAAATAGGATAGTGAAGAATGATTTGGTATATTTGCTTTTATTGGTCAGAGAACTGAGTACAGTTGTTAGCAGGTCATGTTGCGGCTGTACAGGACTTTGGTTAGGCCAATTTGGAATATTGCGTGCAGTTCTGGTCTCTCTGCTATAGGAAGGATTTTGTGAAACTTGAAAGGGTTCAGAAAAGATTTACAAGGATGTTTCCATTGCAGGAGTTTATGAGCTAAAGGAGAGGCTGAATAGGGTGGTTTCCCTGGAGCGTCGGAGGCCAAGGGGTGACCTTATAGAGGTTTATAAAATCGCGAAGGACATAGATAGAGTGAATAGTTAAAGTCTTTCCCCCAGGGTAGCGAAGTCTAAAACTAGAGACCATAGGTCTAAGATGAGAGGGGAACGATTTAAAAGGGACCTAAGGGGTAGCATTTTCACATCGAGGGTGGTACGTGATTGGAATGAGCTGCCAGAGGAAGTGGAGAAGGGTGGTATAATTACAACATTTAAAACACATCTGGATGGGTATATGAATAGGAAGCGTTTAGAGGGATATTGGCGAAATACTGGCAATTGGGACTGGATTAATTTAGGATATTTGGTCAGCCTGGACAAGTTGGACTGAAGGGTCTGTTTCCGTGTCATATATTTTTATGACTATATGACAATCCTGCACTGTTTTGAAATACAAATGAATAAAAAGAAAGTACTTAAAGAGAGTTCATCTTCATCGATTGGGGTCCCAAACACAGCTCCAAAACGTCTGCAAGGTCTCCATTCCAGGCCTATTGCAACCAGGAGTCCCTGCTCCATTACTTATTGAAACATGCTCCTGTTAACTGTAACAGTCTTGTATGACCTAAAGATGGAAATGTTCAAAGGAAGGGAAAGATGGAAGCTGAAGTGATCAAAATAGATAATCATTGGGGATAAGTGAAAGCAGCAAAATTACTGTGGGCCCAAGGTAGAGAAACATTAAAAGTCCTTTATAAGACATATGGGCAGGAAAAGGTCAGTTGTCCATCAAGCATGCCCCACACTCATGATCCCTGTAATTTAAGTAAATACTGTGGTACATTGAGAATAGATAAGATAGTTAATTGCTAATGTTCAGCATTGTTTGGATTCAAATGTAACCAAATATAAACATCCTCCCTCGGCTTCTGTAATCATGTGACCTCTACCATGAGACACACACACTTGAGGCAGCTATCTTATAAGTACTTCAATACAGACACAGTACAGACTGAGCTATATCCTTGTGAGCACAGGGCTTGGTGTCAGAAGTGGACCAGATCTTGAATGTTGAAAAGAAAACCCAATGAGCTGCAGATGCCGGAAATCAGAAACAAAATTAAAAATTGCTGCAAAAACTCAGCAGGCCTGGCAGCATCTTTAGAGAAGTTTTCAGATCCAGTGAACCTTCCTCAGAACTGGAAGGTTGAAGAGCTGTACAAATACGAAGCTACTGACAGAGAAGCACAGGCATGCTCAGAGCTGCGAAACCTGTTGTAATCAGCTGAAAGATAAAGAACAAATAATCAAGCTACAGCAGAAACACTGGTTATGACACAATGGCTGCATCCTCAAAAAATTCCAGAAGAAATGCATCAGCTTTGTCTTTTGTACTCATGTGCTGAGTTGTAAACCATTGAGTGTGGGGATACTTGTGGACCCTCCTTCTCCTGTTACTTGTTTAATTGTCCACTAATATTCACAGCTGGATGTGGCATGACTGAACAGCTTTGATCTGATCCATTGGCTGTGGGATCACTTACCTTTGTCAGACCCTTGCTGCTTCTGCTGATTGACACGCAAATTGTCCTTTTTTACATCTTCATCAGGTTGAGAATTTCATTTTTTAGGTAAACCTGGTGCTGGTCTTGGCATGTCCTCCTACACTTTTCATTAAACCAGGGTTTCTCCTCTATCTTGAGAGTAATGGTGGAGTGGGAATATGCCAAACTATAAGGATGCAGACCGTGTCTGAGTACTATTCTGTTGTTGCTGATGTCCCTCTGAACCTCATGGATGTCCAGTCTTGAGTTGCTAGATCTGTTCAAAAGCTCACTCATTTAGTATTCTGGTAATGCCATACAACACAATGAAGGGCATTCTCCATGTGAAGGTGGGATTTTGATTCTAGAAGGACTGTACAGTGGCCACTTCTGTTGATACTGTCATCGATGGATGCATCTGTGGCAAGTAGATTGATCAGGACAAAGTCGAGTAGGAATTCCTTTGTTGCTATCTTCCTTATCCCTGCTTGCTACAGTCTTTGTAGTTGTCATGTCCTTTGGGATTCAGGCAGTTCAGTCTATCTGGTGATGCTATGGAGTCACACTTGATTGTTAATTGTGGGCATTGAACTTCACCAAGTAGAATGTATTCTGTGCCCTTGCCACTCTCAGTACTTCTTCCAATCTGTGTTCAACATTGAGGAGTGCTGATTGATCAGCCGATGATGTGACAATATGTGCTAGTCAGCAGCTTTCCTTGTTCATGTTTGATGCCATGAGACTTCAAGGGGCTTGCTGTCAATGCTGAGAAATTCCAGGGTAATTCCCTCCCTATTGTATACCACTGTGCTGCCATGTCTTGTGAATCATGGGACATAAGCATGGTGATGATGATATAAATACAGTAATAGAATGAACAAGTCAGAAGCTGAGCATTCTGCAGCAAAAAATCTAATCTCCTGATTGCTAAAACATTCAAGAATGTCAACCACATTCAGGGCAAAGCAGGTACTTAATTGTAACTTCATTTAACATCCTAAATATACAGTTCCTACCATTTAGGTGCACACTGACAACAGTGTGTACCATCTAGAAGCTGTACTACAGCAATTCATCAATTACTCCTTCGACAGCACCTTCCAAACTAGCGGCATTTACTGCATCAAAGAACAAGGACAGTAAGTGCATAGGAACACCTGCAAGTTCTCGCCTAAGTCACACACCATTCTGATTTGGAAGTAGATAGCCATTTCTTCACTGCTGCTGGGACCACCTGAATGAGCCTCAGTTTACTGTTTCAACTGAAAGCTATTGTAAAGAAGATCATATATATTACTCATAATTAGATGCTTACATCATACTGCTCATGTTTGCTTGTATCCATTACTGATAAGTACAAATTTTACAAAATGATGCATCATTCACTTATGCCAGCAACTAAAGTAGATGGTCAAGTTAGATTTAGATTAACCTGACAATGCAACAGTTTAGGCAACTTCGCATATTTTTGTGAATAGATCAGACAATTGCTGCATCAGTCAGGCTTCAGTCCACAAGCGCATCAAACAGGTAACAGACATCTTCTTCCCCAAGGTAAGCACTTTCATCCTATTCTTTATGGAATGGTGGTAACTTTATAAGAGTGTACATAGCGCTCTTAACAGCTGGCGGGCTTTGAAGAAATGCAAGCAATTTTTGCTGACATACAAAATGCCATTAAAATCCCTAACATAAACCCCATGGCATCTTTCATTTAAAGGGATTTTATTCTTTTCATTTGAAAATGGTGTGAGACTACAAAACTAGATAATATATCCAACATGTGATATATCTCTGGTGGCAGCTAGAGATGTTTTAATGTTTTGGCAATCACTATGACAAGATTATTTAAGAGGAAGGACTGACTGAATCCTGGAGAGCTGGTGGACCTCCTGCAAACTGCCTGTTAGGAGTGTCCAAATGTCACCTATTTACACAATGACTCCAACACAACAAAGAAAGGAACACAGTCCCAAATTCTTCAAGATTTTACCAGCTTCCCCTTGTAATTCCTCAGATAGCATAGTGTTTCAAAATAAAAATAATAACTGAAGGATAGAATTAAACTCTTTATAAAGGGACTCAACATAAGAAGTGAAGGCTGGTATAGCAAACATGTTGAGGTTTATTGACCCTCTCAAGGTTGGGGAGCAAAGGTAGACACATAGTGTAGACTTATGAAAATCAATTGTTTAAAAAATATTTGTCAATTGTTCCCTACTTAGTGAGTTATGGTGACCCTGGCCAATCAATGAGAGGAGTGAATAGTTGAGATAAACTCAGACATATTTCTACCAACCATCTCCTATAAAAGTTTTCCACTGACTCCACGGATTCTGAGAGTCATTGTTGCAGGGCACCATCAAGCATGATTCCGTGACCTGAGGCATTTTGGCACTTATATATATATTAGCATCATATCTCCCTGAAATACACATGTGCAAGTATCAATTGCCCATGCACTGAGGGTTATGAATGCACGGACTGATATGCCTACTTTTTGAATGAAGAGTTTGAATGATGCATGAGAATCTAATTGAACAACACATTATCTACTGGGGAAGCTTTCCGTTGTGTAGACTGTCCATTGCCTACATATTAACAAGTGGTCTTTCTCAAACTCAATACTCAGACGTTGGAAATTTAGTTCCCAGACCAAACTGCCTGTCTGCTGTTGGCTCTAAAACCAAATAAAATATAAAAGATAAATATAAAAGAGAATACTTTGGCTTTTGAAGTGGGCGGTACAGTGGCACAGTGGTTAGTACTGTTGCCTCACAGCGCCAGAGAAACGGGTTCAATTCCCGCCTCAGGCAACTGACTGTGGAGTTTGCATATTCTCCCCGTGCCTGGGTGGGCTTCCTCCGGGTGCTCCGGTTTCCTCCCACAGTCCAAAGATGTGCAGGTCAAGTGAATTGGTCATGCTAAATTGCCCGTAGTGTTAGGTGAAGGGGTAAATGTAAGGGTATGGGTGGGTTGCACTTTGGCGGGTCAGTGTGGATTTGTTGGGCCGAAGGGCTTGTTTCCACACTGTAAGTAATCTAATCTAAACTGAGATACAGGCTACTGGACTATGTGGGATTGAGGTCCACAAGGAAGAGGTATTAGAAATCCTGCAGAGTGTGAAAATAGATAAGCCCCCTGGGCCAGATGGGATTTATCCTAGGATCTTCTGGGAAGCCAGGGATGAGATTGCCAAGCCTTTGGCGTTGATATTTAAATTGTCATTGTCTACAGGAATAGTCCCAGAAGACTGGAGGACAGCAAATGTGGTTCTCCTGTTCAAGAAGGGGAGTAGAGACAACCCTGGTAATTATTGACCAGTGAGCCTTACTTCAGTTGTTGGTAAAGTGTTGGAAAGGTTATAAGAGATAGGATTTATAATCATCTAGAAAAGAATAACTTGATTAGGGGTAGTCAGCACCGTTTTGTGAAGGGTAGGTCGTGCCTCACAAACCTTACTGAGTTCTTTGACAAGGGGACCAAACAGATAGATGAGGATAAATCAGTTGATGTGGTGTATATGGATTTCAGCAAGGCATTCGATAAGGTTCCCCACAGTAGGCTATTGTACAAAATGCGGAGGAATGGGATTGTGGGAGATGTAGCAGTTTGGATCAGTAATTGGCTTGCTGAAAGAAGACAGAGGGTGGTGGTTGATGGGAAATGTTCATCCTGGAGTCCAGTTACCAGTGGTGTACCGCGAGGGTCGGTGTTGGGTCCACTGCTGTTCATCATTTTTATAACGACCTGGATGAGGGCGTAGAAGGGTGGGTTAGTAAATTTGCATACAACACTAAGGTCAGTGGAGTTGTGGATAGTGACAAAGGATGTTGTAGGTTACAAAGAGACATAGATAAGCTGCAGAGCTGGGCTGAGAGCTGGCAAATAGAGTTTAATGTGGACAAGTGTGAGGTGATTCATTTTGGTCAGAGTAACCAGAATGCAAAGTACTGGGCTAATGGTAAGATTCTTGGTAGTGTAGATGAGCAGAGAGATCTCGGTGTCCAGGTATACAGATCCTTGAAAGTTGCCACCCAGGTTGACAGGGTTGTTAAGAAGGCATACAGTGTTTTAGCTTTTATTAATAGAGGGATCGAGTTCCGGAACCATGAGTTTATGCTACAGCTGTACAAAACTCTGGTGCAGCCACACTTGGAGTATTGTGTACAGTTCTGGTCACCGCATTATAAGAAGGATGTGGAAGCTTTGGAAAGGGTGCAGAGGAGATTTACTAGGATGTTGCCTGGTATGGAGGGGAGGTCTTACAAGGAAAGGCTGAGGGACTTGAGGCAGTTTTCGTTAGAGAGAAGAAGGTTGAGAGGTGACTTAATAGAGACATACAAGATAGTCAGAGGGTTACATAGGGTGGACAGGGAGAGCCTTTTTCAAGTACGGTGACAGCGAGCATGAGGGGGCATAGCTTTAAGTTGAGGGGTGATAGATATAGGACAGATGTCAGAGGTAGTTTCTTTACTCAGAGTAGTAATGCTTTGCCTGCAACGGTAGTAGATTTGCCAACTTTAAGTGCATTTAAGTCGTCATTGGACAAGCATATGGTCGTACATAGAATAGTGTAGGTTAGATGGGCTTCAGATTGGTACGGCGCAACATTGAGGGCCGCAGGGCCTATACTGCGCTGTAATGATCTATGTTCTATGCTATAACATTATGTAAAGTTCGAATGTTGTGATTATCTGAATTATTTCCCATCTGAAGACCTTCAATTAGTATTAGACTGGGGAGAGAAGACACTATTAGCCCTCATCCTACAAGAAAAGTTTACAGCCATTACCTCAGCCTCCTAGGGCTTATTGTTACCTTTCCCATACCAACCTTGTCACATCAATTGATGAAAAATCAACACTTCCAGGACCTGGAAACTATCTAACATTTACCTCTGAGGATAAAGAAGAAGAAATCAGCCGTGGTCTGTGTTGGAGAAGGGAATTATACACCAGGTAGTGAGACACAGCAGTCAGCCAGATTGCCTGTACTTTCCTTTGTTTGTATTCTTTCTTTTCCTGTCAAAGATCTAACTAGACTTCAACTGCGCAAGACACCACTGAACTTTATAAGAGCTGAAGAGAGAGAGGTGAGTAATGAAGTAATGTTTAGTGGCTGATCGGCCATTAAATGATAGCTGTTCTGTCATTGGGCAGGATCCTCACCAACTATTTAACTGAAGAGGCAGGAACCCCAGCCCCTGATAAAATTCAGCCCCATGATTTGCCTGCTCTGAATGCTTCTGGTAAATTTAAATATTCATGTGTCAATTTAACCATCTTTGCCAGTACTACATCAGATGAAGGGCTACAAGACACCAGATAATAGTCCAACTGGTTTATTTGAAAGCTTGTGATTTTGAATACACCTGTTGAACTATGACCTGGTGTTGTGTGAATTTTGACTTTGTCCACCCCAGTCCATCACCGAAAGCCCATAGCACGGGCGATGGGCAATGTGGGATCATGCAGGTGATGTTGTTTCTCTGCATCTGCTGACCCTATCCTTCTAGACAGTAGAATTTGGGGATTTTGAAAAAAACTGTCGAAGAAGCCTGGGTGAGTTGCTGCAGTACATCATGTAGATTATATATACTGCTGCCAATGTGGGTGATTTGTGAAGGGAGTCAATGTTGAATGTGATGAGTGGTGTGCCAGTCAAATCTGATGCATTTTCCTAGATGGTATCAGCTTTTTGAGTGGTTTTACAGTTTCACCCATTCAAGGAAGGAAAAAGTTTTCCATTATACACCTGACGTATCATGTAGATAATGGTGTCAGGTAAATTACTTCCCACAGAATTCCTGAAAAAGGGTTATACCCAAAATGTAGGACTTCTCCACCTCCTAATGCTGCCAGGCTTGCTGTGTTCTTCCAGCCTTCTGCTTGTCTACAGAATTTCTAGCCTCTTTCCTGCTCTTGAAGGCACAGTATTTATATGGCTAGTTCAGCTCAGTTTCTGTTCCATTCAGTTTCTGGTAAATAGTAAATCCCTGGATTTTGACAATAAGAGACTCAGTCAAAGTAATGCCTTAGAATAAAAAACTGAAAGAATTGCAGATGCTTGAAATCTGAAACAAAAACAGAAATTGCTTGCAATTTCTCATCAGATTGACAGCATTTGTAGAGCGAGAGGTCGGTGTCAATACTTTAGGTCTTATGACCCTTCTTCAGCATTGATGGTAGCTCAGAAAAAGACGGTTTTTGTAAAAAAAAATAGGTTGTGGGGAGGAGGGATGAAATTAAACAATAGGTGGAAATAGAGCCCAAAGAAACAGAAAAACAGTTGGACAGACAAATGAATGGTTAAACATTTTTCTGAAGCAATGGAGAGCTGTTAATGGGGACGATTAGTGGTTGACAATGGGTTGTATGAGGAAGAAGCCCGTGTGATGACAAGACCTCATGTGTGGAGGTGGGGGAAAGCATGGGGAAAGGTATTAAGTCCTAAAGGTTGTAGAGTTCCCAAGTGGAAAATGAGGTGCTGTTCTATCAGCTTGAGCTAAGCTTCACTGGAGTACTGCGCCAAGCCTGAGACAGAGACGTTGGCCAGGGAACACAGTGATGTGTCACAGTGGTAGGAAGCTCAGGGGCTTTTTTATGGACAAAATGGAGGTATTCTATGAAGTCATCACCCGATCTATGCTTCCTTTCCCCAATGTAGAGGACAGCACATTGCAAGCAGCAAATACAGTCGACTAGATTGAGTGAAGTGCAGAAAAAACACTGCTTCACTTGGAAGGTATGTTTGGGCCCTTGGATACTGAGGAGGGAGGAAGCAATCAGACAGGTGTTACACCTTCAGCAATTTCATGGGAGAGGTGCCATGGGGCTGTGGATGGTTGCTGAGAGTGAAGGAGGAGTGGACCAGGATGTCCCAGCGGGAATGGTCCTTATGGAAAGTTGGCAAGGGATGGGAGGGGAATATGTGTGTACCCTAGAACTCGGTGGGAAACTAGGGCCTCTTACAGAGATATTTGCATCATTAATAGTCACAGGTGAGATGCCGGAAGACTGGAGGTTGGCAAACATGGTGCCACTGTTGAAGAAAGGTGGTAAGGACAAGCCAGGGAACTATAGACCAGTCAGCCTGACGTTAGTGGTGGGTAAATCGTTGGAGGGAATCCTGAGGAACAGGATGTATATGTATTTGGAAAGGCAAGGACCGACTAGGAATAGTCAACATGGCTTGATGTATGGGAAATCATGTCTCACAAACTTGAGTGAGTTTTTTTGAAGATGTAACAAAGAGGATTGATGAGGGCAGAGCAGTAATTGAGATCTATATGGACTTCAGTAAGTCATTCGACAAGGTTCCCTCATGGAATACAGGGACAATTTTCCATTTGGATACAGAACTGGCTCAAAGGTAGAAGACAGAGAGTGTTGGTGGAGGGTTGTCTTTCAGACTGGAAGCCTGTGACCAGTGGTGCGTCACAAGGATCGATGCTGGGTCCATTACCTTTCATAATTTATACAAATGATTTGGATGTGAGCATAAGAGGTAAGTTTGCAGATGACACTAAAATTGGAGGTGTAATGGACAGCGAAGAGTTGGGAGGTCATGTTGCAGCTGTACAGAACATTGGTTAGGCCACTGTTGGAATATTGTATGCAATTCTGATCTCCTTCCTATTAGAAAGATGTTGTGAAACTTCAAAGGGTTCAGAAAAGATTTACGAGGTTGTTGCCAGGGTTGGAGGATTTGAGCTTGAATAGGCTAGGGCTGTTTTCCCTGGAGCATCGGATGCTGATGGGTGACCTTACAGAGAGTTTAAACAATTATGAAGGGCCTGGATAGGATAAATAGACAAAGTCTTTTCCCTGGGATGGGGGAGTCCAGAGGGAATAGGTTTAGGGTGAGAGGGGAAAGATATAAAAGAGACCTAACGGGCAAAGTTTTCACTCAGAGGGTGATACGTGTATAGAATGAGCTGCCAGAGAAAGCGGAGGAGGCTGGTACAATTGCAACATTTAAAGGCATCTGGATGGGTATATGAATAAGAAGGGTTTGGAGGTGGGACTAGATTGGGTGGGATACCTGGTCAGCACGGACGAGTTGGATCAAAGGGTCTGTTTCTGTGCTGTATATCTCTATGACTCTATGACTCTGTATCTGGTGGTGGCATCCTACTGCGTATCGTGGAAATCGCAGCTAATGATTCTCTGGATGTGTATGTTGGTATAATGGTTGGTGAGGGCAAGAGATACCCTGTTGCTGTTTTGTGGCGGGGGGGTGGGGGAGGGGAATGAAACAGTGCGGGAGATGGGACAGACCCCCTGAGGGCCCTGTCAACCATGGTGCTAAGGAATCATTGGTTTAGGTAGAAAGTGGTCATTTCGGAGACTCTCTTGTCAAAGTTACCATCATCAGAACAGATGCCACGGTCAATCATTTCACCACAGTTAGGGAGAGTTCCTGGTTCTCCATTGTATTTCACAAGAACATTCAAAGAATAGAATTCAGTTGGGAATTCACAAGAACCTTCATTTTTCTTTCATTACAGAACGGTTTTATTTTGAAATTTGGCCAAACATATTTTAGGGCTTTTGTGCCTCAGCTAATCCCTGAAAGGTAATAATCCCTCAAGTTAATGCCACCAATGTAAGAGCTAATCTCGTGAAAAAGCACAATGTCAAAGGGCACATTTGTTGCTAATTACTGAAATAGAAATTACCCTTGATAAAACATACAGAGCCAGAGGTTCATTCCAGAGTTTTAAGGGGCTAAACTGTAAACAGACATGGGGATTGCGATGCTCAATTATCCATATCTCTTGATTGAAATGTGGTGGCATGCCAACTCCATGCTTCCTGCTCATTATTATGATTTCTGCTTCCAGCCAGCACCAACTCTAGTGTTTATCGACTATATACATTGGTAGGGGGCCCAAAATTATAGCTTTCCAATGCCACTTCAAGCTAGCATGCACTTCTTAAAGAATAGGTGCAGCATAGTTGTCACAGGCATTGAGGGTCACACAAGAGGTTACTCTGTCAAGAATTCAGCTGAAGACTGATGCCTTTGAAAGAAAATGAGCTCCAAGGTTTTCATACATTACACTGGAGATCTTGCTGGAGGAAGTGAAAGGAGAAGCTGCTTTCAGATTGCACCGGAATCAAATGGGGGCAGCATCCTTGCAGGGAGCTTTGCCAGTGCTGTTAGGAATGGTTTAAACTAACTTGGCAAGGAGGTCAGATGCAGACAGAAGGTTCAGCAGGGGAAATGAACGGCCCCAATTAGAAGAGACAGCAAATGAGTCAAGCAGACATAAAAATTATAGGCTAGTTAAGGCACAAGGGAGTTTGGCAAGGTTGGATGGTATTTATGTTAATGAAAGCAGTCTGACCAAGAGTTCAAAACAGCAGAAGTAAAGGAAGGAAATAGGGATGTTGGCAATCTTTTTCATTCCTCCCTGGCCACAGGGGAGGTGCCAGAGGACAGACAATGTGATATCATTTCTCAAGCAGAGACCAAGGGATCAGGATGACGACAGGCCTGTCAGTCTAATCTCAGAGGTAGGGAAACTACTGGAAACAATTCTGAGGGACAGAATTGATCTGCACTTGGAGAGGTGGAATTAATGATGAATAATCAGCATGTTTTCGTTAAGGGAAGTTATATCTAACCAACTTGATGGAATTTTTCAAAGAGGTGACCAAGTGTGTAGATAACAGCAATGTATTTGATGTAATCTTACTTGGACTTAAGCAAGGCTTTTGATAAGGTCTAGCATAGGATACCAATAGCGAAGGGAAGAGCCCAGGGACTCAAAGGAAATTTGGCAAATTGGATCCAAAACTCATTCAATGGGGATCTGCAGGAATCAGTGTTAGGGCCCTTTCTGTTTATGATTTTTATAAATAACTTAGACTTAAATGTAGGAGGTTCAATGATGATACAAAAATTGGTAGAGTGGTAAATAGTGAGGAGGATAGTGGGAGGGAGGGTGACGGTGATAGGTTGGAGCGGAGGGTGAAGCACATAAGTAGGAAGGAAAGTGAACAAGTGGGACAGTTCAAGAGGGCTGTGATGAGTTGGAGAGTTAGAGAGTTAGATCTGGGATGAGGTGGGGGAGGGGAATGTGGAAACTGGTGCCATCGATGTGGATGCCATGTGATTGGAGGGTCCCAGGGAAGACCATGAGGTGTTCTTCATCCAGGCGTTGGGTGACTAGGATATGGCGGTGGAGCAGGCCCAGGACTTGTATGTCCTTGGCGGAATGGGAGGGGGAATTGAAGTGGTTGGCCTTTGGGCAGTGGGGTTGATTGGTGTGTCTCGGAGATGTTCTCTGAAGTGTTCTGCAAGTTGGTGTCCTGTCGCCCCAACTTAGAGGAGATGACATCCAGAGCAACGGACACAGGAGATGAAGTGTTTGGATGTGCAGAAAAACCTGTGTCAGATGTGGAAGGATCCTCTGGGGCCTTGGATGGAGGTGAGGGGAGAGGTGTGGGCACAGGTTTTACACCTCTTGTGGGGCAAGGAAAGGTGCCGGGAATGGAAGATGTGTTGCTGGGGGGCATGGACCTAACAAGGGAATTGCAGAGGGAATGGTCTCTGATATGGGAGGGGGAGAGAAACATATCTCTGATGGTAGGGTCTGATTGTAGGTGGTGGAAATGGCAGAGGATGATGCGCCAACTTGTGGAATGGTTCAGAGATCATCTCTGGGATACACACACCAAACAACCCCACTGCCCTGTGGCCCTGTCCCCTCCCCCCATGCCACCAAGGACATGCAAGTCTTGGGCATCCTTCACCCCAAATCCTAGCCACCCGACACCTGGAGGAAGAATGCCTCACCTTCTGCCTAGGGACCCTCCAACCATACAGCATCAACATCAATTTCACCATTTTCCTCATCTCCCCTCCCTCCACCTCATCCCAGATCCAACCCTCCAACTCAGCACCGCCCTCTTGAACTGTCCTACCTGTCCATCTTCCTTCCCACCTATCTGCTCTACCTTTCATTCCAACCTATGACCATCACCCCCCACTTGCATCAACTATCACCTTCCCAGCTACCTTCCCCCAAACCCCACCCTTATCGGAAGCTGCCTGACCTGTTGTGCTTTTCCAGTGCCACACCTTTCAATCATCTCCAGCATCTGCAGTCCTCACTCTCTCCTAATCAGTGGCAAAGGGCATTCAATCTGGATAAGTATGAGGTGATGCACTTGAGCAGGAGAAACAATACAAGAGAATGCATAATGCGCATTAGGACCCTGGGGAGCAGTGAGGATCAGTATGCATAGATACTGTTTGCTTAAAGTACCTGCAAATACAGACTCCCATAACTACCTGGACTACACCTTTTCCCACCCAGTATCCTGCAAGAACTCCATCCCATTCTCCCAATTCTTCTGCCTCCGCCATAAGTGCTTGAACAAGATGTTCCACACACGAGCGTCCCAGATGTCCACCTATTTTGAACATGTTTTTCCTCTCTGTGTCATCCAGACAGCCCTCTGCCACACCACCACCATTCCCTGCTCCACTGATCTAAACCACCGCTCCAAATGCAATAAAGACAGTCTCCCTTGTCCTCACCTACCACCATACCAGTTTCTGTTTCCAACACTTCATCCACCAACTCCAGCTAAACCCCACCACCAAGAACATCTCCTCCTCCCCACTCCTCTCTGCCTTCCACAAGGACAGTTCCCTTTGACAGTCCTTAGTTTGCGACACTGTCCCCACTGAGCCCCACCCAGTCCGAGCCCCCAGGTACCTTCTGGAAAAGATGCAAACGTGCTGGTACAACACATCCCTCACCTCCATCCAGGGCCCAAAACAGTTCTTCCAGGTGAGACAGAGGTTCACCTGCCTCTCTTTCAACCTAGTTTACTGCATCAGGTGCTCCCGATGTGGTCTTCTGGAGACCGAATATAAACTTAGGGAATGGTTCACCGAGCATTGCAGCTGGCCCCGCAGGAGCTGACTAGACCTCCCAGTCACTACCCATTTCAATTCCCCCAACCACTCCCTTTCTGACATGACCATCCTTGGCCACACTGAACCAAACCGCAAATTGGAGGAACAACAGCTCACCTTCCGCCTGGGCAGCCTACAGCCCGGAGAACTCAACATTAAGTTCTCCAATTTCAAGTAACCTCCCTCCCCATCGCCCAATTCCATTCCCAGCCCCTTCCCCTCCCTTCCATTCCTCCCTGCCACCAACCCAATTCATTCTTCCCATTGACCAACCAGGTCGTACCCTCTACCTGTCTTCACCTACCCCCATCTCACCACCCAGCCCCTGCCATCCCCTTTATCTGCAGCTCCCCCCACACCCACCCACAGATCTGAAGAAGGGTTACACCCAAAATGTCAACTTCTCCACCTCCTGATGCTGCCTGGCTTGCTGTGTTCTTCCAGCCTCCTGCCTATTGCTTAAAGTAGTGGGACAGATGAATAAAGTGGTCAAGAAGGCATATTAGATACTTACCTCTATTTGCCGAGGGGTAGAGTTTAGGAACAGAGAGCTGATGTTAGAACTGTATGAAGCATTGGATAGGTGACAGCTAGAGTATTGTGAGTCATTCTGGAATCCCCATTATAGGAGAGTCATAATTGCACTGGAGAGGGTGCAGACAAGATTTCCCAGGATATTCCTTGGACTGGAGAGTTTTAGTTATGAAGAAAGATTGGACAGGCTGGGGATGTTTTCCCTGGAGCAGAGGAGACTGAGGGTCAACATGATTAAGATGTTTTAATTATAAGGGGCAGAGGCAGGATGGACAGGAAAGACGTTTTCTCCTTGGGAAAAGGTGTAGGGATTAATAACCAGGGCACAGACTGAAGTCAAGAGGATTAGCGGGCATGTGAAGAAACATCAGAGGGTGATGAGAATTTGGAACTCAATGCCTGTAAGGGTGGTGGAGGCAGAAATCTTTATAATGTTTTAATAAGTACTTAAATGTACACTTACAAAGTAAAGGCATATGAGGCTGAGGGTCAAGTGTAGAAAATGGGACTAGAATAATTAGGTGAATGTTTTTGATCAGACCTTGGGCTGAAGGGACTTTCTCTATGACTGTATGACTATAGTTTCCCATCCGAACGGTAATCCAAACATTGGCCTCACTTCTTGTTCTAGGATTCGGAAGTGGCCAAGACAGGACAATAAGTACAATAATCCCAGAAGTAGCCAAATATGAATGGCCTCTATCCAATGAAGGTGGGCAGGAAAGTAAGAAGTCAGAGCCAAGGAGCTCCAGCAATGTCAAGCCAGCTGGTGTGCTACTGAAGCAGTGACTGTGCATCAACATGCTAGATTGTAGACCCAAAGTAGGTAGGACTATCAGTTTGATGGTTACAAAATTTGGTAGCAGCAGTCTTCTGGCTTAGTAATGCCTTTACTGGGACTTAAGCTTCAGCCTTCAATGACTCCCTGACTTGCCCCCAGGAGCTGGCAGCTGGTGGGATGGGTAGGGGTGAAAGGAATCACTCACTGGCAAGAAGATCTGACCTCTGTCAGAAATGGCCCTTTAAGGAGGCAGCATTATTAACTGCCTCCTTAGGGAAAGATCCCTCAAAGGCAGGAATGCATTGAGTAGCATGACATTGCCCTCCCGTTTTTCCAACCTTCCAACCTCGAATCCTGTCTCCAAGAGGTTCAGAAGGTTTAGCTTGAGCAGAGCTGTTCTGCATGTGCAGGTGAGTCAGTGTCACTCCAGACACACAAAGGTCAAAGGGCTGTAGAAGCAGATTTCCATCGAGGTTAATGTCTCAGCCCCGAGGACATGGATATAGTAACACAAGAATTTCATGACCTCAAAAAGGTGACTAAGGTCAATGATGTGTCTTTAAATATCACATAACACCAAGCGAAGCACCCCTTCCCCAGCTGGCATCTTCATCAAGGTGGTGAGCTGTCTTTTTGAATCACTCCACTCTTTGGGGCATATATATAACTTTAGTGCTATCAAGGCGGGATATCCAAGATGTTATCAACAACAGTGAAGGAATAGCGATATATTTCTAAGTCTACATGGTGTATGGATTGGAGGGGTACTTACAGGTTGCGGTGTTCCCATGTATCTACTGTCTTGTCCTTCTACCTGCTCAAGGGTTTGGAAGGCGTTGTTGAAGGGACTTTGGTGAGTTGCTGCAGATGGGTTAAAGAGTAATGGAGAAGGAATTTCTTTTCACATAGCAGATGGCAGTAAATAAGTGTAGCAGTGGCAGAAACTCTCATCACTTAAAAAGTACACTTAGACCTGCATGAGTTGATTGATCAAACCAACCCACATTCCTTCATTCATCAAGTGCTAGACAAATTCATGTTGGAAACTACTTTAACCTTTATTGAAGGAAGCTTCCCAAATATTTAAATTTTTACACACTAGTTCTGTGAAAGGTATATTCCACCCTGCAGATCAAGGTGCTTCAGTAATGCTTCCAGCTCAGCTGTTTTTGCCATTCTCAAACTTCTCAATGTTTTCAGCAACTATAAATAAGACTCCCAAACACACCCTCTCAGACTTAAAGTCCTTTATGCTCACACTCACATATATACGCACACCCTCCCACAGACACTCATAACCCCCCCTTCCCCCACCCCACCCCACACACACACAGACACACAAACACCCACTCCCATGCACACATAGACATCTAAATTCGTGGGGTGAATTTGTACTTACATAATTACATTTTATTTTGCTCAAAAACTGCATGAATCCATGTAAGATACTGAAAATCCAGTTTTTTTAGATAAGTATCAATCTGACCATTGTAGAACAGACAGCCTCACAGTGAGTTAACACCTTCAATACCTTATCTGGGCTGACATGCCATCAATTGTTAGTGTACCTGACAGTGTAACTTTTAAAAAAGGTTTTGCAATTTACATATGAAAGAACTGAAATCAACATGGACATTCTAAAAGATGAGAGACTTAACAAACAATCCGGGTCTTTTTCAATATATAATTTCGTTACATCACACTGTAAACTTTTACTATAAATTCTGTGTCTTACAACCTTATTAGATTAGATTACTTACAGTGTGGAAACAGGCCCTTCGGCCCAACAAGTCCACACCAACCTGCCGAAGTGCAACCCAACCATACCCCTACATTTACCTCTTACCTAACACTGCGGGCAATTTAACATGCCCAATTCACCTGACCCACACATCTTTGGACTGTGGGAAGAAACCGGAGCACCCGGAGGAAACTCACGCAGACACGGGGAGAACGTGCAAACTCCACACAGTCAGTCACCTGAGTCGGGAATTGAACCCAGGTCTCAGGCACTGTGAGGCAGCAGTGCTAACCACTGTGCCACCGTGCTGCCCACTAACCTCCACAATCACCTGATCTAGTGCTTCCAACTAAACCTGTGTTGGTCTATAACCTGCCATTGTGTAATATAAATAAGATGGTATCCTCAAACTCTTTGTGTCCATGTTATTCCTTCAAATAATGCAAACACAACAACTGTGGCAAAAATGTTTCCTGAATAATTGCCTTTGATACTCACAATGATGTTTCAGATACTAGTTGAGTGCAAACACTTTCTTTCATGTAATGATCATTGTTAGACTGTTACCAATTGTTTTGCAAATAAATAAATGAAAATGACCCCGTTTGGCATTATTCCATGGTCCTACTTAACTGTGACATGGAAAAGGCAAGTTTACTCCATAGATGAATAACACTTATAAAAGGCAGTTAGATTGTAGTTGCCAAATATCTGGGTTCCTTGTGGGCTATTTTGCTACAGGTGTTGGGGAAGCTTTAAACTAACCCAGCAGAGGAAACCAATATTAGAGAGTAAAACCATGCTATACTCAAGACTGGGAGAGAAGCAGTAGGATAGAGAATAGTAAGTTAATAGATGGAATCAGAGTAAGGAAGAAATTATAACATTCGAATTCAGGGTTACACTGCATGTGTCAGAGTGTATGGAGTACAGTAAATAAGACTGGGAAGCCACTGGCATAGATTGCCATGTGGTGTTACGATGTTGTAGCAAGAACGGAGACCTGTTCAAGGATTGGGTGTTAAATAATCCTGGATACAGGCTGTTCAGGAGCAATAGGAAAGGAAGAGGAGCAGTGATGTTTGATAAGAAGGCTATTGCAATAGTGGATAAAGAGGATGTTTCAGAGGGTTCAAGCATCGAATTAATTTGGCTTGAGGAAAGATAAAAAGAAAGGTGCATGTATATTATTTGGTAATCTGCACCCCGTCACCTACTGGGAAGGATGTAGAGGAACAAATTTGCAAAGAAATTACAGAAAAACATTATCAAATAGTTATAACTTTATAATTAGTCAAACATAAACTGTGATAATGTTAAGGGCACGTGTTCCTATATTGTTCTCAGGAGAATTTTCTACAGGAGGACGTATCAAGTCCAACAAGAAAGGAGGCACTGCTGGAACTGATTCTTGGAGAGAAAATGGTCCGAGTATCAGTGGAAGAATAAAGACAGTGATCATTTAGGATGTTTGTGGATAAAACAATTGAGACTAAAATATTTAATTTGGGTGGTCAATCGGGCAAGAAACAGAACAAATGAACAGAAATGAACAATTCATTGGAAAACTTGCAGCTGGACAATGGGCTATCTTCAAAAATGAGATTGTTCAGACACAATCAAGGTACATTCCCTCAAAGTTGAAAGGTAGGGTGAACAAATCCAGAACTGCCATGATGATAGACGTGATAAAAATTAAAGTAAGTAAAGTAAAAGTGTACTTATGACAGGTAGAAAATACATTTCTGGACTAAGTTAATTAGAAAATATTCAGAAGGGAGATCAAAGTATATATAACAGAAGCAAAGAGGGTATATTATAAAGGCAAACTCCTCATACTAGATAATTCAAGTTTGGTCTGTGGTCAGAGATAGGAGTGTGTGACTCCTGGTACAGTACTTATCGAGCCCAGGGGTGAATGGGAGCAGTGATTTGCATTTGAGGAGGCTCATATCCTGCTATTGCCCAACAGTTACAAAATTCTGGCAAGCTACATAAACAGGGGTGGGGACTACAAGAAGGATGAGTGAACTGACCGTGGCACCATGGCACTGAAAGCCATTTAAATGTGAGAAGGGAATAGGAATATAGTTTCAGTAATATACAAAATAATTTTTGTGGAATACTTTTTGAAGGAGTTTCAGGAATTCTTGACTATCAACTCAGGCGTGGCTAGTAGTCCGTCCATGCTATGGGGGACTGCTAAGGCCTTTGCTAGGAGATTAGCTATTTCCTATTTGGCTAGCTGGAAACGACAATAGGAGGATCAGCAGCATCTACTTGAGACGCAGTTGAAAGCCGCGGAGGCGGCACATTTTGCACGGCCTTCGGTGACTAAGCTACAGCAGATCACAGCCCTTTGGGCTGCCTTGAATTCAATACTGACACAAAACGCAAAGAAAGAATTTGCTTTCACTCCACATGCATTCTTTCGGTTAGTGCCCTCTATCACTTGCTGGGTGGCAGGGCCTGGCAGGATATTAATCGGTTATGTGAGGTCTGGGAGCAAGAGTTGGGAGTGGAGATCTCTTCTGAAAAGTGGGAGAACATATGGGAGAATACTGAAAGATCTTAATCTGTAATAGGACATGCGCTATGCAGTTAAAAGTTCTGCACAGGGCTCATCTGGCACCAGACCGTCTGGCGAAGTTTAAAAAAGGGGCATCTTCAGTGTGCCCCAAATACAAAATAAGTGTAGGTACTCTTACCCATTGTTTCTGGACATGCCACAGGCTCCGTGTTTATTGGAGCGCTGTGGCGGGAGAGAAAGGAAGGGTTTTGAGGACTGATGTCAAAGTAGACCCGATATCTGTCCTCTTAGGTCTACAGAATTTACCATCTTTAGAAGGGCATGGGAAGACACAATTTAATATTCTTGCATACTGTGCACGGGAGAATATTCTGATGAATTGGGTGTCTGAGAACCCGCCGGGCTTGCTGGGATGGCAGAAATTAATTATAGAGCACATTCCCTTGGACTTTTTCACAAACATGGTGCACCACACAACAAACAATTTTTATAAGACATGGCAGCCCTACTTGAGTTATTTGGATATAGGTTTATCAGTTACCTTAACTCAGGCATTTGTTTAACCAGGATGATTAGATTTGTCAAGCCCTGGGCCCTGGAGGGAGTCTCCCGAGTTAATACGGGTATATATGCAATGCTCCCATTCCTTTGTTTGGGAGCCTTGCGCCGAGCATAGCTGTTCTGTATTTTGTGGGGGTTTTTGGGTTTTTTTTTGCTTTTCTTTCATGTTTTGGTGTTGCATTGCACAATGTTAGGGTTTGCTTTGTATTATAGAGCAGATTAGTAGCTAGTAGTGAGTAGTTGTATTGTAATTTGTGGGTTTTTTCTTTTTATTATACTGATATTTGTGATTGATTGTTTTTTTCAATAATTTTATATGTTTGTAAAGTTAATAAAAAATGTGAATAGATATATTTACAAAAAAAAATACAAATAATTAGGGAGATAGATACTTCACTGCAGCCATGAGCAGGAGTCCCGAAGGCTTTGTTGCCTGCACCATGGCAGAGTTAAGGGCATCTCCTTGGTGATGGAGAGCAACTTGGTTTGGGAGAGGAGGGTTCCAATTGTCATCATCCATATTAGTATTAATGATATTTCTAGAACTGGAAAAGAGGTTCTGCTGAAAGATTTTGAACAATTAGGAGCTCCAAGATGCCAATCTCAGGATTACTACCAAAGCGACGGGCAAACTGGGTTGGATAAGTAAAATCAAGGAGGTAAATGCATGTGTGAGTGGAATGGGTTTAGTTCATGGAGCACTGGTATCAGTCCTGAGTTAGAAAGGAACTATTCCAGTGGGACAGGCTGTGCTAGGATCAGTGTCAGGGTGAATTAACCAAGATTATACGGAGATTTGAAACTGCAAAGGGATCAAGGGTTATGGGAAAAAGGCAGGAATGTGGAGCTGAGGATAATCAGCTCAGCATGACTTCATTGAATGGTGGACCAGATTTGATGGGCCAAATAGCTCACTTGTACTCTTACATTTTATGATTGTTTAGAGAACCAGTGCAGACATAATGAGATGAATAGTCACTTTCTGCTTCGTAAGCTTTCTGTTACAGGGCAGAAGGGTCATAGAATCATAGACTCCCTAAAGCCTGAAAGCAGCTCCATCGAGACCACACTGACCCTCCAAAAGGCATCTGACTCAGACCCTTCTCCCAATCCCATCCCTGTAATCCTGTATTTCCCATAGCCAATCCATCTCTTGTCCACAACTTTGGACATTGGGAAGAAACAAGAGCAGCCAGAGAAAACCCATGCAGACACATCAAGAATGTACAAACCCCACACAACCAGTCACCCAGGGTTGGAATCAAACCCACGTCCTTGAGGCTGTGGGATAGCAGTGCTAAATTCAACACAGACTTAAAACATTAACTCTGCTTCTCTCTTCACTTATGCTGCTAGACCTTTGAGTTTCTCCAGCATTCTCTATTTTCATTTCAGATCTTCAGCATCTGCAGTACCTTGCTTTTAAATGAAATTATACCTTATTAAACAGAGCAAGGAAATTGAGATCAACATGGCATTTTCCCCAATAGCTAGTTGCTATTAGGAGAAAGCATGATTTGTTGCATTAGCTTTCAAACACAATGCAACCTCTTTAATTAAGTGGAATTCACAATAATTTTTAATCAGCCTCAAGCAACTGGTTTAACAAGGAATATCTTAAATGTGAGTTAAACCATAGTTGCAGCTCATGACGATCTCTTTAGCACCTAATATTAAAATTACTTATTAACATTTAGTGGTCAACTGTCAGAAAAATTAGTGAATATTTTAAAAATAATTTTCAACGTATCATGCATCCCAATGGGAGATTTGATCCCAGCTACTCGGTCTTCGAGGGAGGGATAACACCACTGTGCCACAAAAGCCTTTACTGAATGTACACATTGTCCAAAAAAGATGTAGCAAATACATTTTTCATGATCTTCCTGGAATTTAACTTTTTACAGTAAAGGAGCTACGAATTTGTGATATAACGTCACAAGTATAGTAAAAGCTAGCAGAGGAACACAATGACATGCTAAACATTATCCCTCTTATCCAAATACAATCTTCATAAGCCTCTTTCCATAGTCAAGACTGGCAATGTCTTAAAATACCTGGACTTAAAATTAGTGCAACTGCCTGTAAAAGAAACTCAGAGTTTATTCATTTATCTTGGCCAGTCTGCCAAGATTGTATCAGTCTCAAGTTGCACAACATCCCTGAGAGTTTTCACCCACTTATTCTCTAAAGAGGACTAAGAGATTTTCCACATTCAGTCTATATTTGTATACAGCTGTAAACGTTTACCAGTCTGAGGACACATGAAAGCAGTAACTGTTAGCTTATGCAGTGAATCAGATCTGAAGTTCCTTCTGTCCACGCTTGTTTTAATGGGTTTTATTTTTGCATTATCCCCCAAAAAATCATAAAAACATTTTTCAGCTTTCCTAACCAAAATAAGCATGAGAATGTTGCTTTACCAAATCTTCATCAAGGTAAGTGGGAGCTTCTGAATAAATGCGACAGTCTTCATACAACAGGTTACAGAGGATCTAAGTTGATTACATATTGATAGGGTGTGAAATGAGAATCAAAACAAGGCAATGTTTTCCCTGGGTGTTAGGGAACAAGAAAATGGATGCCTTGTTTTGTATCCAATTTTAATTGTAACTTGAACAGTACTTTGTAGAGTGTGCTGTCAAACTGCTGTTACCTGGCTTGTGTTCCCTAAAATGAACTTTACCTTCATGTCTTTGATGCCACCCAGCATCCAAGCAATATATTTCTAGCCAGCATGGATTATAAAACTCTCACGTTGATGTTTTTAAATAAGTTGAACAGAAATGAGTTGGTGTGCAATTTTCTTTGGAAGCAGTTTGATATTCATGGCGTGGGTCAGTTGGTTGGAGGATTCCTTTGTGTTTGTGGAAATTGAGCAGGATGAGGTTATGGAGATTGTCCATTTTTTTGTCACAAGGGTCTCGTGGTGGAGCCAAAGTGAATTTTAGTGAGGGCATCCCTGGCAGCATTGCCAGCACGTGGGGATGAATTGCTGTCACTCTCCTGCCCTCTTCTTTGCCCTGCTGCCTCCAGATTGTTTGAGGAGCTTTTAATTTCCTTCTTTTCCTGTAGTTTTAGGCTTCATTGTTCTCCAATATTGTATTGAATGACGCAACGAGGACCATGTTTTGAGACCTTCACTTGCACACATGGGAGGGTCATTGTTGATCTGTCCAGACACTTAGACAGCATCTTCAGCATATCAATAGCC
The DNA here is from genome assembly GCF_020745735.1 of Hemiscyllium ocellatum. Lineage (NCBI taxonomy): Eukaryota > Metazoa > Chordata > Chondrichthyes > Orectolobiformes > Hemiscylliidae > Hemiscyllium > Hemiscyllium ocellatum. Next base: position 63,047,041 of record NC_083401.1, on the reverse strand, counting down.
TCTTCAATCACACATTCACTGGTCTAATGGTAGTACTGTTGGGTTTCAGTAGTCATTTTAAATGGGTACTTCTTGTTGCCAACATCCCATCCTTGGTCTGTTTATAGGTGTGAAGAGATCAGGGAGCATGGACAAAATCGTTATGGCAGCTATTGGGAATCTTATGCATAACCACATAAATATCTAATTGTGATTCCACATTGAGGCAATGCAAATTCTGTAGGTAATGAAGACCTCCAGTTGTTGGGCCCAAGATGTCATGAATGCACCTACTGAGAGGCCAAGCAGAGCCACAAACCCAAATGCGTCCACTCACTCTGACTGGCTTCAGGCAAAGTTTATATCATTGACAGCACTAATGAACAACCCACCATGTATGTGTTTTATCCATTTGTGGGCCACTAACTTGGAGATCCTGTGGTACGGTCCTGAACATTGGTAACAGACACTGCAAAACATACGGCCACCAGATTCAGCAGGGAGTAGATCTGCCTCTTGGAGGCTGAAGAAATCCATTATCCCTATGTGATATGCTGACACAGTGGTGTTCTGATATATCAAGGTAACATTCTCTAATATAGATCTCATTTTGTGCATTGCCACGTCAGTGTAAGTTTTAGGAAAAGGACAAAGAACAGCACAGTACAGGAACAGGCACTTGGTGTTTGAGGCATATGATTCAGCATGATTTAATAACCGTCACAGGAACATGGAAAACAGAGACCATTTAAAGCAGAGATCATCTAAAAGGGATCAGGTTGATTGAATGTTATCACCAGTTTTTAAAAGATGTGTTCCAGATACATGGGTTTTGTCTTTATCAAGAAGAGTGCTGTAGAATATGTAACACTCTAAAAGCAATTTATCTGATAATGGCTGAATTTATGATGCCTGTACTTTAGAGTTGGTAACAAAAATGACATTTAGAGTGCTGCTTTTCTGTTTCCATGTTCAACATGACTTGTAGCAGGATAAAATTATGCAAAATGGACTGTTTTATTTCAGGATACAATATGGGTGCTAGGAATTGCTGCAATTAGCAAATTGCTCAATAAAAGATCAGCACAGTGTACCTTTCGTTTCCAGGAAGAATGGAAAATGACCCATACTATTGCATTTTCAGCACCAAATGTACTCATCACCTCCAATAAATTACTTTTTATAGTATTATATGTTTAAAAACTTGTGAAACAGGTCCCCTACAACAACAGAACATTATTCTCCCTGGTAACAATCTCTGCCTTAAAGTACCTACAGTTAAGCACTTGCTTATTTTCTCAAGTACTAGGGTAAATAAAGTCTTAAAAGTGAATTAAATAATGAATCAGCATTGACTTTAGGTATCTTCATTAAAACTGAAGATGCTTTAAGGAGTTAGCTAAATGATCATTAGCAAACCCATTAAATATAACATTAGTGTGATTATAATTCTGTACAAAATACAGTACAAGCCATGTTGCAGTACCTATGATTGCAACAAAAGAAAAATCCACAATCTGGTTTCTTTTTCACATCTTACAACATTGTACCAGATTGTTTTCCAACCTTTAGGAGCACTATATCAGTTAAAGAATTTTTTTTAGGGGCGTGTCTTGAGGTCTAATTTGGGCTGGGGGTGCAAATCACCTGCAGATATACAGGAATCAGATATCCAAAGCCAAAACAAGAAAGATTGCTGACTACAAGTGATATTTCTGTCTCATTCGTGAATTTGATTACATTTGATAGCCTCAGATTATTTATTTATTGTCCTTTCCCAGTTGCTCTTCAGAACGTGGTGGTAAGCTGCTTTCTTGAACCACTGCAGTCCATGTCCTGTGGGATGGTTCACAATGCCTTTAGGGAGAGAATTCCATGATTTTGAGCCAGCAACAGTGGAGGAACAGCAATATTTTTCCAAGCAAGGATGGTGAGTAATTTTGAGGGGAACTTGCCAGTGATAGGTGCTCCCATGTATCTGTTATCCTTGTCCTTCTAGATGGACATACACGTGGGTTTGGAAGGTGCTGTTTTAGGATCTTTGGTGAATTTCTTCAGTGCATCTTGTTGATGGAACACACTCCTGGTCCTGAGCATTGATGGCGGAGGGAGTAGATGCTTGGGGATGCAGTGCCAATCAAGTGGGCTGCTTGCCCTGGATGGTACCAAGTTTCTTGAGTGTTGTTGGAGCTGCACCCATCTAGGCAAATAGGGAACATTCCATCATACTCCTGAATTGTGCCTTGTAGATGGTGGGGAGGCTTTGGGGAGTCAGGAGGTGAGTTACTTGCCGCAGTATTCCTAGCCTTGAAGCTATTTTTGCAGCCAGAGTGTTTATGGGAAGAATCAATTGAGCTTCTGGCCAATGGTAACCCCAGGATATTGATAGTGGGGGATTCAGTGATGGTAACACCATTGAATGTCAAGCAGACATGGTTAGATTGTCTCTCATTGAAGATGGTTATTACCTGACATTTATTTGGTCTAAATGTTACTCAGAAATACTAATAGCATGCACAATAAATGAAATAATTCCGCAGAGGCCAGTATCCCGTCACCGAGTCACCCTTTATTGATATGTGGAGAGTCCTTAACACGGATTCCAGCTTCCTCATAGCCAGCCAGGATGTTGAACACTCCAGACATGTGTCAACCAAGGCTCCCTCGATGGGGCTGTTAATCAGGTTCAATCAGAGAACTCAGTTTCTATGACGTCCACCCGGCTGACTTAATATAATTACCACAGTAAAAGAGTGGGACATTTGAAACATGTTACAAATGGCAGTATACAAACTGTTACTTTTCTAAGCATATCTATTGTAGAACAGTACTTTTCAAAGCATTACTATGGAGATTGACACAGAAATAGGTCCTTTTGTCCAATTATTACAGCACCACTCAAGCCTCCTCCCATCTTCCTCCATCAAAAAAGTCTATGGAGACAGGAATGGCCCATAATTGGCCTCCCAGCAGGTGATCAAGCTGCCATCCTTCCCATTGTTAGCAACGTGTCATGGCGGCAGGAAGACATCTCTACCCCTTCCTGATGCCTTCATCCATGATTTTGCCAGACATCCTGATTTCCAGCTTATCCTCAAAATGTCCAGAAAATCGATCTTTTAGCTCAATTTCTCTCTCCATATACACTGTCTGATTGACCGAGTACTGCCAGCATTTTCTGTTTTTATTCTATTACGAACAGTGCTCTGTTCTGATGAGAGTTCACAGGTGGAACATTTTAACTTGGTTTCTTTCTCTACAATTGCTGCCTGACCTGTTGAGTATTTCTAGCATTTTCTCTGTTTGCTTTTACTGCTTACTGAGGAATAATAATCACCAGGGACTTTCCTCTGCTGCGCTTCACCTGATATTTCCATCAGCCTGAAAGGTCAAACAAAGCTTCACTAAACATGTCCAAAATGTGGCACCTCTGATAGTTTAGAGTATTGTCTCAGTACTGCACCACAGCATTAGCCTAGATTACATAATCATTTAAGTAGGTCCTGAGTCCACAGTTGTTGTGTTCACATATAGAAACATTGCCAATTAACCACAGAATTTATCTCATCTGGTAGTGTTATGTATATTTGTGTCTTAAATATTTCATACTTTTTTTTACATCAATGTTGTCATTTAATTCATGAACAAATATTTCCTCACAAGATAGACTGCTTTTTGTCAAATTTTCAGCATGTTTGAAATGTAATTTATTCCCATGTTAAGTTTTTTGGTACATCTGGTGCAGTTAGATTTTCTTTCGTCCATTTGCAGGATATTCTCACGTTATTTGTGGTTGCATAGGCATTCCCAACAACAAATTGAAATGCTTGTTCTTTTATGACAAGATGTAGAGCAGAGGTTAACCATCATTTTGCACAATAGGTAAAATTATAACTAATATTTCTTTCTTTAAAGTAAAGCAAAAGAACGGTGAATGCTGGATGTCAGAAACAAAAACAGAAATTGCTAGAATTGCAGATCTGATAGCATCTGTGGAAAGAAATCAAAGTTAAGGTTTCGGGTCCAGTTAATCTTCCTCAGAAGAGTCGTCTTCTTCTTTGACAGTTTGAGTTATATATGATGAAGCAGGAATGATTTTCATCTGAGTTTAAAATGGAGATTGTCTTTCCTTGAGGAAACTCCAGCTGAAAACAATGTTAGGTTTTCTGTGAGAAAGGAGCTCAGATTGTTTGATCTGGTAATTAAACACATAAGAACTGAAGCAACGCTGTCTCCAGTCTGCAACTTTTCTCTGCAATGGATGAAATTTGAATCATTGAGCTTCAGGATCCAAAATCCTCCATATGTTTTCCAAACAGACTTGTGTGACAGCTCTCTGTTAGGGAGTCCTGTGCCTGTAATAAATGCACAAACAATATCCCACTGACTGCAGCCATACTTACTGGTAATTGTGATGAGCCAGATGCCTGAGGGGGATGTGTTTAATAGTATTGAACTCAGTGGAACAACCACCTGAAATCGTTGTCAGGAGACCTGCACCATTTCTGGATTCAAGCCCCGAATGAGTATAGGTGGCACGTTCAGCTGCAGCATCTCTGGTTGGAGAGAGCAGGAAATTGGTCAGCTTCCAAATGGAAAGGGCTGATATGTGGAGCTTGGTTGATACTAGTCAGGATGTCAATCTCATAAGTTAAGAGGGAGGGTGGATGGGGGATAACGGCTGAAGCACTGATTGACTAATTTCTTCTTTGCTCCAGGAAATGTCTCTTATGCAGCAGTCAGCATTGGTTTTTCCAAGCTCAGCAAGCTCCAGAAAAATCTTCTTTACCCACAGAGAAACCAAAGTGTGGGATTACAGCGAAAGGTTGAGACAAAAACACAGATGACACAGAAATGAACAAAAGGATATGGTGGTCGGCTTGCATGAAGTAGACTGGGAGCAGGTTCTTATGGAGCGTGCACATTGACAGTGGCCTGACAAAAGGCATCAAAAGGCATATATCTATACTGTAATTTCACTGTAATACACACACAGAAGTTAACATATCTTACAGTATATCTATCAATATTTATGCACTATTAGGCACCAAACATTGATAAGGGCCTTTGGAAAATTTAAATTAAAATAAAAAGCTTGGAGGTGGCTGTTTAAAATAGTCAGTTCCGTGGGATTTGATCCCACTTAGAATAAAAACAAAAAGGCCCTACTGCCTTCATATCCAAAACAATCCCCATGGCCACTCATGCCCCCATGTCAAGGGATGTCCCTCCAGCCAAACCTATGGGTCCCCATTACTGCCCCCACATGCCAATGTAGCCCCCACCCTCATGTCTCCTCATGCCCCCATGCCAGGTATTGGCACTTGGATGCCCATCTATCCACTGTACGCCATGTAGAAGCAATTAGCCCTATACTGGCAATAGGATATATCAAAAAAGGCTTTAAAAAATAACAATCACTGAAAATATTGCAGAATGTTTACAAAAAAAGCCCTTTTCAACGAAAGTGCAAATAAAACTTTTTCATGTTTCAATAGTTGACATTACAGGGATTTGAAACCTCTTAACCTTATGCTAAAACAATGCTAAAGTGATAGAAGGGACTAGACAGTGAGATACAGTAAAGCAATAAAGCGGGATGTCAGGTATTTCAACAAAGTCATGGTTGAGCACTCAACCAAGAAACCATAATGAGGCTTGGAATGGCAGCAGTCATCTCTTTCTCCAGGACAGCTAGGCATGAGTAATAAATACTCACTTTGTCAGTACTTTTTTTACCTTCTTTCTTATCACACATTTCGGATATATATTCCAGAGAAAGTGAGGACTGCAGATGCTGGAGATCAGAGCTGAAAATGTGTTGCTGGAAAAGCACAGCAGGTCAGGCAGCATCCAAGGAGCAGGAGAATCGACGTTTCGGGCATGAGCCCTTCTTCAGCAATGAGGAAAGTCATTCCTGAGTGGTCTTTCCTCATTCCTGAAAAAGAGGCTTGTGCCCGAAACGTTGATTCTCCTGCTCCTTGGATGCTGCCTGACCTGCTGCACTTTTCCAGCAACACATTTTCAGCTATATATTCCAGAGGTCAAACATTGTAAGTGAAAAGAAGATATTCTGACCTCTGTGTCAAAACATTATAAATTGAAGCCCCACCTCTAAAACCATAACCCAGATTCAAGTTTCAGTGCAGTACTAAGATCATCTTTCCCAGTCTTTAGGATAAGTGCTGTGTATATATACATTTGTTGTGTATATATACATTTGTTCTGTATATATAAATTTGATAACTCATGTTTTAGAAATATAATATTAACTTTTAGAAAGTACCTTGTAAATGTAGAATAAATAGAAACATCTGATGCAGAAACTGATAAACAAACCTGAAGTGACTCCAATTAAAACAGATCTGGGGTAATTACAGTTTAAAAGGGTAATCTGTATTTATTCCATAAGGTTAGATTTGCAGGAAAAAAGGTGGAAACAATAGTGGACTCATCTTGAAATCCAGCAGTTCTACAGGAATACTTAGGAGGATCATTCTTTGGATGAGTGCCAATCTGGTCAGCCTATCATGATGTGGGATACCTGCTGCTGGTTGTGTTGTATCTCACCACCTCACTGCATCAGGTATCGTAACCTCTTCTTAGAATCATAGAATCCCTACAGTGTGGAAGCAGGCCATTTGGCCCATTGGGTCCATACCAACCCTCAGACTGAACCCCCTATCCCTTCCATGTAACCCTGCATTTCCCATGGCTAATCCGCTTAATCTGCAAAGCTTTGGACTGTGGGAGGAAACTGAAGCACTTGGAGGAAACCCACACTGACACAGGGAGAATATGTAAACTCCACACAGACAGTCACCTGAAGGTTGAATCAAACCTGGCTCCCTGACAGTCCTAACCACTGAGCCACCGTACCACCCCACATTGTGAAGGCTTATCACCTGTTCCATACTGGTCCTGGTCAAAAGTACCTTTGCTCTGCAGGAATTTATCAAAGTGTCCTGAGCCAGGTTTTAACGGGCTTGCCAACAACCATCTTTGTATGGACTAAGCATTTTGGAATCCTTTTGAATTTGAATGACTTATTGTTATTGCATTTTGCAGTGAGTAATACAGCAAAATACAGTGAAAAAGCTTCAACTGTTGCCACAAACTAGTGCCATTTTGCAAAGTTTAAGAATAAAAAGAGTAAAATGATATAACTGAAAGAGAATCTTTCTTCATTTTCTATACACATGTCCTGTAGGTTGGTAATAGGGCCCTGTCAGAGCTATCCAGGTACATATGATAACATCCTGCACCTGGATGCATTAGGCAATAGTCTCGCAGCTTGACTGGCCACATAGAGGGAGAATGGCATGAAGAGGTGGGCTCCAGACACTATTACATCAGTCAAATCCAGAATTCATGAATGTGTGGAGGACTGCAAACTACCTTAGAGGTCCCAAGTTAGTCTTCAATATGACCTGCTCATAAAAACAACTAAGGGCAGCTGCAACATTGAGGGTGACCAGGAATGGACTGCCACCTGCTCCTTTTGAGTGCAACTCCTCAACCAGCAGCTGGTGTAGGTTTAACATGATGGTTCAGGATTCTTCGGCATTGAGCTTCTGTCATTTACAGAAAGCTGCAGTCTATAGTTATAAACATGGTTCCATACCAGAGCTATCCGCCTCCTGAGTTGATCATGAGGTTCTCCTTCTGGATGCTGGGTGGCAACTGGTGGTGGTGACTATGTTTTTGTTGGTCCTGCTGTTTTCTGTGCCTATTTCTTCAGATTAGCAATTCAGCCAGAAGAAACACTGCAGACTCCCAGCGCCAGGGGCCCGATTCCAGCCTCGGGCAACTGAGGTCTGTGTGCAGTTTGCACATTCTCCCCGTGTCTGCATGGGTTTCCTCCGGGTGCTCCGGTTTCCTCCCACAGTCCAAAGATGTGCGGGTCAGGTGAATTGGCCATGCTAAATTGACCATAGTGTTAGGTGCATTAGTCAGGGGTAAATGTGGGGAATGGATCTGGGTGGGTTACTCTTCGGAGGGTTGGTGTGGACTTGTTGGGCCAAAGGATCTGTTTTCACACTGTAAGGAATCTTTAAAAATAACTTTAAAAAAACAGCTGGATTTCCCTCCCCCTTTCTTTCCTAATTTGAACCAGATCCAGGAGAAAAGTAGAATATCTTAATGACACATATGACTTCTGATATCCTTCACACTGAAGCTGAATGTTATTCTCTCACAAACAGTAGTATGTATTCAGCACAACAAATCAATGTAACAGTTTATAAAGAATTCAGAGTGATACGTCCTTCCCTCATTGTGGCCCAACAAAATTCCCATATTTCCTTATCATTAGTTAGCCATCAGGAGTAATTCAATTCCAAACCACCCCTCCAATATCCTTACTAGGTTCCAGCAGGTTTCATGTTGTCTTTGAAGATGTGGCAGCATTGCAGTTCTTGTTGCCAAGAGGGCCTCTTGTACTGAGTCTTGTTAATGTCAGAGATCACAAGGTGGTAAACAGTGGGCATAATATAATGGTAATAATTAGATCATGAGGCCCTTCCAGAATGAGATGCTCTAAGGAATGTTGTCTTAGATAATGATTGCCCCATAGAGATTTCCACATTCCAACAACATCCCCTTGGCAGTTACTCCTCTAGTTTGGAGACATAGTTTTTCCACGTTGAAGTCTTACTGTGCAGCAGATTTGCAGATCAGCATGGTGAGCTTCCAACTTTGAGCTTGTGTCAATAATGTGCAGGTTCATGAATTATCCCAATTCATCATGCATCTTATTGTCTTACAATCCCAGTGGCACCAATGATGACTCACTCTCCTCCTGTTTTGGTCGAATCCATTTATGTCACTATATTGTGACAGTTTTACCTCAGGATCCCATGGCTCTCCTGGTTCCTGTGTCATGGGTCATGGCTGGCCCTGAATTCCTGCTACATCAAAGTCAGAGAAACCATGAAATGACTAAACAATCTCTTCTCACTTTACAGTCAGGTATTACTCTCTGATACAATGCCAGGTCCTACCCACCTATTTACATTTGTTCCCTGTTATTATGACCATTCTATCAGCAATCAAACACAATGAGAACAATCAAATAAAATTTGGCTATGCACACATTCAATGATGCCATAGACTAACCTTCGAAAAGCCCCTGGATTGTGGATGTTCCACTTCTCAGACTAACTTTACTGGAGACACTAGCTGACTGCAACCTGGCTCCCCAGATTGAGTTTGTATTCGCATCTTGATTGCCCCACTTGCCAAGCCTGGATTGCTTTTAGCTTTTCGAATTTCCAATCCATGAATTGTAATGGGGGAGAAGCCCATACTTGCTTTGGACAAACCACCTGATAGATTATGGCCAAATTCCTACCCACTGGCAATCTGGAGCCCACCCTCTTCCCAATATACATTCCTCCTCTAGGAGTTCCACACATTGCTATGCACATTGAGCATGAGCAGTGTGTTTGCTACATGAGCTGCTGCCACATGCTGCACCTCTGACACTGCCTCAGACGTGTATCATAGAGTGATAAGTTCCCCTACTCTCTGGCTGTTACATTTGTGCTTCACTGTTGCAAGTTCCCTGCCTTTCCCACTCCAAAGTGTTTACCTTCAAGCCAGAGAATGCGCCTGTGTGCAAACATTATCTCTGAGAGAACCATTGCTGCCTGACCCTGCCTAATGGCAAGCTAGTGAGCTTCTGAGGCTATTGCATTACTGTTGCCCAGTTGCACAGACAGAGAGAGACACCACTGACCTGCTACAATTGCATCTAAAGTAAAAATTAGGTCAGCTCAGCTGTAAACTCACCTGAACTCAATGCAGAGCATTCAACTCAATGGATACCTACTTGGTTTTCTCAGTAGGCTTTGGAAGTATCAAATTTCTCAACTGAGAAGTTGGTTGTGAAGGGAAAGCTAATACAGCATGTTGTATAAATGAGGAGATGTACATAAATGCAAGTAGGATTTTCATCACCTGATGATGAGAACCTGAACGTGCCATCTGAGGAGAGAGGACTTCATTGTGACAGTTTTAGTCAAAAGATCTTGAGTATTAGACTTTCACCTGATGAAATCATCATGCTCATCATTATTCTCACCACCTCAGGGTGGGGAAAGTTGAGCCCATAAATGTGAGCCAGACATATCCCTTCAGCAACAAATCTAAAAATGGATCACTCAATGCACAAAATTGCAGATGGGAGCTTGTGCTCAGTTTGGAGTCAGAACTCATGAAGATAAAGGAACCTGAATGATTTGCCATGCTTGGAGTGGGATGAAGAACATTAACTCTTACAGTGATAATAAACAGTTATCCTGGTGGAGGCAGAAAGAAAGGGGGACTGAAAAGCAGTATGTGAGACTACAAGCAGTACAGGAGCAGAGAGACAGGAAGCACTGAGATTGTTCCTGGTTTCGTTGGTAAGTCACTGCATGAATGCAGTGAAGTCCAACCTTGAGCTGAAATGTCCACGGTCATTTGGTTTTGAAAAATAGTTTCAGGAGTATTTATTGGAAAGATTCCCTTGAAATTTCACATCTGAGAAGGTAACTGGAACACTGAGGAGAAGTTAAGTGAATTCTAAAGATTTGGAGCATACTTTGTTTGAATTCCAAACAGGAAGGTGAATAAATATTTAAGATCCCTCTACCCTTCTTAATTGTTTTCATTTTTATCTTTTTTATACAGCGAAGGTTGTTTTGTTAAAAAGGTGAAATCCTGTGGCATAATTTCTTCCAGTATTTAAATTTCTCTTTAAAAGTTAATGGTCTCCATCAGGGTTATAAAAAGAGCATTAATGTGATACCCTGAGGATCCACTAAGATGGGTATAAAATATTGCACAGTATGACCTGATGAAATACAAACAAGCTTTTTGTCGTGTTTCAGCTATCATCTCTCAATCAACATTAAATCAATTGCTCATTTCCTTCATTGCTATTTCATTGTGGAACCTTGCAGCCATACATCTTTAGGTTAGTGCAGATTCAACACTTCAAAGAGTTAATTAATTGGCTGTGGAGCACTGATGGATGACGTGAAGTCATGAAAGGTTACAGGACGTCAAGTTTTTAAAGTTAAATATTATGTTTCTGGTTTTATATTGAATTGTTCTATGTATAAACTCTCACGTCTTCGTTACTTTACCTAAAGTTTCATAACGTACGTTTGGTCCTTCAATGTATAGTCAACTACGGCCCTCATGAACAGGTAACCGTGAATATTGTAATGATTTGGAGATGCCGGTGCTGGACTGGGGTTGTACAAAGTTAAAAATCACACAACACCAGGTTATAGTCCAACAGGTTTAATTGGAAGCACACTAACTTTCGGAGTGACACTCCTTCATCAGGTGATTGTGGAGGGCTCGATCGTAACATAGAATTTATAGCAAAAATTTACAGTGTGATGGAACTGAAATTATACATTGAAAAATTGATTGTCTGTTAAGCCTTTCATCTGTTAGAATACAGTGATAGTTTCACTTCTTTCATGTGTAAATCACAAAACCCTTTTTTTTAAAAGTAGCTGTTAGCAATGGTGATAGCCCCCTGTGTTCTCTGTCTCTGACCTGATGTTTAGATTGATTCTAATCTAAAAAGTGAGATAACAGAGTTTTACATAAATTCATACAGTTTTTGAGCTCAGAGTTCGACATGAATGTATGCAGTTTTTGAGCAAAGTGCAATGTAACTCTCCAAGTACAAATTCACCCCACAAAATATATGTGTGCATGTGGGTCTTTGTCTGTCTGTGTGTGTGTGTGTGTGTCTGTCTGGGTTGGGGGTTGTGAGTGTGAGAAAGTGTGTGTGTGTGTAGTGAATGCAGAGTGTCTTAAGTCTGTGAGGGGGTGCATGTGTGAGTCTGGGAGTGTGTGTGTCTATAAGGGTGTGTGTGGGTGTCTGTGTGCGTGTCTGTGTGTACCTGTGTCTGTGTGTATGTGAGAGTGTGTGTGTGTAGTGCAATGGTGATCACCTGTAATGTGACATGAACCCAAGGTCCCGGTTGAGGCCCTCCCTATGGGTACGGAACTTAGCTATCAGCCTCTGCTCGGCCACTTTCCTCTGCTGCCTGTCCCTAAGTCCACCTTGGAGGATGGTCACCCCAAGGTCCGAGGCTGAATGTCCTGAACCACTGAAGTGTTCCCCAACTGGGAGGGAACCCTCCTGTCTGTTGATTGTTATGCAATGCCCATTCATCCGTAGTCGTAGCCTTTGCTCGGTTTCAACTAGCCTGTACCAAATGCCTCACCTATATTTATTTACACTGAGGGGCATCTATCACACAAATGCCATTTTTCAAATGAATTTCAAAGAGACATTCACATACCTAATTCTGACAAGCAATCTAGTGTGACAATTAATTTTGAGAATTCATCGCTTGATGCTTCACCTAAATCATAGTTAAAGATGATGTTGAGTTAAGCCCAACAAGGATGCCTGCAGGACTCCAAGGATTATTGGATCCCATGCAGAGCTCCTTCCATTAATTAATTGCCTCAGCTTTCAAACATACAACCAGTTCACTATTCACTAAAATTATAGGTTGACAGCTTACTTAATAGCTTTCTGCATGGTCAGTTATCAAAGGCTTCTGGAAATTGAAATACAAAATTCTGGGCAATTTTCCAGTTTTGTCACCTCTTCAAAAATGCAAGTAATTTAGTGAGACAGGAACTCCCTTTCTGAATGAAAACTTGTTTAAATTCTCTAACTGTTTCTCCTTCCAATTGGTTAAACTGTGCTTCCTTTCCAACAGCAAATCTACAAATTGACATCAAACTAACCAGTTTACAATCCAAGTGAATGATATATTTCTATTCTTAAATATTGGTATAATCTGGATCTCCCCACAGCCCAAGGGTACAAATCCAGCACCTGGAGTAATTTTGAAATATGCAAGGTATTGTTTTGAGTAAAACATCCCTAATTTCTTCTAATACTCTGCATCCAATCTGTTTTAAGAACCCTATTTCTAGCTAGAACATTCATTCATATTAAATTCTAATGCATCAGCTTTAGTAGCTCATTTGCCTGTTAACATTGGCAATTTTGCATCACCTTTAGTTATGAAAATTGGTATGTGATTCATTTAATGATTTCATCAAGTCTTGGTGCAGAACCTCTCAGTGCCATAAGAGTCAACAGGATGACTTTGTTACATGGCACAGATCAGGCAGATAATGCCATCAGTGACAAGCACAATCAAATTATTCTTCATCATTCTCTATACCAATATATGATCTCTCTCCCTCATCTTGATGAAGGTTCTCATGAATATAATTATGTTTTCAGCAATTTTTATTTGTCTTCTTGTGCAGTCTATCCCACAGCTCCTGTACAGGGTCCAAGAGTAGAAGGACGGTCAAGGAGAAAAACGTAAATGTTTAACAGCAGTCGCTATATAAGTGGATTAGCATGAGACAGAACTTGTGACAACACACCATTTATACTTTAACCAAATGGGAACCATTATGTTACAATTCAAGAAAACAATGGACTCTTTAGAAGGAGCCAGTAAGTTAAAATGGGTAGTGTTAATAAGCTATTGGATTGGAGGAAACTCAGCCTTTTGAGAACTTGATTACTTGGTTCTGCTGCTGTTCATGGAGAAATAATGCAAGTGTTAGCAAACAAGGCATTAGTCATATATTTAATACAAGCATGGTCTGGAGACTGGAGTAAATAATATTCCTTGCTGCAGCTGGAGAGAAATCCTAAATGAAGAACTGCAGCAGCAGACCATCCCTCCTTTGCCAATCCCATGGTCTCTTCCATTTAAAAGTACAAGAGTAGGAGACACATGGGAACACCACTGCAATCCTGACTTGGAATAGCATCGCCTTTCCTTCACTGTCATTGAGTCAAATTTCACCACCACCTTTTCCACAGATGTTAGGGAGTGGCAGTGAAGGATGGCCTAGCTAAAGCTCTCACAGCACACAAACAAGTATAAAAAAGTTGTGAGCCACACTATGGCAGCAGGACTCAGGTCTTGTTACATGCCTATGTGAGCCACCCTAGAGAAGCACAAGGCACTAGGCTCTGTTTACAGAACGGTGGGCATGTTATTCTGGTTGTACAGGAACATATCCCCTTCTATTTGAATTTTTGTTGCAGCTGCAGTTCCTTGGTGGTTTCCTCTTTTTACTCCAGTTTTTCTCCCTGTAGCTGGAATGAAATTAACATGTGGAGCAGACAAACTAACAGCAGATTTGAACATTGTGAATAGACACAATAGTGATAGTAAATGCCAGTTTTCATAAATAGAGCAATTACAAGAATAGGTCTGCCTGTTGTGATTTTCATTACCAGAATTCCCATTAGATTTTAGAAGATTGTCCAACCACTACAAGTGCTTTAAAATTGTCTAAAAAGCCAAAACAAATACTGTAAAATATAAAGAGCATGTTCCAGTCAAACATTTCAGGCTTTGAAATGAGAGCAGGTGATTATCCTTTTCAATAACATTCTAGTTGTCTCCTGACTTACACCGAGTGTCGGAGTGACTGAGGCTATGCTGATTAGTATGAAAAGGATTTTGAGAAACTTCATAACATCAGCTGATGTTTGTGGTAATAAATTAATCTGTCGCTTGGCATGTTTCTAGAAGAAGTGCTCTTTTCCTGACTCACCATCTTTTCAAAAATCTTCTGTAATTACATCTATAAAAATAAATTCTACCTGAATATTCCAGCCACATCTATTAAACAGAGTCATAATGATAACGTTTATTACCTGGTCCAGAAATTGTTGGCTTTGGTTGTGATGGCTAATGTCAGACAAGTACAATAAGCCAATTTGTGAAGCTGACTTCCATCTGTTCTTAGCTAGGGTGATAAATATGACACTTACATACAGGCCTGACATCCCATATCCTGTCCTACAAATGTGTTTCCTGTTGGCTGATCAATTTAGTGTGCTCTATCTCTAGCTGGATTGTGAGCACATCTGGAATAAATCATGAGTCTGTCTCCATGGTTATTCTGAGCACTATTGCAATTGATCTTGATTACACAAAGAAACCAAAACAAGGTCTGTCCCCATTCAAAACACAAACATAGGAAAGCAAAAAGGACTAGCTTTTGGAAAATCAAAGAAATTTTGAATTTTCGATGAGTCAGTGTCACTGAATTAAGTCAATCCCAAAATATAAATGTCTCTGACTTATAACTATTTGGCATGAGAATGAAGATGGGCTGGAAGTGGATACCATAACTATTTCATCAGTAATGTCAGAAGACCATAACAGCATAAGCTATGGGATCAAAATTCAACCATTTGGCCCATTGTTTCTGCTCTGCCAATTGATCCCTGCTGACATGTTTCAGCGAGAATATCAATCTTAAGTTTCCAAAATTTAAACATAATTCTATACATCCTATTTCTACAATCCAGTGTGAGTAAGGATTTTAAGGCTTGATTTTAATCAGCACCCAGCAGAAACACAGACTTATGGACTTTGGTGGTGGGGGTGTTGTGTAAGAAAATTAAGGGAAGTTGCCATTTATTCGTGCAGGGTCACCCCAATCAGGTGACTTGACAGAAGGCTCCCTACATTTCGCACAATGTTACAATGTGCCATCTTTCAATGAAGCTCCAATCTCAGTGCTAGAAGCTGCTCTATGTTTTGTGCATTGTCCCTAGTCAGGCCCTCAAGATGATCTCAATTTGAGTAAAACCGCTTGAGAATCAAATTTTCACAGAGGATCCACTATAACTTTGGTAAAAATGGGTTGGAAACCTTGCAGAAAAGATGTAAATCCCATCGACGTTCCGCCAGTTATAGTGGACAATTGGGAGAAAGGCCTGCAGGAATTCTAAGCCCCAGTGATGTTTATAGAGCTTTTCACAAGTCTGTCAAACCCATGGAGTAGTCATTTAAAATCATACTGGTCTGATCATTTAGATAAATGTATTCTTAATGATGGGCATGTTAAGTATCTAGAAAGAATGGTAGTACTGAAGAACAGAAACATCCCTTTTCTGGTCGCATGAACATCACTCGGCTTCATGCCAACTTCTGTTTTGCAATATTTTGGACCATCTTTTTCATGCCTCACTCATTAATTGGAAGCTGCTGTGATATAATTCAGCAAGTTATAATAACTCTGTATATGCTCATTGTATTGGAAGATGAAGAGGTAAGTTGTGCATATTTTCATCTTTGCCCGTCATTCCCACTTCCTTCATGTCTTCAGAAAATATTGCCTAACATGTCAAAGTAAATGCCTGCTTGCACTGCATCAGCAAGGCAATCATAGAATTGGGTAATCTCCAGGGGGTAAAGCCGAAGTCATATTTTATAGCAAGGTCACCACTGCTTTGAATGATTCCAGAGTCCCTGAAGCAATCATAAGAATTTAAACCAAATTAGTTCAAAAGAAAGAATCATTGTAGTTTCTGATTATCTGTTGGGAAACTTACAGCCTTTTTCATCAAAAATACAATTTTGTAAATTACCTTTATGCATGAATTAATTACAAAAAAAAACTTCTGTTCTTCCTAAAGCTACTATTCATGATGGTAATCACCTCCAAGTATTGTAATGTCACCATGTCTCTGCCTCAAAGTCTGAGTTCCTTCCTGACACCATTGTGAGTGCCCCTACAGCCCATGGACTGCAAACTACATTTTCCAGGACAATAGCTGCTGATCTACACTGCAATGCCAACATCGTAAGAATGACTTTTAAAAAATGGAAAATTCCCAATATGTGCTTTCAATCACTTAACTTTGCTTTCTCAACTTCAAATGGACTGGAAAATCAGTCAGCTTAGGAACAGATAGTAACCAGCAAGATTATCAGAATAAAACATACATATAAGTGCATCTGATATATGATTGACTCAATTACAAATATGATTCCCTGATTGTAGCTACAAAACAAGACTACTTAAATACCAAACAGGAGAAGAAGCATGCAGCAAAGAGAGATAAGTACTGCAGACCTGGCACATGGCATCATCGAAGCAGAAGAGGCTCCACAAATATATTAAGTGAGTGCAATGAGATTCAACAGTACACAGTTTCACAGAACCAAAAACAGAGCAATTGAACAGCACACTCCCCATCTATAATCATTGCAAAATAGAAGGCTGAAGCATTTGCAACCATCTTTGTCCAGAAGCTCCAAGTTGGTGATCCATCACAGGATCTTCCTGAGTTTTACAGCTCCACAGGTGCCACTCTTCAGCCAGTTTTATTCACTCCACGTGATATCAAGAAATGGCTGAGAGCACTTGATTCGGCAAAAGGCTACGGCTATCACAAAATACTGAAGATGTGTGCAACAAAATTAGTGCTGTTCCCAGTCACAACTACAAAATGGAGGCTCAAAGAGAATGTGTTAGAGTTTTAATGAAGGGCGACTATACTCAAAACAGTAACTCTGCATCTCCCTCTAAGATGTTGCCAGACCAACTGAGTTCTCCATCTCTTTCTGTTTGTGGTTCAGATTTCCAGCACTCTCAGTTGCTTGTTTTTAAAAAACTTGGACTTATTTGACAATGTGGAAAATTGTCCACATATGTTCCACTGACAAAAAAACAAGATAAATCTAAACTGGGTGACCACTGCTCCATCAGGCTATTCTAAATTATTAGCACATTTATGCAAGGTATCATTGCAGTGCTAATAACCAGTGCTTGCACAGCAATTTTTTAGGGCCACTCAGTGCTTATGTCATTGCAGCCTTGGTCTAATGGAAAAAGAGCTAAACTCAAGAAGTAAGATTGGAGTGACTGCCTATGACACCAAGGCAGTATTTACTGCATAGGATAGCAAGAAACCCTAGCAGTGTTAAAATCATTGAGAATCAAAGGAAAACTCTCCACTGGCTGGAGTCAGAATCATGTCGTGCATATAAGTTGATTGTGGTTGTTTGAGGCTGATCATCCTAATTCCAGGACTTCACTATCCCAGGAGTTCCTCAGGATAATGTTCTAGACCCAATAATCTTCATCAACGACCATCCCTCCATCATAAGGTCAGAATTGGAGGTATTCACTGATGTTTGCACAATGCTCATCACTACTCCTGACTCTTTGTGTGTCCAAGTGACACAGGACTCGGACAACATTCAGACTTGGCCCAGTAAATAGCAAGTAATATTTGCACCAAATAAATGCCAGGCCATGACCAGTTCCAGCAATAGGCAATCTAACTTTCTCCTCAAACATTTATTAACATAACCATTGCTGAATTTTGTCACTATCCTTGAGCAGAAACTGAACTGGATATTCCCTATATGTAGATTAGATTAGATTAGATTACTTACAGTGTGGAAACAGGCCCTTCGGCCCAACAAGTCCACACCGACCCGACAAAGCGCAACCCACCCATACCCCTACATTTACCCCTTACCTAACACTACGGGCAATTTAGCTAAAGGTCACAGCCTAAGAATTCTGTGATAAGTAATGCACCAAATATTGCCCACCATCACAAGGCACAATTCAGGAATATGATGAAATTCTCTCCATGTAGCCAGATGGGTGCAGTTCCAACAATATTGAAGAAGGTGAGGTGAGAGGTGGAAAGTTTAAGGGGGATACACTCGGTAAGTACTTCACCCAGAGGGTGGTGGGCATTTGGAACACGTTGCCAGCAGAGGTGGTAGAGGCAGGCACGGTAGATTCATTTAAGATGCATCTGGACAAATGCATGAGTAGGTGGGGAGTAGAGGGATACAGGTGTTTAGGAATTGACCGTCAGGTTTAAACAGTACATTTGAATCCGCTCAGGCTGAGGGGGCCAAATGGCCTGTTCCTGGGCTGTAAATTTTCTTTGTTCTTTGTTCTTTAAGACCATCAGCATTCAGGACAAGTATTGTACTCCAACATTCACTCCCTCTAGCACCAGCAGCACTCAGCAGCAGCAGCAGTGTGTATGATTACATGGTGCACTGCAGTAATTAACCATGGCTCCTTCAACAGCACTTTTCAAACCTGAGACATTGATCATCTCACATGATAAGGGCAGCAGCTACATGGGAACACCACCATCGGTAAGTTTCCCTCCAAGTCAAATACCATCCCAACTTGAAAATATCACAAGTAATATTTTCAACACACTATCATTGTTACTGAAAAACCTGAAACGCTTTTTTTCTAATATCTCTACACCCCAGTGTGTGCAGCTGTTAAAGAAGGCAGGAGAAAGTCAGGACTGCAGATGCTGGAGATCAGAATCAAAAAGTGCAGCGTTGGAAAAGCACAGCCAGTCAGACAGCCTCCAAGGAGCAGGAGAATCAACATTTCAGCCATAAGCCCTTCATCAGGATTGCTGCGGGGCTCCCCAAGGGGGCTGAGAGAAAAATGGGAGTGGGGGTAGAGCTGAGAGGAATGTAGCTTGGAAGGCAATAGGTAGATGAAAGTGGGGGGATGATGGTGATAGGTCTGAGTGGAGGCTGGAGCGGATAGGTGGAAAGGAAGATGGACAAGGAGAACACTTCAAGAGGGCAGTGCCGAGTTGGAAGGTTGGATCTGGGATAAGATGGGAGGTGGGGAGTTGAGGAAACTGGTGAAATTGACATTGATGCCATGTGGTTGGAGGGTACCAAGGCGGAAGGTGAAGTGTTCCTCCTCCAGGCGTTGGATGGCTAGAATTTGGCAGAGGAGGAGGCCCAGGATTTGCATGTGCTTGGCGATTTGGGAGGGGGAGTTGAAGTGGTCGGCCACAGGGCTATGGGGTTGATTAGTGCATGCGTTCCAGAGATGTTCCTTGAACAGCTCCACAAGTTGGTGTCCTGCCTCTCCAGTGTAGAGAAGACCACATCAAGAGCAACAGACACAGTAGATGAGATGTTTGGAGGTGCAGGAAAACCTCTGCCAGATATGGAAGGATCCTTTGGGCCCTTGGATGGAGGTGAGGAGGGAAATGTGGCCACAGGTTTTGCAGCTCTTGTGGTGGCAAGGGAAGGTACTGGGAGAGGAGAGTGAGTTGGTGGAGACATGTGACCTAACAAGGGAGTCACAGAGGGAATGGTCTCTGTGGAATGCTGTTAGGGTTGGGGAGGGAAAAATATCTCTGATGATGGGGTCTGACTGTAGGTGGCAGAAATGGCAGAGGATGATGCATTGTATCCAAAGATTGGTGGGTTGGAAGGTGAGGACCAGGGGTTCTCTCCTTGTTGTGGTTGGAGGGGTGGGGTTCAAGAGTAGAAGGGAGGGAAGTAGAGGAGATGCACTGAAGGGCATTGTTGACTATGTGGGAGGGGAAATTGCGGTCCTTGTAATAGGAAGCCAAGTAGGATGTTCTGGAGTGGAATTGGCCTTCCTGGGAGCAGATGTGGCAGGAGCAGAGGAATTGAGAGTAAGGGATAGTATTTTTACAGGACAGGGTGTGAGTGGAGGTGTAGTCTGGGTAGCTATGGGAGTTGGTGGATTTGAAGTAAGTGTCCATGTTGAGTCGGTCATCGAAATGGAGAATGAGAGGTGCAGGAAGGGGAGGGATATGTCCAAGATGGTCCAGGTGAACTTGAGATTGAGTTGGAAGGTGTTTGTGAAGTTGATGAACTGTTCAACCTCCCCATGGGAGCACAATGTGCTGCCAATACAGTCATCAATGTAGCCGAGAAAAAGGTGGGGAATGGTGCCCAGTGTAGCAGCAAAAGATGGACCCGATGAAGAGGCAGGCATAGCTGGGACCCATGAAGGTGCCCATGGCTACCCCTTTGGTCTGGAGGAAGCGGGGGGATTTGAAGGAGATGTTGTTGAGGATAACAATCAGTTCAGCCAATCCAGTGAGTGTGTTGGTGGAGGGGTATAACCTTACTGTGAAGCCTCTTTCAAGGATACGTACCTTGAAGAAGTTCTCCTCCTCCCTCCACAAGGATCTTAGTGAGTCTTTCGCCCACTGCATCCCCCAGGCCGTCTTCACTGCCCTGAAGCTCTTCAGCCATGTTCTGAAGCAGACTCGCTACCACATCTCCTTCCTCAGCGCTGTCTACAGAACCAACCGATCCCGCATGGACTCCAGACGACATTCATAGTTTGGATCTAACCAGGACAACCAATACCTACTGCAAATCTATCGCCTCCAGAAACAGTCCTCCCTCTGGATCCTCCGCTAAACGATCGCAGCCATGCACCGCTACCTACTCTCTCTGCAGTCAGCCCTGCCCCAGCTCAGGGCCACACTCTCCCAGACCTGCAAAGGATGCCTACTATTCTTCATCCTTAGAAGAATCCCCTTATTGAACAAACACTTTTCCTCCAGTTTATCGGACATTGAGGAATGTAAGTAGACCAAACTTACACGTACTTACCTCCAAGCTTAGGATTCCTCAATCGTTCCAGAACCTTGTCCCTGCCTCTGCAACTTCTCTGACACCAGTAGCCATGAGGCCACTACAACCACAATCACTACGGCAAATGATGATGCCACTTCTGCCCCCGCTGCCCCACGCCAACGCTGATGACATTGCCTTCACGATCACCACCAGGACCATGCCTCTATGAATGCCACCAAAACAACTGCTTCCGCAATTGCCGCCAGAACCACCACCACTGAAACCATCACGAAGACGACCTGTTACATCACTTCCTCCCTCATAGTTGCTGCTGCCTTAGCAACTTCAGCCCCCACCAACGCCACTCACTGGAATATTGCTAACGAACACACTACTGCCAAAGACATTGTGTATGTCGTAAGGAATGTCACTTCCGCTTCCACGGATGCCACCAAAAGCACAACTTCAGCATAGTCCCTGCCACCACCCCGCACCCCCCCCCAGAACCCCCACAGTATGCGTCTCTTCCTTTGATGATGTCACCCATGATACCATGACTGCACCTACTCCAGTGAGAGTCTCCACCCCCACTCCCACCTCCAGCTCTACGTCAGGTCCTACCATGGACAATAGGATGAACAATCAGTCCTCGGTAAAGGCCTCACCTTCATCCCACTATGCTCTCATATCAACGAATTCAACACATGTCGCAATGTTGAATTTTTCTTATGCCGCTTCTACCACTGTGCTTACGTTTTCTTTCAGGGCTCCTGCCCACCCATTAAGGACCCCTTCACCTGCCTCCAACATACTCCATCCACTTGGCGACTCCGTGCAGGGCTGTTACCTCCATCGCTTCATCTCCAACTGTCGCCATGACATTGACTGCTTCAACCTGCCCACACCTCTCACCCACTCCAATCTCACACCCTCGCAATGTGCAGCCCTCCACTAGTTCCGTTCCAACCCCAACCTCACCATCAAACCATTGGACAAGGGTGGGGGAGGGGGGTGCATTTGTAGTTTGGTACATGGATCTCTACACTGCTGAAGCCAGGTGCCAACTCATGGACACCTCCTTCTACTGCCCCCTTGACCATGACTTCATCTTCCATCACCAAACTACCATCTCGTAGATCATGCACAATCTCATCACCTATGGGAATCTTCCATCCACGGCCTCTAACTTCATAGTTCCACAGCCCTGCATCTTCCTCTTACCCAAAATTCACAAACCTGACTGCCCTCTGGGCCGCCCGAACTCTATATTGGTGAGACAGGCTGCTTACTTGCGGAACGCTTCAGAGAACACCTCTGGGCCGCCCGAATATTGCATCCGCTGCACCCGATGTGGCCTCCTCTATATTGGTGAGACAGGCCGCTTACTTGCGGAACGCTTCAGAGAACACCTCTGGGCCGCCCGAACCAACCAACTCAATCACCCCGTGGCTCAACACTTTAACTCCCCCTCCCACTCCACCGAGGACATGCAGGTCCTCCACCGGCAGAACACAACTACACGACGGCTGGAGGAGGAGCGCCTCATCTTCCGCCTGGGAACCCTCCAACCACAAGGTATGAATTCAGATTTCTCCAGCTTCCTCATTTCCCCTCCCCCCACCTTGTCTCAGTCGGTTCCCTCAACTCAGCACCGCCCTCCTAACCTGCAATCCTCTTCCTGACCTCTCCGCCCCCACCCCACTCCGGCCTATCACCCTCACCTTGACCTCCTTCCACCTATCCCACCTCCATCGCCCCTCCCCCTAGTCCCTCCTCCCTACCTTTTATCTCAGCCTGCTTGGCTCTCTCTCTTATTCCTGATGAAGGGCTTATGCTCGAAACGTCGAACTCTCTATTCCTGAGATGCTGCCTAACCTGCTGTGCTTTGACCAGCAACACATTTGCTGCCCTGATTAACCCTGCTTCTACCCCACTGAACTTATCTCCTCATATCTCAACAGCATCCTCTTACCTTTGGTCCAGGAACTCTCCACATACTGTCGGGACACCACCTACCCCACCAAATCCTCCTCCATGACTGTCGTTTCCCTGGCCCCCAATGCCTCATCTTCACCATGCACATCTAGTCCCTATACATGTCCATCAGCCATGACAAAGGCATCCAAGCTCTCCACTTCTTCTCTCCCTCTGATCCAACCAGTACCCCTTCACCAACACACTCACTTGATTGGCTGAACTATTCCTCATCCTCAACAACTTCTTATTCAAGTCCTCCCACTTCTTCCAGACTAAAGGGGTAGTCATCCTCTGCAGTTATACCGACACCATTCTCCACCTTTTCCTCCATTACATTGATGACTGAATTGATGCCATCTCGTGCGAAAGGTGATGCATTGTATCCAGACACTGGTGTGGTGGAAGGTAAGGATCAGGGGATTCTATCCCTCTTGTGGTTGGAGGGATGGGGCTCAAGGACAGAGGTGTGGGAAGTGGAGGAGATGTGCTGGAGGGCATTGTTGATCACACAGGAGGGGAAATTATGATCCTTGGGACCCCTCTCTCGGGCTGTCCCATCTGTCCATCTTCCTTTCCACCTATTTGGCCACCCTCCGCTCCAACCTATCAGCATTGCTCCCCACCTTCATCCACCTATCGCCTCCCAAGCTAACTTCCCCACAGCCCCACCCCCTCCTATTTGTCTCTCAGCCCCCTTGCTCCCTCACCCCACCCCCACATTCCTAATGAAGGTCTTATGCCCAAAATATCTAGTCTCCTGCTCCTCGGATGCTACCTAACTGGCTGTGCTTTTCTAGCATCATATTTTTTGACTGTTGAAGAAGGCAGCTCACCACTTCCTTCTCCAGGGTAATTAGGCATGGGCAATAAACGTTGACCTAGCTAGTGAAATCTCCATCTCTTTTGCAAAAAATAAAATTAAAGATCAACTAATGCTGGTCTTTCAGTGATGTTTACAAATATTAAAAATTTAAAATATAATACAATGATTTAATATTTATTCATTCATAAAAGGTTATTCGCATCAGTGGCTGGGCCAGTATTTATCACACATCCCTAAATACCTTTGATTTGAGTTACATAGTCAGCTATTTTAGAGGACAGGTAATAAAAAAAACCATACTGCTGTGGATCTCAAGTCACATGTAGCGTAGTTGTATGAGGGGCTGGCAATAAAGCTGGAATTGCCAGCAAAGCGCGCGTCTATAAGAATAAAAAAAAGGGCAGTTGATGGAAAGTAAGGATGGCAGATTTCCTTCCCTAAAGAACATTAGTGAACCAGATGGGTTTTATGACAATCAATAATAGTTAGATTATTGCCATTAGCCTTGTTTTTTGTATTTCAATTTTTATTAAGTTAAACATTTAACGTCTGCTTTTGGGATTCAAGCCAATGTATCCTTAGTCTGAGGATCTGAATTACCAGTCCGGTGATATTGCCACAACACAACACTGTGCTGAATGATTTGGTATTCCTGCATTGCCCACTGATACCAATGCATGCTGCTGGTACATGTGTTCTGTTCAGAGACCAAAACATCACTAGTGCTTTTCAGAAAACTTAAGAGCATAAGATATAACAGCAGAAGGCCACTCAGTCCATCAAGTCTGCTCCACCATTCGATCATGAATGATATGTTTCTCAACCCTATTTCCCTGCTTTTGATCCCCTTGCTCATCAAGAATTTATCTTCTATCTCTGTCTTAAATACATTAAATGACTTCAGCAGCATTGAGTTCCACAAATGCACCACTGTCTGGCTTAAGATATTCCTCTTCATTTCAGTTCTAAAGAGTCATTCCTTCACTCTGAGGTGGTATCCTCAATTCCTAGTTTCTCCACCTAGTGAAAACATCATCCTCAAGTCTACCTTGTCCAAGCCTCTCAGTATTCTGTAAGTTTCAATCAGATCCCCCTTCATCCTTTTAAACTCCATCAAGTACAGACCCAGAGTTCCCAACTGCTCCTCATATGACAAGCCCTTCATTTTGGGATCATTCTTGTAAACCTCCTCTGGTCAGCAAACGCATGTCAGGATAAGGAGCATCTGTGGGACTTGGAGGAAGGAAGTGAGTGTACTTCAATCAAACTTATAGATGGCACAAAAGTAAGTGGAAAAGCAAGTTGTGAGAGGGTTACAAACAATTTACAGATAGTTAGATTTTAAAAAGAGGCCAAACATTTGACAAATGGATTTAGTGTGGGAGAATGTGATGTTCATTTTGGAAGGGAGAACAAAAGAACAGATTATTAATTGAATGGAAAAAAATCTGGAGGAAAGTCTTAACACAAAAGAACTTGGGGGTAGCTGTGCACAAAGCAGAAAGCTATCAGGCAAGTGTAGTGGGTAATCAGGAAGACTAATGGAACATTGGTCCTTGTTTCAAGGAAGTTGGATTATAAGAGTAGGTTCTGGTGAGATCACCTCTATACTAATATGAGCAATTTTGGTGCCATTATTAAAGAAAGATACAGTTTTATTGGGGGCAGTTCAGAGAAGGTGCACTAGGATAATAGATTACTTACTGTGTGGAAACAGGCCCTTCAGCTCAACAAGTCCACACCGACCCGCAACCCAACCAGACCCATTCCCCTACATTTATCCCTTCATCTAACACTATGGGCAATTTAGCATGGCCAATTCACCTGACCCGCACATCTTTGGACTGTGAGAGGAAACTGGAGCACCCGGAGGAAACCCACGCAGGACACGGGGAGAACGTGCAAACTCCACACAGTCAGTTGCCTAAGGTAGGAATTGAACCCGGGTCTCTAGTGCTGTGAGGCAGCAGTGCTAACCACTGTGCCACCGTGCTGCCCCACTTCCACCGTGCTGCCCACATCTCTAGTACTGAAGGATTGTCTTATGAGCAAAGACTAAATAGATTTGGATTCTACTCACTGGAGTTTAGAAGAATAAAGTGATACCATTGAAACATTTAGGATTCTCAAGGGGCTTGACAGGGTAAATGCTGAGAGGATGTTTTCCCTCATGAGAGAGTCTAAGACCAGAATAAAGGTGCACCATTTTGTTACTGAGATGAGAAGGAATTTCTCCTCTCGGAGGGTTGGGGGTCTGAAACTCCTTGCCACAGAGAGTTGTGGAGGGCTGACTCCTTGTGTTTATTTAAGGTTGCAATAGACAGATTCTTGATTAGTAGGGCAAATCAAGAGTTACAGGAAAAAGACAGGAAAATGGATGTGAGGAATGTCAAATCAGCCACGATGCTGTTGAATGGTGGAGCAGGCTCGAGAGGCCAAACCGCCTACGCCTGTTTCTATTTCGTATGGTCTTATTGTCTAAGATGACCTCATAATCTTGTCCTTCGGGGAATATTCCTATTTAAAGCTCACTGTTCTCCTATAACTCACAACACGTTAGAACACATTTACTATTTTACATTAACCTTTTCCATGCTCTTACTAACTGAAACAGTCATTTCATTCAGCCTCTGTACCTTGGTTGCATTTTTTAAAATTAATGTTCCACAAAACCACAAATTCACCATCAAACATTAACTACTATAAAAGATTGTTTCTTGATATTTCCTTTGTTTTATTGTATGTACTCATATCAAACTTAACAGTTCACTGTAAAAATTTGGTGGTAAATAGTGTGTCAATGTTAACTTATAAAGCTATGAATGCTTGGAGGAGCTGTGATAACTGCACATGATAGCAATACTTTATGCGTGGGTACTGATAGAAGTTAGAACTTAATCCTTGCGAATATATATTGTTACCAACTGCATGTTTCAGCAGTTCTGTGCAAGGTTACAAATGTGGAGCACACAGAGGTCTACGCTGAGACTATCCATTCTCAGTCTAACTATTGTACAGACCCCAAGATAACAAAATCACTCTGATCATCAAGGGAAACAAATCATAAGCACATTACATTTACTACATATCCCAAAACTTGTCCAGTGGTGCTGCAGGAAGACAGATAAAGGCCCTGCATTAGAGTGGCCTAGCATGGGTTCTCCATGCCAGTAAGTTCATTTTCATTTCACCAGGAGAAGGGAGAAAAATAAAAATTACATCAACAATGAGAAACATTTTGAAGATAAAGCAGATCTTCTTACCCTGTGAAGTTATCATTTTTGTGGTGAAGAAAAGCTGCAGCTTGGCAATGCACCAACATTTACGTCTTGTTTTTAAATAAAAGCAGGTCATGGCTTATTTCAAATTTAGTTCCCCTGAGAAACAATAATAATTCTGTGGCATGTTATCACAACAATTTAACTTTCCTCTCTCTACCCCCATGTAGTTTCTTGTGGCTATTCATCTGCTTTCAGTTTGAAATCGCATTGCCATTTGTTGAACTTGGGCAAATTTAAGCAGTTCAAGACAATA
This sequence comes from Hemiscyllium ocellatum, assembly GCF_020745735.1. NCBI lineage: Eukaryota > Metazoa > Chordata > Chondrichthyes > Orectolobiformes > Hemiscylliidae > Hemiscyllium > Hemiscyllium ocellatum. The sequence goes on along the minus strand of NC_083401.1, from coordinate 63,019,510 downwards.
AATGCTTACAATTAAATGAAAGCACTGAATATAAAAAGCCAGTTATTCCTGTCACGGAATAGCTTCAATTTATTTCATCTACTCAGGAAATGAGACGATTCACCGATGGCAAAACAGAGATCAGCTTGGAATCTAAAATCATTATACTGCAATTTATGTTTCCTTCCACCATAATATGTTGGGTCACAGATGGAGAGGAAGCACATGACCATTAGCCAGAAGAATGAATAGATATATATAAGTGTAACTTTTCCTATTCACCATATCTGGGGATCTGGCAATCCGCAGAGGGAAAAAAATGATGGCATCCATTACATTAGGTAAATCTACAGCACTCTATTCAAGGACATTCTGGTACTTACCCAGCTGATGTAACAGCTTGGAGCAAACTTCAGGACCCCAAATCAATGATGTGGGAAGTGGTGTTCCATTGCTCTATTTTCAGTATAATCTTTTAGCATTCCATTGTAGGAGTATCTTAAGAAAGGTTGATAATCCAACTCAGATTTCCTATAATACAAAAGGTCACAAACTGAAGATAACTCAAGGATGTGAGATTCTTTTTATAAAAATTGCTCTCCTCCATGGACAAGCAGGATGCCCCAATGGGACACCATATCTCCTGCTCAATAAGCATGCATACTGGCTCCTCAACCATAGTCTTACTGCATTAGTTGACTCAAGCCTGAGTGTGCTTATTGCTACACCAGCCAACAAATTTAGAAAAGTCAATCAAGCTCAGAATATGACTCATTTTACTTGCTAGAAGCAACATACAATATAAGCAGGGACCCAGACTGTGCAAACAAAAGGAATGTGTTCAAGCATTTCATCTTTTTGAATTACACAGGATTATGTGGCACTCCATTTCATTCTCCATGGTAACACCTCAGCCAAACAGAGCCAGCTTGCAAAGCAGTCTTCCTGTAATACGAACCATTACGATTGTTGTGAAGTTGAAGTGCTTGTGTTTGGCCTGATGAGGACAAGAGGAAAAGCTTCCACAATATAACTCTCTTTCCAGCAATATTCAAGTTTCATACAACCATCAGACAAATGGAATTACAGGGCTTCAGTTGTGGGGTTATCAGTTGAAGATAACCAAAGAGCTGCCACAAGTTCTAGATTGGGTTGCAGTACTGTGAAATCACTTATCATTTAGGAATAGTGGATACCTTCACTTGCGGCACATTCTTGGAAGCTGTCTCCAGTTCCTGTACATATGTTTTAATACTCAGTCAACATCCTTTTCTAGCTGTTCTATAACACCCTCTGGTGGTTCCACCTTTCTGGGGATAACAAACTGCTGATTTAGTGTTTGCAATGGCTCAGTTAAAAAGTGAGTTGGGTCGCAGTGGGCTCAAGACCCTCAACAAGGATTAATATCAAAGTCTGCACACCAGTGCAGTTTTAATATACCTCTCCTCTGCCAGAGGAGCTTTCAGATGAGACATGAATTGAAGGTTCCCATCTGGCCTCTCAGGTGGCTGAGAAAGATTCCTAGGTAATATTCAACAGAACAACAAGGGAAATATGTCACTAATAATTTAAACAGAAAATGCTGGAATATCCAGCAGATATGGCAACATTTTGGCAAGGAGACACAAAGTTAAGATTTTTGGGTCAATAACCTTTCTGTAGATCTCCTTCAGTTAGGCATACAGGAATGAAATCAGGAAGCACTTTCACACAAAGTTCAGTGGATAGGTAATATTTTATCTACACCAAAATGTTTTGGATTCTGAGTCAAATTAAATTTCCAAAACTGCAGTTAATTTTGGGTAGACCTAAAAAGGTACTCTCACAGGTGAATAAAAGAACATAAGAAACAGATCAACCATGATTTAATTGAATGATCAACCAAGTTCAAAGAGTTCAATGACATATTTGTGTTCCCATATACCATTAATGGCAGGAGTCTGTGGGTATAATTGAGGATACTGTACAGAGGTTCATCCCCAAGAAAAGAAAGATTATCCAGGGAGGGATTAGACAGCCATGGCTGACAAAGGAAGTCAGGAAATGTATTCAAGAAAAAGAGAGATCTATAAAGTGGCCAAGAGCAATGGGAAATCAGAAGATTGGGAAGGCTACAAAAACAAACAGAGGATAACAAATAGAGTAATAAAAAAGGAGAGGATCAAATATGAAGGTAGGCTAGCCAGTAATATTAGAAATGATAGTAAAAGTTTCTTTCAATACACAAGAAACAAATGACAGGCAAAAGTAGACATTGGGCCACTTCAAACTGATGCAGGAAGCCTAGTGATGGGAGATAAGGAAATAGCAGGAGAACTTAACAAGTACTTTGCATTAGTTTTCACAGTGGAAGACATGAGTAATATCCCAACAAATAAAGGGAGTCAGGGGGCTGAGTTGAGTATGGTTGCCATTACAAAAGAGAGAGAGTGCTAGAAAAGCTAAAAGGTCTTAAAATTGATAAATCTCCTGGCCCCGATGGGATACATCTTAGAGTTCTGAGAGAGGTGGCTAAGGAAATAGCGGAGGCATTGGTTGAGATCTTTCAAGAGTCACTGGAGTCAGGGAAAGTCCCGGATGATTGGAAGATCACTGTTGTAACCCCCTTGTTCAAGAAAGGATCAAGACAAAAGATGGAAAATTATAGGCCAATCAGCTTAACCTCTAGAATCCATCATTAAGGATGAGGTTTCTAAATTCTTAGAAGAGCAGAGTCTGATTAGAACAAGTCAACATGAATTTAGTAAGGGGAGGTCATGCCTGACAAACCTGTTGGAATTCTTTGAAGAGGTGACAAGTAGGTTAGACCAGGGAAACCCAGTGGATGTGGTCTATCTAGACTTCCAAAAGGCCTCTGATAAGGTGCCACAGGGAGGCTGCTGAGCAAGGTGAGGGCCCATGGTGTTCGAGGTGAGCTACTTGGATGGATTGAGGATTGGCTGTCTGACAGAAGGCAGAGAGTTGGGATAAAAGATTCTTTTTCGGAATGGCAGCCGGTGACAAGTGGTGTCCCGCAGGATTCGGTGTTGGGGCCACAGCTGTTCGCATTATATATTAATGATCTGGATGAAGGGACTGGGGGCATTCTAGTGAAGTTTGCCGATGATACGAAGTTAGGTGGACAGGCAGGTAGTACTGAGGAAGTGGGGAGGCTACAGAAGGATCTAGACAGTTTGGGAGAATGGTCCAGGAAATGACTGATGGAATTCAACGTGAGCAAATGTGAGGTCTTGCACTTTGGCAAAAAGAATAAAAGCATAGACTACTTTCTAAGTGGTGAGAAAATTCGTAAAGCCAAAGTACAAAGGGATCTGGGAGTTCTAATCGAGGATTCTCTAAAGGTAAACATGCAGGTTGAGTCCGTGATTAAGAAAGCGAATGCAATGTTGTCACTTATCTCAAGAGGGTTGGAATATAAAAGCACTGTTGTGCTCCTGAGACTTTATAAAGCTCTAGTTAGGCCCCATTTGGAGTACTGTGTCCAGTTTTGGTCCCCACACCTCAGGAAGGACATACTGGCACTGGAACGTGTCCAGCGGAGATTCACACGGATGATCCCTGGAATGGTTGGTCTAACATATGAGGAACGGCTGAGGATCCTGGGATTGTATTCATTGGAGTTTAGAAGATTAAGGGGAGACTTAATAGAAACTTACAAGATAATACATGGCTTGGAAAGGGTGGACGCTAGGAAATTGTTTCCGTTAGGCAAGGAGACTAGGACCCGTGGACACAGCCTTAAAATTAGAGGGCGTCAATTCAGAACAGAAATGCGGAGACATTTCTCCATCCAGAGAGTGGTGGGCCTGTGGAATTCATTGCCGCAAAATGCGGTGGAGGCCGGGATGCTAAATGTCTTCAAGGCAGAGATTGATAGATTCTTGTTGTCTCAAGGAATTAAGGGCTACGGGGAGAATGCGGGTAAGTGGTGTTGAAATGCCCATCAGCCATGATTGAATGGCGGAGTGGACTCGATGGGCCGAATGGCCTTACTTCCACTCCTATGTCTTATGGTCTTATGGTCTAAACCCCTCAAGTGTTCTACACATTTATTCAGTCATTGTTACATTTCCCTTAAATTCGCTTACATGTAATCATCCACTCCCAACACCCATCTCTAGGCCAGTCTGAATAGAACATAGAACATAGAACATAGAAGGATACAGCGCAGTACAGGCCCTTCGGCCCTCGATGTTGCGCCGACCGAATCCTACCTAACCTATACTAGCCCAATAACTTCCAAATGCCTATCCAATGCCCGCTTAAATGACCATAAAGAAGGAGAGTTCACCACTGATACGGGCAGGGCATTCCATGAACTCACAACCCGCTGTGTGAAGAATCTACCCCTAACATCTGTCCTATACCTACCACCCCTTAATTTAAAGCTATGTCCCCTAGTAACACCTGACTCCATTAGCGGTACAAGGTTCTTAGTATCTACCCTATCTAAACCCCTAATCATCTTATACACTTCTATCAGATCTCCCCTAAACCTTCTCTTCTCCAATGAGAACAGCCCCAAGTGCCTCAGCCTTTCCTCATAAGATTTTCCTACCATTCCAGGCAACATCCTGGTAAACCTCCTCTGCACTCGTTCTAAAGCTTCCACATCCTTCCTATAGTATGGCGACCAAAACTGCACACAATACTCCAGATGAGGCCGCACCAGAGTCTTATACAACTGCAACATGACCTCAGGACTCCGGAACTCAATTCCTCTGCCAATAAAGCCCAGTACACCATATGCCTTCCTCACAGCACTATTTACCTGGGTGGCAACTTTCAGGGATCTGTGTACATGGACACCAAGATCCCTCTGCTCATCCACACTACCAAGTAGCCTACCATTAGCCCAGTAATCCATCATCTTGTTATTCCTACCAAAGTGAACGACTTCGCACTTAGCTACATTGAATTCCATTTGCCACATTTCCGCCCAGCTCTGCAACTTATCTATATCCCGCTGTAACCTACCACTTCCTTCCTCACTATCCACAACTCCACCGACTTTTGTGTCATCCGCAAACTTGCTTACCCAGCTTTCAAGTCCTTCCTCTAGATCATTTATAAAGATAACAAAAAGCAATGGTCCCAAAACAGATCCTTGTGGTACACCGCTAGTAACTGCGCTCCAAGATGAACATAATCCATCAACTACTACCCTCTGTCTCCTTCCAGCCAGCCAATTCCTAATCCAAACCTCTAATGTATCCTCAATGCCATACCTCCGAAGTTTTAGCATTAGCCTACCATGGGGAACCTTATCGAACGCCTTACTAAAATCCATATACACAACATCTACTGCTTTACCCTCATCCACTTCCTTGGTCACCTTCTCAAAGAACTCAATAAGGTTTGTGAGGCACGACCTGCCCTTCACAAAACCATGCTGGCTATCCCTGATCACGTTATTCCTACCCAGATGTTCATAAATCTTATCCCTTACCATTCTCTCTAAGACTTTGCCCACCACTGAAGTCAGACTCACTGGCCTATAGTTGCTAGGGCTATCCCTACTCCCTTTCTTGAACAATGGGACCACATTCGCTATCCTCCAGTCCTCTGGTACTATTCCTGTTGACAACGACGACATAAAAATCCAGGCCAATGGCTCTGCTATCTCCTCCCTAGCTTCCCATAGGATCCTGGGGTAAATGCCATCAGGCCCAGGAGACTTATCTATATTCATCCTTTCCAATATTCCCAAAACCTCTTCCCTGCATATTTCCAGGGCATCCATTCTAATTATTTGTGATTCCATATTCACATCAGCAACAGTGTCCTGTTCCTGAGTGAATACTGATGAAAAGTACTGATTTAATGTCTCTCCAATCTCCTCCGCCTCCACACACAACTTCCCACTACTATCCTTGACTGGACCGATACCTACCCTAGTCATCCTTTTATTCTTGACATACCTATAGAAAGCCTTTGGGTTTTCCCTAATCCTACCAGCTAAAGACTTTTCATGTCCCCTTCTCGCTTCTCTTAGCTCCCTCTTTAGCTCCTTCCTGGCTACCTTATAACTCTCAATCGCCCCTACTGAACCTTCACGCCTCATCTTTACATATGCCGCCTTCTTCCCTTTCACAAGGGACTCCAATTCCTTACTAAACCACGGCTGCCTCACAAGGCCCTTTACACCATGCCTGACTGGTACATACCTATCGAGGACACGCAGTAGCTGCTCCTTGAACACTCCCCACATCTCATTAGTGTTCTTCTCTTGAAGCCTGTTTTTCCAATCCACACATCCTAAGTCATGCCTCACTGCATCATAATTTCCCTGCCCCCAGCAATAGCTCTTGCCCTGCGGCACACGATTATCCCTCTCCATCACTAAAGTAAAAGTCACCGAGTTGTGGTCACTGTCCCCGAAGTGCTCACCTACCTCCAAGTCTAACACCTGGCCTGGTTCATTACCTAGAACCAAATCCAATATAGCCTCCCCTCTTGTTGGCCTGTCGACATATTGTGTCAGGAAACCCTCCTGCACACATTGTACAAACACCGACCCATCTAATGAACTCGAGCTATAGCTCTCCCAGTCAATATCTGGGAAGTTAAAGTCCCCCATAACAACCACCCTGCTACCTTCACTCTTTTCCTGAATCATCCTCGCAATATTATCCTCTACTTCTCTAGGACTATTAGGAGGCCTGTAGAAAACACCTAACAGGGTGACCTCACCTTTCCTATTTCTAACCTCAGCCCAAACTACCTCAGATGGCAAGTCCTCTTCCATCGTCCATTCCACTGCTGTGATACTGTCTTTGACAAGTAATGCCACGCCTCCCCCTTTTTTACCCCCATGTCTGATCCTACTAAAACATTTGAACCCTGGAACGTGCAACAGCCATTCTTGTCCCTGTTCTACCCACGTCTCTGTAATGGCCACAACATCGAAGTCCCAGGTACCAACCCACGCTGCAAGTTCACCTACCTTATTCCTTATACTTCTGGCATTGAAGTATACACACTTCAATCCACCTTTCTGGTTACAGGCACCCTCCTTAGAGATCGCTGCATTATTCCTAACCTCCCTACACTCAAGGTCCTGTACCCTAAAGCTACAGTCCTGGTTCCCATGCCCCCGCGGAGTTAGTTTAAACCCTCCCAAAGAGCACTAGCAAACCTCCCCCAAGGATACTGGTGCCCCTCAGGTTCAAGTGTAGACCATCCTTTTTATAGAGGTCCCACCTTCCCCAGAAAGGACCCCAGTTGTCCAGAAACCGGAATCCCTCCCTCCTGCACCATCCCTGTAGCCACGCATTTAACTGCTCTCTCTCCCTGTTCCTCGACTCTCTATCACGTGGCACGGGTAACAAACCAGAGACTACAACTCTGTTTGTTCTAACTCTGAGCTTCCAACCGAGCTCCCTGAAAGCCTGCCTTACATCCTCACCCTTCTTCCTACCTATATCGTTGGAATAGATGCTTGGACTTGTAAGTATCTACATGCATGATCTTCAAATCCAGAATTAAGTGTTCCATTGTTTTTGAGACCTAGACAGGTTTTAAAAAAGAGCTTTTAAGCAAACCCTTCCAGGACTGGTTGGCATCTAAACAAAAATGCAACAGAATAAAATTTTCCCTGTTAAAGCTGTAAATGTTCAAAGTAACCATTAAAAATCTAAGAGTAATCAATGTTTTGCCTAATAAATTCTGAACAGTGGGATTATTTTATTGCTTGTGTAACACCAAATAACACCATTTGGCGGCACAGTGGCTCAGTGCTTAGCACGGCTGCCTCACAGTACTAGGGACTCGATTTCAGCCTTTGGTAACTGTCTGTGTGGAGTTTGCACATTCTCCCTGTGTCTGCGTGGGTTTCCTCCAGGCGCTCTGGTTTCCTCCCACAATCCAAAGATGTGCAGGTTAGGTGAATTGGCCATGCTAAATTGCCCATGGCATTCAGGGTAGGTTAATTGTATTAGTTAGGGTAAATATAGAGTAATAGGGTCGGGGAACAGGTCTGAACAGGTTACTTTTTGGAGTGTCAGTGTGGGTTTGTTGGGCTGAAGGGCCTGTTTCCACACTGTCGGGACTCTACTTCTAAGTTACATCACCTGAAATCACTGGTAGTGAAATTGTGGCTCCAATGACACAAAGGTGCTATTTCCTGCACATCTAACCATTATAGAAGCCATGGCATGTTCAATCTTCAATCATTTCTAGCAGAATCAATTGCATTTAAAACTAATTGAATGAAGAAAAGCTTCCAGCAGTTTGCAGACTCAATTAAATTCAAGCAAGCTCAATATCCTTTGCTTATTTCTCCTTATAATGAACATAAACTATGCTTCTGCTTGTAAAAACAACATACAATTGTTCCTGGCTGCTATCTCAACACCAGTTTCTCTAAAATAATTCATAAACATAAAGTCACCCACCAAAGTGAGGCTCTCTAAAGGGACTCAGCATTATAAACATTGCCATGCACTGACAGGACACATAGGGGCAGGATCCTTAATCCCTGACCATCCTAATGCATTGCCCATCTTCATCCTGTTTCCTGTACACCTCCCTGTCCCAAACATCACTAACTGCCTCATTCACATCAGGATGTTTAGATGCAGAGGCTGGGAAAGAACAGGGCTGTTGTACGACAAGGTGCAATGGTGTCAGAAGAAGTCATTGCTCTGTATACAACTTGGTCACCTTGCTTCCACATACTACAGCAGGCTCTCATCACAGCATTGATACAGGGCATATCCAAATATGGACATGAGGCATCATCCTGACACAGATGTCGAGGCAATACAAACATCAGAAATCATGTACAAAGCATTTCCATCAATCCCACCAAAGCACCCTCAGTTAGTTTTTGTTTTGCACCTCTCCCTCCCATTATATCGTTGTTTACTCCCTGGATTGGTATCTTTGATGAAGTTGACAATGGAGCCCTTCGGCTCTGGAGGGTGATCCTCTGGGGATATGAGTCTGGGTAGCTCAAGAACAATTCTAAAACCAGACCTTTCTGGACTGCTTCAGTATCTGAGCTGTTATGAATTGTGCTGGACTTTGTGCAACAATCATCAAACACTCCCACTTCTGACCTTATGATGGAAGAAAAATCATTGTTGAAGCAACTGAAATGTTGCCTCGGACACACTCCTGAGGAACTCCTGCAGTGATGTACTGGAGCTGAAATAATTAGAACTTTAACAACCACAACCAGCATCCATTGTGCTCAGTATGATTCCAACCAGCAGTGCGTTTTCCCCTGATTCCCATTGACTCCAGCTGTGCTGGACTCCTTGATGCCATATTGAGTGAAATGCCTTGATGTTAAGAGTAATCATTTTCACTTCACAACTTGAACTTTAGCAGGTGCAGACTATTCAGACCTTAAAGCCTACACTGACATTTAACAAATTTGTGGCTGATCTGCCCCAAGCTTCAACATTCTTTTCATGCTGCTACAGTAAAAAGTGAGGTCTGCAGATGCTGAGATCAGAGCTGAAAATGTGTTGCTGGTTAAAGCGCAGCAGGTCAGGCACCATCCAAGGAACAGGAAATCCGACGTTTCAGGCATAAGCCCTTCATCAGGAATGGGGAAAGTGTGTCCAGCAGGCTAAGACAAAAGGTAGGGAGGAGGGACTTGAGGGAGGGGCGATGGAGATGTGATAGGTGGAAGGAGGTCAAGGTGAGGGTGATAGGCC